>NC_072404.2:126924000-127248500 GCF_028858775.2 Pan troglodytes | reverse complement strand
GTCAGAATTCCAGGCAGGCTTGGTTGGGTCCTTTCCTTAGGATCTCCTAAAGCCAAAATCAAAGTGTAAGCTTTCATGTGTTATCTGGAGGCCTGGAAATGAATTTGCTTTCATGATCTTTTATGCTATTGGCAGAAATGTTTCTTTGTTTTCAGAAGACTAATGTCTGCATTTCCTTGATGGCAGTCAGCCGGTGGGGGGAGGTGCTGTCAGCTGCCAGAGGCCACTTGCAGTCCTTGGCACATGACTGCTCCTTCCTCAAATCCAGCAACAATGTCAGATCCTCCTCATGCTTTGAATCTCTCTGACTACTTCTCCTGCTACCAGCCAGAGAAAACTGTTTTAAGAGCTCATGTGATTGGGTGAGGCCCACCTGGATAAGGTCAACTGATGAGTAATCTTAATTACATCTGCAAAATCTCTTTTGTCATGTGACATTATGTAATCACAGGAACACCACCAGGGAACAGGGTCATTGGAGTCGTCTTAGAGTCCTGCCTGCCACATTTACAGCCAAATAAAATTTGGCTCTGAATTGGTCCAAGCTTTACTATTAGGCTGCCTTATAGGCAGAAACCTGGTTTTCTTGCTCCATTTTGCATTTTTTTCATGTGGGCTACAACTCAGGGCAAACCCTGTCTTCTAGAGGCCATCCCCACAGTCCTTTGGGTTGGATTGATGGGAAGCTGTCCCACAGATGTATGCATCCTGGTCCTACTGGGTAGGTTCATTTAGTCCTCCTGCCCCAAATGCAACTTGCTAATGACTGTTCTTGTTAGCCCTGTCCTGGAAGGACTAAGGGCTAACCCACCTGGTGCAGCAGTGGTTCTTAGCTTTCCATTTCATGGACACACACCCCCTAACCCGTGATCCCTAAAAGAAGAAGAATGTCAGAAGGAATAGAGGCCCCAAACCCTGCTAGACAATTCCCAATAGTTATCTTTCCCTGTGTGTCCTGGCTACTAGGAAGGTCAAAACTAAATTGTACTTTTATTTTCACTTGCAGTAAAAACTCTCAGCTTGCCCTGGCATAGCCGTCTTCCTCCCCTCATCACAAGATACTAGTTCTTTTTCCTTTTTAATCATCCTATTATATGTGTATCTTACACTGTAGGCACATTCAGTTGCCTTTTTGAAGTCAAGATGTATAAATAAAGAAATAATGGATAAATTAAGGGATACCTGAGGAAAATCAACTTAGTTGACTTTTCAGTAATCAGAAAGCTGGGCTCATTTTATTTCACTTCATCAGTATGACTCAGCTCTCTGCAGGGTGACGTGAAGGTTATATAAATACAGGCTGTAACAGAGAATATCAAGTTATTAACTTTAAATATATTCAAGTAAATCTATAATTTTTAAGAGCCAAGGGCCATTGCTGTTGACTTATAGCATCTGGAGTATTTTGATGGCGCTGGCATCAAAAACAGATCTTGGCTCTTCTAGATATTTTTGCTGCTGCTGTATAAATAAATACTAAAATTCTTAAATTTGAGTTTGAGTGAGTCTGTGTTTGAATCATCAGCACGTGTAGACGCGACCTACTTTCTGATGGAGCCGGATCTCATTGGTACGCCAACCAGCACGTGAATTCTAGCATGTCAGAAACACGTGCCTCCTTCCCTGACTAGGTACAGGTGAAGCTAGTCGACTCTTCTTCCATTGCCCTCCTTTTGTGGAATTTTAAAAGGCTGACTTGGTTTGTTTTGGTGTACAATCCTAGCCCAATTTTTTAAGTATGCCCTTTGAGATTTGATGTGAGCATCTTTTTTCCCCATAAAAAATGATGATCGGGTTTTTTTTTATTTACATAAAAATACTGTTCTTAGTCTGTACACACAGTTCTTGGTTTAAAATAGATCTTGAAGCAACCCAGAGGGTTCTTGTAATGATCTTTTTGTTTTACAAGGGATGAAACTAAAGCCTAAATGATGAAACTAAAGGGTGCTCAAATAACTTTCCAAAGTCCCAGAGTTATTGGAAGCAAAGCTAATACTATGTGTAACTTAGATCTTCTGATGCCCTGTCCTGTGTTTTTTCTTAAATCAGAAATGGAGTGCTTTGGAGGAATTAATGTGTTTGGTTTCTTAAATGTGAATGAGATTTAAGTGAGCATTTCAGAAAGCTTCTTCCAAAAGGAATGAATATAACTGACTACAATCCAGGTCTTGGTTGAGCATTCTTTCTATTCAGTTTTGATGCACTTCACTGATTCTGTGAGGTTTTTGTCAATCCTTTTGCTAATGTCAGTGATTTTCCAAAATTTCCCAGTTTTTATTATGCTGCTGCTTTGTACTTTTCAAAAACTGTCCTATTCTGCTGCACTTTTAAAAAATTTACCTTTTAGCTTTAGGTAACAGAAACATTTCATACTTCTATTCCTACCATTCAAAAACACTTGCCACGGTCCTTAAACTCACTGACGTTTTGCAGCATATTTCTCATGGCGTATCTGGGAGTTGATTTAAATGTCTTCTTCTTTTTAAGGCTGTGTTTCTGAGCTCTTTCCCTGCCGTGTACTCAGAACTGTTGAAGCTCTTTGATGTCCGGGAAGTAGCCAACTTGGTCCAGGACACCCTGGGCAGTCTGCCGACCATCCTGCATGTGGATGATTCCCTGCAGGCCATCAAACTGCAGTGCATTGGCAAAACCGTGGAAAGCCAGCTTTATACTAACCCAGGTAGGGTGCTGAGTCTCTTGGAGGAAATTGTGCCTCTGAAAAGCCATTTTGTATATTTTGTAGCCATTGGTCAGCAGATGCAATTAAAAACAAAACACTAAAAGGCATTTTCTCAAAACCATTGTTTATTTGGATGGTAAATGTATTTAGTAGTCAAATACAAAAGTATGGCAATTAAAACTTTATTTCTGGAAAGAATGAAAACTAATGATTACATTATTGTTTTTTATGTTTAATGGGATTTAACACTCCTTCAGAGATGCTTACCAGGTACCTGATAGGATCCTTATTTGTCTCTTGTTTTTAAAAGTTTTTCATCAGTTTATGTTCTGAAGCTATATGAAACTTTGCATTATTGTTGTTTTTTACTTTACCCCAAGAGCAAGTGGTCAGTGACTCAAATTAATTTTGTTATAATAACTGTTAGTAAGTTCCATTGCCTCTTGTTTTCTTCTGTTTTTTTTTTCCCGAAGAAATAACAGAGTGAGTACTAACCTTATTTTAAAGCTTATTTTAAGAAATTTTAATCAGCCTCCCAAGTAAAAAAGTTATTAAAATAGATTCCATTAATAATTATTTTCCCTGACAGGCACGGTGGCTCACACCTGTAATCCCAGCACTTTGGGAGGCCAAGGCGGCCAGATCACTTGAGGTCAGGAGTTCAAGACCAGCCTGGCCAACATGGTGAAACCCCATCTCTACCAAAATACAAAAAAATTACCCGGGTGTGTTGTGAGGTGCCTGTAATCCCATCTACTTGGGAGGCTGAGGCAGGAGAGTTGCTTGAACCTGGAAGACAGAGGTTGCAGTGAGCTGAGATGGCGCCACTGCACTCCAGCCTGGGCAACAGAGCAAGACTCTGTCTCAAAAAAAAAAAAAAAAAAAAAAAATGATTTTCCCATATGAATGTGTGTGTATGTATGATTTTTTTGAAATAGTTTTTTATATAGTAAACAATTTTTTACATATTTTCTTGTAAAATATTTTATACATACGTTTAAGGATAGAGCATAATAATGGCAAATCATTAACAAATCTTAACATTACCACTTATTTGCTTTAGTTTTTTTTGAGACAGAGTCTCGCTCTGTTGCCCAGGCTGGAGTGCAGTGGCACGATCTCGGCTCACTGCAACCTCTGCCTCCCAGGTTCAAGCGATTGTCCTGCCTTAGCCTCCTGAGTAGCTGGGATTATAGGCACGCACCACCACACCCAGCTAATTTTTGTATTTTTAGTAGAGGCAGGGTTTCACCATGTTGTTCAGGCTGCTGTCGAACTCCTGACCTTGTAATCCGTCCACCTTGGCCTCCCAAAGTGCTGGAATTACAGGCATGAGTCACCGCACCCGGCCTTGCTTTAGATTTTTTAATAAGAAATTCATCACAGATATACTCAAGGTCCTCCTGTCTAGGCTCCCATTTCCTTCATAGAAATTTCCACTATCAGAGATTATGGTTCCTATTTTCTATTCCTTTATTACATAGCTTTAAAAATATATTGTATGATTTTTTCTTCTTTACAAATTTTTAAATCATTTCATCTTTAAATGATAACAGTACATTGTATGTCACTCTTTGGAGTGTTTTTTTTAAATTAATATTATTATTATTATTATTATTATTTTTTGAGACCGAGTCTTGCTCAGCTACCCAGGCTGGAGTGCAGTGGCATGATCTTAGCTCACTGCAACCACCGTCTCCTGGGTTCAGATGATTCTCCCGTCTCAGCCTCCTGAGTAGCTGGGATTACAGGCACACACCATAATGCCTGGCTAATTTTTGTATTTTGGTAGAGATGGGGTTTCACCATGTTGGCCAGGCTGGTCTTGAACTTCTGACCTCAGGTGATCCACCCACCTCGGCCTCCCAAAGTGCTAGGATTACAGGCGTAAGCCACCACACCCGGCCTAATATTATACTTTTATATTTTTCCATGCCACTAGATATAGCTCTACTTCATTATTTTTTACTGTTGTATGAACACTGTATGAACATATCACAGTTAATTTATTTTTTCTCCTGTTGAAGGACTTTTGAGATATTTCTAATTATTTTTTCTGAAATAGCACTTAAAACAATGTAAAAGAAAGTTCAACCTTCCGATTTCTCCCAATAAAAACATATCCTGGAGAAAAGATATTTCTTGTAGTGGTTTTCCGACTCTGCTGCTCAGTCCTAAGGGTTCTGTGCAGTGACTCAGGAATCTGTCCGGGGTTGGGAACAGGTACTGTGCAGGGGATGTAGGTCCCAACAGAGCACCCTACTTTAACTCAAACACCAACCCTGCTTTCACCACACTAAGAAAAGTTCACTCCTGTCTCAGAGGAATTGCTGATTTCTGCCATATTTCTCCCACACTGACCAGATAATTCTTTGTTAAGTTAAAGTCTTGCACTAAAAGAGCAAGACAGTCATCAAAATTGTTTTCAAATGTAAGGAAAATATTATGGGGGTTTGTGTCCATTGCCTCTGAGCAATGTAATCTGTCTTTGGGCCCAGTTCCTTGTTGGTTCCTGATGCTCCGTAGATAATAGAGAAATCAGGACTAGAAAGATACACAGAGGAGAACCTGCTGTGATGCAGGATAAAGAATGTTGGGTCCCGTGGGAATTGATGAGAGTGTGTACTATGGTAAGGGATGGAAGGACTCATGAGACCCAAGAAATGTTGACCCTGCAGGGTCCGTGCCAGTGCCCTGGAAGAGAGGCTCAGGGCCAGTGTAGGGAAGCTGGTAATTGTGAATATGGTGGCATGGAAAAGGAAGAGAAGAAGAGGAAACCCTGTCTGCTCATGTTGTGTGGGAAGGTCACCATGGAGAATGATTATGGAGAAGCAACAATGGCTCACGATCAACAGAATCCTTAGCACGTGCAGATGTTCAACAGAGAAAAGGCTTCTGTCACTGCCGCAGCAGGATGTGGCTTGGCTTGCTGTTTCCTAACTCATCATTGAAGAAAACAGAGACTGTGATGTATAGATGGACTGGGCAGAACACATCAAGAAGGAGCCCATCTTCATGGGGAAAACTAGGAAGTGTCCCTGAGAGCCTTCCAGGGCTCAGAGTACCTTCTGTTTAAATTACATGTGACTACACAATACTGCTAGGGAAACATGGAAAGTGCTTCTAGTGACTTTGGCATTCTAAATCAGAAACTGTGGACTTAGGGGACTGATGGGCATATTTATGTTGTCTAGTTGAAAGAGGAGATGTTGGAAGGAAAAGAAGATGTGAAATGCAAACAGCAGGCTCCACAGACAGTGTCAGAGAACAGGACGTGATATCTTGGGTTGTGGTTAACTGGAGAGTGTGATCCTCACAAGGGCCTTGGTACATCTCACAAAAATAGGCTGATTCTGTCTGACTGGAGGGGAAAGAAGAGGGACAATATAAAACTGTATAACTAACGATCTATAATAAAAGAGGGCCCAGTAGTCCACTCAAAACAAAAGGTAAAAGGGTTAAGCCTAACACTTCTGACCTTTCATTTAAAAAATTAACACACACAGGCCGGGCGCGGTGGCTCACGCCTGTAATCCCAGCACTTTGGGAGGCCGAGGCAGGCAGATCACGAGGTCATGAGATCACGAGGTCATGAGATTGACCTCGGTTTAACACGGTGAAACCTCTGTCTCTACTAAAACTACAAAAAATTAGCTGGGCGTGGTGGCGGGCACCTAGTCCCAGCTACTCGGGAGGCTGAGGCAGGAGAATGGCATGAACCCGGGAGGCGGAGCTTGCAGTGAGCCGAGATCACGCCACTGCACTCCAGCCTGGGCGACAGAGCGAGATTCTGTCTCAAAAAAAAAAAAAAAAAAAAAAAAAAATTTAACACACATGTACACAATTTTTACAACAGCAAAAGGATTTTTTGGGGGGATGGGGAACTTGGGATTGAATGCCCTAGGTTTATATCTTATTTTCCCAGAGATAACTGTATCCAAATGACAAGGGATGGGTAAAAAAAAATTCTTTTATTATAAACATAAAACAATAGCATCACCAAAATATGGAAATAAGACTCATTTTAGATACAGTTATGATGTAGTCATTTCCCATTGCTGCTGTGACAATAATCGCAAACTTAGTGGCTTAAAACAACACAAACTTCTTATGCTACTGGTCCACAGGGTGGAAGTCCAAAATTGTTCTCAATGGGCTGAAATTAAGATATTACCAGCATCTCTACAAAAAATAAACAAAAAATAGTCAGGTGTGGTGGTGCATACCTGTGGTCCCCGCTACTCAGCAGGCTGAGGTGGGAGGATCACTTGAGCCCAGGGGGTTGAGAATACAGTGAGCCATGATCCCACCACTGCACTCCCACCTGTCTGACAGATGGAGACCCTGTCTCAAAAAAAGGGGGGAGCAAAGAGTACAGTTGGCTCACATTTTAAGAAAATGAATTTCAAAACCTTTCAGACCTTAGATGTTACAAGCCCATCAAGACATCTAGGAAGTTCTAAAAGTTGACATTTTATTAGAATCCTATATTAGTCAGATTTCTCCAGAGAAACAGAACCAATAGGGTGTATGTGTCTATACATGGAGGAAGGAAGGAAGGGAGGGAAGGAAGGGAAGGAAGGAGGAAGGAAGGAAGGAAAGGAGTCATAAGGAAATGGTTTACGTGATTATAGAGGCTGAGAAATCTCATATCTGCAGTCAGTACGCTGGAGACCCATAAGAGCTGATGATATAGTTTCAGTCTGAGACCAAAGGCCTGAGAAGCAGGAGAGACAATGGTATAAGTTACAGTTCAAGTCCAAGTCCAAATGCAAGAGAAGACCATTGTCCTAGCTCGAAGACCATCAGGAAGAGGGAGCATATTCTCCATTACTCAGCCTTTTCTTCTATTCAGGCCTTCAACAGAGTGGATGAGGCTCACCACATTGGGGAGGACAGTTTACTTAACTCTGTCTAACAATTCCAGGGTTATTCTCCTGCAGAAACTTCCTCACAGACACACCCAGAAAAATGTTTAACCAACTATCTGGACACCCCATGGCCCAGACAAGTTGACACATTAAAATTAACCATCACAAATCCCAAGGAGAAAAAAGCAGAGGAGGCATGCAAAGGAAGAAGCATGGCTGCAGAATAGTCATGGTTGAGCTTAGAGTAGAAATTAACACATAGAGAAGACAGAAAGAAGGACATATGTGAATGTCAGCACCAAAGAAGGGAATGAAATGTTGTCTGAAATGTTGTCATGGGAAGATCCAAGCCAGGTTGCATTAAGGGTCTCTGGGCAGCCTCACAGCTGGACAGAGCAGGCAGGAGGACTGAATCACCCCCTTAGTCACACCCCCAAGGTCAAATTCTAGAACATCTGACCAAACCTAAAGGACACAGATAACTTTTGGAATCTAAATAGCTTGGTATTTAATGTCTAAATAATCTGGGATCCAGGTGGACTTATTTAAAGCATTAAAAATCAGCAACTCATTTTTCCCTTTCTCCTCCAGATTTTATTCTTCCTATTTGCTGAAGGCCATGAATAGAAGAGTCTAAATAGTTTTGGAGAAGACAGCTTTGGCAATGACAAAAGGGTAGATTTGATGCAGAGAGGTTGTTGGGGAAGGAGGAAGTGTAGAGGGTAGCAGAGACATAGTTTAGGGCGTGATAGCGAGAGGTCAGGAACAGGGTCTCCCGGAGTTCGCGAGGTCAGATCTGCTAGAGCTGTGGGTTTTACATTCACTTTGCATTTGTCACCATTGCTTGGTACTTGATGATTTGTTTAACAGATGGCTGGAGTTAATGCTGAGCTATTTTCTTGCTAAAAAATAGGTATATATGTTTCTACTTTGGAAGAATTGAACAGTTTATCAGGCAAATCCCAGCACAGATAATAGAAGTAAATATAAAGACCTAAAGGCACTGATCATGTACCATTGGTGAGAAGCTTGCTGGTATGACTTGCTTTTGCCTACAGACTAAAAAATCAAGTGTTTTAGGGTAGGAATTTTTTTAAGTAGTCAAGAGTAATTGTTTTTCTTTTTGGCAGAAACTCCCCAGTCCCCATTAAGAATTTTGTGGATTTTATACAAAACTGCAATAAAAAATTAAGGGAAAGGAAGAGCAAGGTAGACTATTAGACTATTTTTAAAGTATACTCTAAGAATTAATGGTCTCTCCAACATTTTAGGCCATAATATAAAGAAAGGATGTTTGATAGGTTTTTCTATTAATTTGATAACTTCAGGAATAAAATCTTACTACAGTTGATGAGTGCCTAGTAGCTTTTATTTCTTAGAACTATAAAGTGTAGTTTAGTGTTGGGTTTTATTGCATTGCAAGTGATTACATTTCTTTTATTCTTAATAATGACATTTGTTTAGAACTTTTCTGCTAGCCAGGGCTTGCAAAATAGAGAGTCCTTATAAAGAATAAAGTTGCATAAATAAGGGCTTCTTTTTTCTCTAGAAGCAGAGTAATAATGCAGGACCATTGCAAAAAATGTACAGACCTTAGTTTTTTTAAATATGGCATTTGTGATGATGATTTAATATAAAAGTATATTTTCAAAAACTACCTGGGACCTCAAGAAAGCCTTTGGCTAAAAATCATTAGTGTTTTGTTCCTTCAGTCTCAATCCCTTTATCTCACCCCTCCTCTCCCCGCTTACCTGTATTCCCCTCTGGCTCCCTCTCCCAGGCTTTTCCAAAGGGAAAAAACTCGAGGGTGAAGGCCTTTCCAGGTGTTCACCATCAGGGAGCTCTGAAAGCACTTGCTGAAAGTTTAACAGTTTCCACCGTTTTTCAGGCTCTTTTCTTGGATTTTATGAAAGATTTGCCCACATAATGATTTTGGGTTTTCTGTTTTTGTTGTTGCTGTTAAAGGCTAAACAGCTATAACCATGTTTAAGTGGATGTTCTTAACCAAGAACCTAGAAAGATGTATCTTTGAAAAATAGTTTCTACATCTGTCTCTAGACAGGGCAAAGATAAAATTAATAGTTTTAGGTAACACCTCACGCTGCACATAGAACTGAAGATGAAAAATATACCTCACTGAAATCATAGTTGCCCCTAGGTTTTAACTGTGGGTTTTGAAAACAAATGTAAACTCACATATTTTGGGAGTCACAAGACTCCCTTTCAACTTAGTTCTCTTACTATGTTTCTGAACTTCTCAATGCAGATTGACAGTATAACAAGCACATTACTGGGGAAAGGGTGACACCTGTATCATTTCATTTCTTACACGTCACTCATCCACATTTGCACAGATTTTCAGAGGGATAGGGAGCATGTGTGTCACAGGCAGCTGCCGTGGCTTGCAAGGTAGTGGGAATCGCTGTCTCCCCGTGCTCAGAGCAAGCACCAGCAGATGGAGTCATTGTAAACCAGACTGATAACGGGCCTTCTCAGTCTTCCTGTTTAAGCTGTGTTTAAACCTGAAGACAGAAATGCCAGGCTCTATTTGAGTAGCCTGTAATATCCAGTAGAACTCATGATGGAGTCCATTCATTCAACAAATATTTATTATGGGCAGACTCCACAGTATTACATTAGAAATATATTAGGATGGAAATACTATAACAAATTGAACTAATAGAGTCCCTGCTCTCTCTCTGTTTACAGTAAAGCACAAAAGTAGATGTCGAACAAATAATTATAATATGATAAAGTACAGCAGCGTATGTGATGGGGCAAGTTTCCAGGGTGCCATGTAGCAGGGAAATCTGAGCAAATCTTGGGGCTCATTCCACCTGCTTAGCCTCAGTTAGTGCCATCCATGTGCTGACCCAACTCTCACATTTATATTTCTAGGCCAGATCTCTCCTCGGGGCTCCAAACTTGAGTATCCAACTGTGCTCTTAACATCTTTCGTGGATATCTCACAGGCTCCTTAAACTCAGCATGTCTAAAATGAAAATCTCAACTTTTTTCTCTCTGAGCTTAGTCTTCCCTGGCTCAGTAGGTGGCAGCACCATCCACCTTGAAGCCTCAGAGTCATGCCTTCTCCCTTTTGCCCTTTGTCTCTGTCCGTGGCCAAGACACCTCACGTGCCTCTGTAGCTTCTCCACACCCCCACTGCCTCCTCTCTAGTCCAGCTGCACTTGCTCTGAGCTGCCTCTGTCTTTTCTCTCCTTGTTTCCTGTATTTCCTTTCACCACCCATCTATTAGCCAAAGTTAACTTCAGAAACATACCAGATGATGTCACTCCCAGCTCCTACTCACATCCCAGTTCTGTTTTATTGGGGGGCACTCTCCAGAATTGATCTTCCATGCCCTGTGATGTGGCCCCGTCCACCTGCCTCATCTCATCTCCTTGCTACTTTTCTCTGTTTGGAATCCACTTTCTTCAGCTCCTGCCCAACAGAGTTAATTCCCATTTACCCTTCATGGTTTAGTCTCTCATTTTCTCAAGAAATCTTGCTGCCCCACCCACTCAATTATCACTTTTATAGTACACTGTGTTTTGCTTCTTGAATCACTAGCACAATTATAATGAAATAGAGAATTGGGTATTTCATTGATTAACGTCTGTTTCCCTCCTCCACCCCAGAAGGGAAACCCCAGAGGCCAGGGACTTTATTTGCCTTGATCACAATGATATCTTCAGCTTCCCTAATAGTGCCTGGTGCAAAGCAGGTGCTTAATAGATGTTTCATGAACACTAGGTACTGACTGAATCATGGGTTAGGGATCGGGATACAGTAGCAAAAGCTACTGAATAGCTGGGTGCGGTCACTCACACCTGTCAATCCCAGCACTTTGGGAGGCCAAGGCAGGTGGATCACCTGAGGTCAGGAGTTTGAGACTAGCCTGGCCAACATGGTGGAACCCTGTCTCTACTAATGTAGCAAGATGAGCCACAGACAGAACTCCTCAGACACCGAGTTAAAGAAGGAAGGGCTTTATTCGGCTGGGAGCATCGGCAAGACCCACGTCTCAAAAACTGAGCTCCCCGAGTGAGCAATTCCTGTCCCTCTTAA
Source organism: Pan troglodytes (assembly GCF_028858775.2). Classification (NCBI taxonomy): domain Eukaryota; kingdom Metazoa; phylum Chordata; class Mammalia; order Primates; family Hominidae; genus Pan; species Pan troglodytes. Next base: position 127,236,881 of record NC_072404.2, on the reverse strand, counting down.
GGGTTACAACTCTAAGGGGGTCCGTGTGAGAGGGTCGTGATCGATTGAGCAGGCAGGGGGCTGCATGCACTGGTAATTAGAATGGAACAGAACAGGACAGGGATTTTCACAGTGCTTTTCCATGCAATGTCTGTAATCTATAGATAACATAACCGATTAGGTCAGGGGTCGATCTTTAACTACCAGGCCCAGGGTGTGGCACCAGGCTGTCTGCCTGTGGATTTCATTTCTGCCTTTTAATTTTCATTTCTTCTTTCTTTGGAGGCAGAAATTGGGCATAAGACAATATGAGGGGTGGTCTCCTCCCTTACTAAAAATATAAAAATTAGCCAGGTGCAGTGGACTGCACCTGAAGCCCCAGCTAGTCCCGAGGCTGAGGCAGGAGAATCACTTGAACCTGTGAGGAGGTTGCAGTGAGCCGAGATCATGCCACTGCACTCCAGCCTGGGCAACAGAGCAAGACTCCATCTAAAGCAAAAAAAAAAAACCAAACAACAACAACAACAAAAAGCTACTGAATAAATGATGTGTATTAAAAAAAATCTTATTGGAAAAGCAACTTTTTGAGCTCAGGATGAGCATGAATATGACAATAAAACAGTGTGTGGCAGGGTGGCTATGTAGGAGTCCCAGGCCAGGAGGTGGCATAACTACCAAAAGTAAGATGTACACAGTACATGCGTCTTGCTTTAGGAAGGATGCCTGAGGTGGAGGCATTCAGGGTGGGGTTAAAGCCAGTGGGTGGGATCTGGGAGCTTAATACAGGGATCATCCGTAGCCCTCCACTGTTGCTTTCCTCTGTGATCCTGACATTGTCTGCATGAGAACGTAGCCCACTGAATCTGCAGTCCTTTCCTCTCTGAGTTCTTGTTGTCTGTATTCCAGTGTCTGAAAGGCTTGTTTGCAGGTTTTGCGACTGGCTGTGACTTTGGCAGTTCAATTCCTGGTGGCTTTGATCACAGAGGCCCATCCCAGCTCTGATGTCAGGCTTTCTGTAATCAGCAGCTCTGCTACATGCAAAGCTGTGCTGCCACATGTCCTTCTGCCTCCCTTGTTTACAATCTCCCCGTACTGAGGCCGCCCCTCAGCAGTGCCCATGTCCAGCCCATGCCAGAGCCCAGTTTGTGGAATGTAACGGCCAACCCTTGTGTGCTGCCATGGAACTCACAGACCTCGCTCTCTTGGTGACCGATGCTGACTTCAAGGATCCCTGTCTAAAGCTTGTTGATAGAGGAGGCAAAAGTATGACTCCTCAAAATTAACCTAAAGGAGGAAATCTACCCAGCTTCCCTTGTTCCTTCCTAGTCCCGTGTCCAGTGGGGATTACTGATGGGAGCTGGCTGTATATCCACTCAAGTGTAGGCCAAAAAAGTAAATGAGAGTCACTCCTTATACACTCAAGGAGACATACAACACAGTGAGCTTTATCTGAGATGTGGAATATGAGTGTATTGGCCCTTTCAAGGAGAGAACCTGCACGGCAGATTCTGTTGTTAAATGCATGGAAAGTTAGTGAATGTTCAACTTGGATTGTTTTATGGGGGGTCTTATTTGATGGGCCTGGTTGTTTTCTTTTAAAGGTAAGAATTAGCATATCAACCAGTCAGCTTGTTTGGCATTTACCCACCCAGTCTATCAATTGCACTGGCTGGCATTGCCCAAGGAATGGAGAAAAAGCAAATCTGCAAGCTGGGTTGTTATGTATTTCTTTGTGTACATGCCACACACAAATTATTTGTCCACCTTACTTACTTTTTTGCAGTTGATATGTTCTTAACAATTGGCTGCAAATTGAATTTTTAGAAATAAGCTTTATCTTCCTTTCTAATTAAACATTACTAGGCAATGACTACTGGCACTTAAATTTTCAGGGTTTTTTTTTTTTTTTTTTTCTGGTTCTTTTTGTTAAGTAATTGATTTGTAAATAAGTATTTAAGTTCCCTGGTGAGGCTTACTGTTTAAAGAAGGCTTGCAATGAATTATTTTACAAGTTTGGATTTGAATATTCTGTATTTGTTTTCTTAATGTATAGAATGCCTGTGCCTTATGTTGTCTGTTTTGATGCTAAACCTGAGGCCAGACCTGGTTATTTTGGTAACCCAGTGGCAGGCATCAAAAGAAATAGGAGACTCCGGCTGAGTATGGTGGCTCACGCCTGTAATCCTAGCACTTTGGAAGGCCAAGACGGGTGAATTGCCTGAGCTGAGGAGTTCAAGACCAGCCTGGGGAATATGGTGAAACCCTGTCTCTACTAAAAATACAAAACATTAGCCGGGCATGGCGGCGAATGCCTGTAATCCCAGCTACTCAGGAGGCTGAGACAGGAGAATCACTGAACCCAGGAGGCGGAAGTTGCAGTGAGCCGAGATCGTGCCATTGCACTCCAGCCTGGACGACAGAGTGAGACTCTGTCTCAAGAAAAAAAAAAAAAAAAAGAAGGAAGGAAAGAGAGAGAGAGAGAGGCACTTTCACAGTTGTGGATGCTTTATTTGCACTCCTTATCACTTTTAGTAGCATACAGAATCACTTTTATCTATAGATATAGGATAAAATTGAAAGAGGAAGAAAGGAGAATAACACTTACATAGCACTCATTGCATTCCAAGCACTGCTAGCTAATATGATCCGTAAAACAATCCCAGGAGGAGTTACCATTGCTATCCTCGTTTTACAGATGAAAAGACTGAGGCTAGTGTTTCACGGAACTGGAATTCTAATCTAAGCAGTCTAATTCTTGGGTCCTCAAGTAGAAAGAAGGCAACAAATAGGGATCTTAAACAGGGTCAGTGGTGCAAGTCAAGTAGAATTTTTAATTTTGATCAAATGTAATTTATCACTTACCTTTGATAGTTTGAGGTTTTGTACCTGTTTAAGAAATCTGTATCTAACGCAGGGTCACTAGGATTTTCTTCTATGTTTTCTTTCAGAAATTTTTTTTTTTGAGATGGAGTCTCACTCTGTCTCCCAGGCTGGAGTGCAGTGGTGCAATCTTGGCTCACTGCAACCTCTGCCTCCCAGGTTCAAGCGATTCTCCTGCCTCAGCCTCCCTAGTAGCTGGGACTTACAGGCACGTGCCGCCAAGCCCAGCTAATTTTTTGTATTTTTAGTAGAGACGGGGTTTCATCGTGTTAGCCAGGATGGGCTCAATCTCCTGACCTCGTGATCCACCCGTCTCAGCCTCCCAAAGTGCTGGGATTACAGGTGTGAGCCACCGCACCCGGCTTTTTCAGAACTTTTATACCTTTAGCCTTTGCATTTAGGTCTATGATCTATACCAAGTTAAATTTTGCATTTGGTGTAAGGTAAGGATAGAGGGTTTTTGTTTTTAACATATGTGTATCCAATTGTTCTAGCACCATTTGTTGAAAAAAACTATTGTTTCTCCATTGAATTACCTCGGCATCTGTTAAAGAAAAAAATAATTAATGACATTTGCTGAGGATGGTAAGTGTTACACGCGTCCATGTGAAGAGACCACCAAACAGGCTTTGTGTGAGCAATAAAGCTTTTTAATCACCTAGGTGTAGGTGGACTGAGTCCAAAAAAGGAGTCAGCAAAGGGAGATGGGTGGGGCAGTTTTATGGGATTTGGGTAGATAATGGAAAATTACAGTTAAAGGGGGTTGTTCTCTTGTGGGCAGGGGTGGGGGTCACAAGGTGCTGGGTGGGAAGCTTCTGAGACTCATTGTCCAGGAGAAGGAATGTCACAAGGTCAATTGATCAGTTAGGGTGGGGCAGGAACAAATCACAATGGTGGAATGTCATCAGTTAAGGCAGGAACTGGCTAATTTCACTTCTTTTGTGGTTCTTCAGTTGCTTCAGGCCATCTGTATATATATGTGCAGGTCACAGGGGGTATGATGGGTTAGCTTGGGCTCTGAGGACAGTACGTCAGGCTTTTTTCAAGGTGAGGGTCATGGTGATAGGTGTGGGGGTGGCTGCAAAGGGATTTTGCAATAAGGGAGAAAGATTGGGCTGAATTTCTAATATAGCATGGGTAAGTGGGACTTCATAGCCAAGGAACAGAGTCGGGGTGGGTAGACAGGAAACATTAAAGATAAGGGTGGGAGGTGGGGGCAGGGAGTGTGCAGATTCTGGTTAAACTGACCTAACAGGATTCTCGTTGAGGACAGGGCAAGGTGATCAGACATCACCTGGGGATGGTGGAGGATGAGGAACCCAATCAGATATCAAGGGTGTTATCAACTTTATATTAATATATTGTTGGAATTGATTTGCTAAAGTTTTGAAAAGGGTTTTTGTATCTGTACTTACAGATACAAAAAGAAATTTTTTTAACGTATAAGCTCACAGGTTTAAGAGAATGGAAGAAGAGATACAATGCATAAGAAATAGCAGCAATTTTTACAAGGCTGGGTGGCAGCTGACTTGCAGACAAGAGAAAGCTGAAATGTGGGCATGGTGTGTGGAGTTAGGGTAGAGCCAAGGAGCAAACTAATTTATTCCACAGAACCTCAGAAGACTCAGGTAGCCTTCAGAAAGGATCAGGAATTGAAAATATCAGGTAGCTCTGAAGATGAAATTGATTCATTTTCCTATGTGTTGCACCCTTCATCTTCAGAGAAACTGATCAGCCCAAGAGAAACCATCTCAGTTACTGAACTCTGGGGACCCCTGCTCCAGTGGAACACCTAGCTTCCCCATCCTTCAGTGATGCTTCATTAGTTCACAAGCTTGCCTAGGCATACAGAGATTTTGTGATTTCCAGTTAGCATTTTGGTGCCTTACTTGTAAAGATGAATGGACAATGAAGGATCATCAGATATTGGAGAAAAGCCCCTCATGTGAAAAGCAGAAGCCAAAATAAATAAAGAAAAAAGTAATCCCAGCACTTTGGGAGGCCGAGGAGGGTGGATCACCTGAGGTCAGGAGTTCAAGACCAGCCTGGCCAACATGGTGAAACCCTGTCTCTACTAAAAATACAAAAACTAGCTGGGCGTGATGGCACGTGCATGTAGTCCCAGCTACTGGGGAGGTTGAGGCAGGAGAAACACTTGAACCCGGGAGGCAGAGGTTGCAGTGAGCAACCACTGCACTCCAGCCTGGGCAACAGAGCAAGACTCCGTCTCAAAAAAAAAAAAAAAAAAAGTAACTAGGAAGAAAAAGATAGTTCAGGGAGCAAAACTGTTACCAGAATAAGGGTCTTGAGTGTGAGATGTTCAGGTCCTTGGCATTCTGAAAAAAGAATTCGGCAAAACTCACAAAGTAACAAAGGAATGAAACACAGGAACCAAGCAGCAAAAATGGGAATTTATTAAAGCGAGAAAGCACTCCACAGGATGGGAGTCAGCCCAAGCAAGCAGCTCTAGGGCCCGGTTACAAAGTCTTCTGGGTTTGAAGTACTTCTTTTGAAGTCCTTTATCTGGATGAAGGATTTGATCTGTGGCTAATTAAAGGCTGAGGTGAATTGGTGCCCTATGCAGATGAAGGGATGGTCAATGGTCCCTGGTTGGCCTGTGGCCAATCCAGAGCACTTTACCTTTCCATCTAAGAGGTGGTGGAAGGGGAGGGTTGCAGGGAGAGGAGCCTTTGATACTTGTTACTCAGACTTTGGGAGAGGGGGATTTTTCCTTTTGGTTCAGCTTTTGGAAGTTTGCATTAATAGGCCTTAAGTTCCCTGCCCCCAGACTCAGGTGTTTTCCCTTTTTATCCAGCTTTGGGAAGTCAGCATGAATTGGCCTTAGAGTCCCCGCCCCAGACCATGGTGTTTTTCCTCGATTCAGCTTTAGGAAGTCAGCACAAATTGGCCTTAGATTTCCTGCTTCCAGACCCTATTTTCCTGCCTCAAAACAAATTTTAAAAAATATCTGATTTCCTCAGGGAGAGAAGAGAATGCATCTGTGAAACAAGAGTGGGAAGCTCTGAAAAGAGAACATTCAGAGAAATAAACAGGAATGGCTGCATAATGAAAATACAAGACCTGTTGTTCAAAAGTTAAGAATTTCAAGGTGGCAGTAGCATCGCTTTCACCAAGCGTGGGGTCCTTCTGAGCACTGGGACCTGTGTGGCTTCTTAGGTTACACAGCCACAACACTGGCCCTGGGAGGGAGAAAGCTCTTGGAAATAAAATATCTGATAGCATAAATAATAAAACTGAATACATGATTTGGAAGATAAGGTATGGAAATTACCAGGAAGTTGAACAAAAAGAGGGGAAACATCCTAGAAAAGCAGAAGATAGCTCAAGAGATTCAATGTAAATGTAGTTGAATTTACAGACAAAGGATAGAAGAAAATTATCCTAGAAATAATTCAAGGCACATTCCCAGAACTGAAGAACACAAGTGTATAGATTGAAAGGGTCAAGGCGAGTTACATAATCATGAAATTTTGAATTACCAGGGATAATTTCCCAAAAGCTTTCAAAGAGAGAAAAAAACAAACAAAAATCCAGTCATGTACAAAGGTTTGGAAATCAGAACAGCAGCAAAACCATAATGTTAACTTAGCCAGAAATTGTGATATAACCATTTTGAGAGGCTTGGGGAGAAAAGGGAGTGTATTAGTCCATTTTCATGCTGCTGATAAAGACATACTGAAGACTGGGTAAGTTATAAAGAAAAAGTGGTTTAATGGACTCACAGTTCCATGTGGCTGAGAAGGCCTCACAATCATGGCGGAAGGTGAAAGGCACATCTTACATGGTGGCAGAGAAGAGAGAATGAAGCCAAGTGAAGAGGGAAACCCCTTAAAAAACCATCAGATCTTGTGAGACAAATTCACTACCACAAGGACAGTATAGGGGGAACTACCCCCATGATTCAATTATCTCCCACCAAGTCCCTCCCACAGGGAGTTATGGGAATGATGGGAACAATTCAAGATGAAATTTGGGTGGGGACACAGCCAAACTATATCAAGGGGGAAAAAAAAAACAACCAAGTCCTCTTCTACCATAGTAGAAAGTCAGTAGGCGATCTATCTTAATGAAAATTCAGGAAACAGCAAGAGAAGCATGTAATTTAGAAATTTAGAGGTAAAACAAATAATTTTAGAAAGATATCTATTTCACCTAAAAGTGTCAAAGGCCTCCTGAGGTAGGAATTGTGCATTAGGGAAAGGAACTGCTGTTTTTCAATATAAACCTTGTAGAACTAATACCTTTGTAACTACATGTGTTAATAATTTAGCAACCAAAATTGAATTAAAAGTAGATAAGGATTTGCCCTAGGTATTGCGTGGGACTCCAACAGATGTGACACTAATGACTCTTCTCTCTTCAGATTCCCGATACATTCTTCTGCCTGTCGTGTTACATCACCTCCACATTCACTTGCAAGAACAGAAGGACCTGATCATGTGTGCACGTATCCTTAGCAACGTATTTTGTCTTATCAAGAAAAATAGCTCAGTAAGTAAATACAGGTCATAGTATATAGTTCCCTTCAAATGGCTTCTGGAAATAAACTTGTAATAGTCTACAAAGAAACCACACTAAAGAGGAAGCCTCTGATACCCACTTTTATTTCCAGCTGGGCTGGACTTTTTGCTTCTCTTTGTAAGGAATTTTTTTAACCTTGTGGGATTCTGTAACCCCAAATAACCTGGGTTCCCCAAACTTGTATTTCAAGGAAGAACTGCATACTGAGTGAGAAAAATGAGAAATCTCAAAGCCTCCCACGTGTGTCTTTAATCTTGATATGATGACTGCTCTGTGGCAAGAATAAATTACTGCTTGCAACATGAAGTTGTTTTTGATCCATTCTGTGAAAGGCCACTTCATGATACTCAGAACTTGGCTGTGGTCCTTGGGCCGGGTCCCCTGGAAATTGCAGAAGCAAAGGACGGCCCCAGGAGATTAGGGGTATCTTATAATATAACCATTACTTGGCCCCACCAGTGATCTCCAAATTGTTATGGATTTGGGGATTCCTATCAACGTGCCTGACTCTTGATGCAATGCAATTGCATTAGAGAATGCACTGCAAAATGAGAAGAATCACATGCTTGCTTATAAATGGGACAACTCAGAGTATTTGTGTTCATGGCTCAGGGGTCTGGTGTGAAATCCACATATGGAGAATATCATGTTCCACTTCTGCCAATATGCAACTGTTAAGTAACCATTTTGCTCATCGGTAACAGGTTTTATGGAGCAGAGTTTGGCAATGAGTGCCAAGAATCCTGTTTCTCTGCTTCCCTATTACCTTTATGCTACAGTTTCCCCAATTTGTCACTTACGATCAGCTTCTGAAGATCAGTGAGGTGGGATGGGACCTCAGTGGAGTTGTTGGAGATAGAGCCCCAGTAGCATGGGAACAGAGTTGGCAGTTGAGAGAAAAAAGCTAGAAATTCTGCCTCTGGAAGTGTAATAAGAGGAACCTGCATGGAACAAAGCAGTTGACTTTTTCCCACCCCCATGATCCAGGCCCCAAAGGTGATCTGGCACTGAATAGAACAGTGGTGACAGAAGGCATGAATTCAGTTTTAAACCCCCCTCTATAAAATTCTATAAAGAATAACTGTGCTATGCCTAGTTAGAATCTTTTTCCAAATTATAATTGCTGAGAGTAAAATGTAAGTTAGATAGTTCACTGCACAGAACCAAAAACAGCAGAAGAGAAATAAAAAGAAATCACCTCCACAACTTCTGCTCTGTAAGACATTCAGAGCAGAAACCAAGTCACTGGAGGGAAAATCTTGGTAGTTTTCTTGCAAGTGTAAGAAAATTTATCATAAAATCCTAGCCAAAAAGCTCTTTCAAACTCGTACTTTCTAAAAGTATTTTTTACAAAGAGTGATCTCCTTGGTTAGAAGCATTTGTACATAGAGTTTTGTTTTGTGCAGGTGTAATAAGAACCCAACTCCACATACAGTCAGTGCAGAGCAATTTGGGTTTCTCTTTCAAGTCCTGGGACGTGGATACTATTAACTTTGCATCAGGAAAGCAGTTTCCACATGGCCACTGACGTTAGATCCACTCTGTAGCTAAGGGTATTTGTCTGGGCCAAACACCATTTCCTAATATTTACATGCAAAGATTTTTAAAAATCATTTTTTATAGGAATAGTCATTTGTACTTAAAGTTTCGGAAAATGACTGATGTAACTCTAATATTGAGAAAAGTAAATATAAGCACAGTCTGGAACCAAGGAATCATAGACCAAGAACAAGGATGGACTCGCAGTGAAGATTCAGGCTCAGAGAGGCAAACTGACTTGTCTGAGGTCACACACCCTGTTGGGAGCCTCGCTGGTGTTCTGAGTTAGTCTGGTGCGCCTTCACGATATCACCCATCTTTTTACTTGTATCTCAGGTATCCATTGCACCACTGAGTTGTGTACTCTTGGGTAAGCCATTAACTTCTCTGTGCCTTTGTTTACTGTAACAGGAGATCATTCACTTAGGTGAACTCCATGCCTCAAGTTCTCTGACTCTTTGATTTCCGCTTTTCTGTTAGATTGAAATGCATGTTAAACCCCAGTTTCCTGAACATATTATTTTTTTTCTCTTAAGGAAAAATCTGTGCTGGAGGAAATAGATGTGATAGTGGCCAGCTTGCTGGATATCCTGCTGAGGACCATATTGGAGATCACCAGCCGACCTCAGCCATCCAGCTCAGCAATGCGGTTCCAGTTCCAGGATGTCACTGTAAGATCATAGAGCAGATGGCACGTGGAACAGGGCCTGGTTATGCTTCAGTCACGTTGCAGGTGGCTTGATGTTATAATCTGAAAAATCTGGCCTTAGGAGAGTAACCCATCAGCATTTCAAAATCATATGAGGTTACCTTAATTTTACAAGGAAACCAAGATATAAAACATGTTTGTTAAAGGAACTTGGAATAAGCAGTTTTTAATTACAGAAAGCCAGCTTTGATATTAGTCATACCTTGCCCGGTTTAAATTAACCCAAGATTTTATATTCCAAGTCAACTTGATGACTTTTTATTCTCTTATCATCCATCAAATTGCTTGAGGAAACGAGAAGAGTGAAACAGAGTAACAGGAGTCAGGGCCCTGAGTTTTCATTCCAAATTTTTCACTCTGACTAGTCAGAATCGTAACTTTTCTAGGCCTCAGTTTTCTTAGCTAGGAAATGAGAAGGTTGGAATTGGCAAAGTTTTTTTTCTTTTTTTGAGACGGAGTCTCGCTCTGTCTCCCAGGTTGGAGTGCGAGTGTGCGATCTTGGCTCACTACAACCTCCATCTCCCGGGTTCAAGTAATTCTCCGTGCCTCAGCCTCTTGAGTAGCTGGGATTACAGATGCCCGCCACCACACCCGGCTAATTTTTGTATTTTTAATACAGACTGGGTTTCACTATGTTGGTCAGGCTGATCTCGAGCTCCTGACCTCAGATGATCCACCTGCCTTGGCCTCCCAAAGTATTGGGATTACAGGTGTGAACCACCATGCCTAGCCTGGAATTGGCAAATTTTAAGGTGCTTTGAAGCTGGCTTTCTGCAATTAAAAACTGCTTATTCCAAGTTCCTTTAACAAACATGTTTTATATCTTGGTTTCCTTGTAAAATTAAGGTAACCTCATATGATTTTGAAATGCTGATGGGTTACTCTCCTAAGGCCAGATTTTCCAGATTATAACATCAAGCCACCTGCAACGTGACTGAAGCATTTTGAGTCTAATATTATATCTGTATTTTATATTCATGTAAAACATTAAGAAAATAATATTAAGAAATAATACATCTGGCAGTTTATATATGTGTATCTATTTATATATATACAGGAATATAAAATGGTATAGCCACTATGGAAAATAGTAGCTCTACTATATATACTATATATGCAAGTTATGAATCGTCCACTTTCTCAATACTCTTATCAGCATTTGGTGTTACCTGTTTTTTGGAGTGGAGAGCATTCTGATAGCTATGTAGTAATATCTTATTGTAGTTTTAATTTGCATGTCCCTAATGACTAATGATGCTGAGCATCTTTTCACATACTTATTTGCCATCTATGTATCCTCTTCAGTGAAATGTCTTTTCATGTCTTTTTGCCATTTTTTAAAATGGATTGTTTTTTCACTGTTGAGTTTTTATTTCTTTTTATAATATGTGGTTTACAGGTATCTTCTCCTACTCTGTAGCTTGTTTTTTCATCCTCTTAACAAGCTTTGCAGAGCAAAAATTTTTAATTTCATTTAAGTCCAGCTTATTAATTTCCTTTTATAGTTCAAGCTTTTGACTATTTTTGCCTAGCCCTGTATCTTAAATGTTATCTCCTAGTTTCTTTCCTAAAAGTAGTATAGTTTTATATTTTACATGTAAGTCCCTTAACCATTTTGTAGGTGTCAGATAATTCTAACAATCTGACATTGCAATGTGGACATCTATTAATTGTCTTTTTCATTCAATTTGAGATTTTCTTAGTTCTTGATAGGATGTGTTATTTTCTCTTATGACCAAGACATTTCTATATTATAAAGCTCTGGATCTTACATAAACCTACTGTTTTAGCTGGCTTTGTGTGACACCACTCATCAGGGGAGCAGTGCCTACATGTTATGGTGAGACAGAGATAGAAATCCAGGTTCGCCACTTGGTTTCCTTTGACACCTGAGGCAAGAGGGCTTCTTGTTGCTGCTGGGTGAGGTGGAAGTTCTGGCTCTGCATGTGGTCTCTACTGCCAGTGTGGTGGGAGTGGCTTTGTTACTGCTGGGCCATGGTGACCGTCCTGACTCTCTACTAGGCCTCTTTGACACCACCCCAGTGGGGAGGGAAAAAATGTGACTTGTTACTGCCAGTTGTGGGTGGAAGCCCAGGCTTCTCCCATTGTTTTCACCAACACTGACTCGTGGGTATGAAAGTACCTGCTCCCTGTTTGACCTTCTCTGGCTCCACTCTAGGAGAGATGTTGGGACACCTCACTACATCCTCATGAGGGTGGAAGTCTAGGCTCCTCACTCAGCCTTTGCAGTGAACAGGTGACTGAGGACAAAGTTTTCTGTGGTGTTCAGCTAGAATAGAGCAACTGTGGCTAAAAGCATTGCCCTGCAGGGCTGCCCTTTCCTAGTCCTTTGGCTGGAGAAATAAGGTTTTTTGGGACTTTTTCTTTTGTCTACCAACTATTGGTCTTTCACAGTTGCTGGCCTCTTCAGCCCCAATCTTTGAAATATACGAGGCAAAAAAGAAAATCCAAAGAAATCTACACCGTGCCCTTCCTCAGGTCCCAAGGAGGTTGTTGGCCAGTCTGCCCTCTCTCTCCTCCTGTCAGAGTCTTTTTCTGTTTGTTTTATATTTGATGTTCAGGTTTTTAGTTGTACTTAGCAGGAGGAATAGGGGAGAAGTATGTCTACACTTTCAACGTGGAAGAGGAAGGATGTCTCCTTCACTGTGGTTTTGATGGTAACATTTTAATTGCTTCCTGGCAATATAACTTACATAGTTTGAAAGTTATAATGGCAAGCAAACAAAGTCATAGCAAATGCTGGGCATAGTTAAAGATTGCCTGAGATCAAAAGCTAAAACACTTTTTAAACTGCTTTCTATCGACGTGCAGAGCGTACAAGGTTGTTGTGCACCAAATCTCTATGGGATACATGTGGTCTTCAGGCCATACAGTGTAATAAGTAATGCCAATTACGAGACTTCAGGAAGTCAGTGAATCAGGTCTGTGGGTGGAGGTGGGGTAGGGCAGGCAGAGTGATTGTCCTGTGTACTAAATTATAAGAAAATCACATGAAGAGAATCCTTCCTGCATAGCTCTGTGGTACCCCTTGCTGTGTGAGAAACCAGACTGTCCAGGTATGTGGGGTGAAATTTTCCATGAAACACACACATAAATTATTTGACATCTTTGCTTTTATGCTTTAAGACTTTTTTTTTTTTAAGAGTACTCAGACAGACCTAGCTTGATTCCTTCTCTGTCATTGCACTGACTCTGTGATGTTGGTCAAGTTACTAATGTCTCTAAGCCTCTGTTTCTTTAAAACAGAGAAAATAGGCCAGGCGCGGTGTCTTATGCCTGTAATCCCAGCATTTTGGGAGGCCAAGGCGGGCGTATTGCTTGAGGCAGAGGTTTGAGACCAGCCTGGTCAACATCTTCAAACCCCCACTAAAAATACAAAAAAAGTAGCCGGGCCTGTTGGTGGGTACCTGTAACCCCAGCTACTCAGGAGACTGAGGCCCAAAAATGGCTTGAACCCAGGAGATGGAGGTTGCAGTGAGCCGAGATCATACCACTGCACTCCAGCCTGGGTGACAGAGCGAGACCCTGTCTCATAAATAAATAAATAAATCAGAGAAAATGGTTGTACTTATCTCAAAGTTAGCGTGAGGATTTCATCAAATCTGTAAAGGTGTTTAAACAGTATCTGGTCTGATACTCAATAAATGCTGACCGTTAGTCATTGTGGTAGCAGCAGAAGTCACCGTCATATCATGATTGTTGCAGACATGCTTCATGTATTGTTGTTGTTATAATAATTCTATGGCGAGAAATATGCCCTGGTCTTGTCTTTCACAAAATCCATTCTCTGGAGACTGAAGATCTGTTGAATTTCTTTATCATTTTCTCACAGAGAACAGGCTTTCTGAATAGGGAGTCTTCACATGGCAGTACTACATTGAGCACCTTTTCAGTCTGTGCAGACACATATGGAAAAGTGCCCATGACAAGTAGACACACTGTGAGTAAACGCAGATCCCACAGTGTGCCATTGTGAATTCTTCCAGTGCTCTGTAAGCACCATGATTGTTACCCAGCCTCCCAGCCACACCAGCATGAGCACTGGCGTCTGCTGTATCATAGTTCCAGATAACAGAGGCCTTATTTTTAAAATTTAAAAGGATTGTACTTTTTGTTTTTCCACCGACTGTTTTTTGAACTTTAAAACGCTTTCCCTAGCTAGAAAAAAAAACAAAAAAGCACCATTGTGATCAGTTCCTTTCAAAAGTCTAATTATAGGTAGAAGCAGATTTTATAAAGCAGTATAAATGACCACTTGCCTTGCATTCTCGACTAATGGAGCTCCAGAGTTCCTTACAATTTATAAATGCTTACTCGTTCGTAACTCTGTTAAATAACATTTACGGAGCATGTGATTCTTCTGGGCATAGGCCAGGTCTAAGACAGCTACTCTGATGTGTTTATCTAAAATTTTCATGTGATGTCGGTTTGTGGTTGGGGTATGGAAATGGGCCTGGGTTAATTCTGTAAGAAATATGTGGAAAAAAATAATGTATGTGTATAATAGGTTTCGTGAAGACAGTTGTAGCCATCCAATACCCTTGCTATACACAGTCATTTGTAGAAATTCCCATTACACTCAATCTATACATAAAATGGCCACTGAAGACTACAGAGTTTTCAAGGTGATTTATACAAAAGAAAGTATCACACTGCAGCTAAGTACATCTTGGCCACTGATGGCTTTTTATTTCTTTTTAATAAATTATGGGTCTAGGATTTTCATACAGATACATTCTTAAAATATCTTAAAAACAAAGAAAATTACATTATGGATAAAATATACATTAGTAATTGGAAGTCACCGCTAAAAGACTTACTCATGTAACCAAATACCACCTGTTTCCCCAAAAACCTATGGAAATAAAAAATTTAAAAAATTAATTAAAATTTAAGTTTAAGAAATAGAGCAAAAAAATTACATTATGGATAAAATATACATTAGTGATTGGACATCTAGGCCTCCTAACAGAGTTGAATGTGGTTGGAGTTCCTAAACAGCATAAGTGAATAAATGACATTGTAGAGTAGATGTTGGGATTGACAATAATCATCATAAATGCCCAAGGGATTATATGTCATGATTATAAGTTATTGCAATGGGCATAAGTCAGATATGACAAAATCATAAATCTGGATTCAAACAGGTTGTTCCCCTATGTATATTGACTGTAAAGGCTTAAGATGAAAGTCTATTCCTTATTGCATAATATTTCTCGTTACTACTAAATTTACAAATAATATGCCATTTTTTCCCACTTCAGCATATTTCACTATTCACAGGATTGTGTGTTGAAGTAAATGTCTTAGGAAAATTAATCTAGTAGCTGTAATGGAGACAATGTGAATATGATATGGAAAAACTAAGAGATGGAAAAGAGATGAATGGGTTTCTACTAACTAGATTTGCATTTTTAAGTCAAGGCATAGTTAAGAGAAAGGTAAAAAAGTATGAACCTTAGTTATCAACTGATGGATTCTAGTATACTTACTGATACTTTAATTATAACCAAAAACCTCAGGTGTATTTTCTCTATACAATCAAATAGTCTGAGCAGAAGGAAGATGAGTCACTGAGTACAGACTTCTAGAACCAGAGATACCTGGGTTCACATCCCAGTCTCACAATTCTCAAGCTGTGGAACCTGGGGTAAATTTCTGAACCTTAAGAGATAATTATCTTTTCTTTAAAGTGAAATTGATTGTGTCTACCCAACAAGGCCCAAACAAGGAATGAACTCATAGCATAGTCAAAGTATGGTAACTTACACATAGTGCCATTCCATAAATCATAGTGTTGTCATATGTCTTTTTTATTTTATTGAGGTATAATTGACATAAAATAAATGACACCTGTTTGAAATGTACAATTTTAGTTTTGACGTATGTGTATTCCTATGAAACATCACCACAATCAGGATAGCAAATATATTCATCACTTTCAAAAGCTTCCTTGTGCCCCTCTCGATTCCCTCTCTTATGCCCCTCCATGCTACCTCATCCCCAAGCAACTACTGACCTGCTTTTTGTAGTAACTTATCTATTACTGCACGTAAGTTTACATTTTTTAGAATTTGATATGAATGGAATCATGTAGTACATAGCTATTATTATTAATCAATATACTACATAGTTTTTTGGGGGGCATAGGGGCAGGGGATTCTGTCTTGACACACAATATATTTGAGTTTCATCCTTATTCTTTTGTATATCAATAGTTTATTCCTTCTTATTGCTGAATAGTATTCCATTGTATGGATATACTGCAGTTTGTTTATTCATTCACCTCTTGGTAGACATTTGAGTTGTTCCTGGGTTTGGCTATTGTGTTCCATTTACCTGTTTTTCTGTTTTGACACCAATAACATACTATCTTGATTGTCATGTTTTATAATAAATCTTAAAGTCAGTAAGTGTAAGTCTTCCAACTTTACTTTTCTTTTTCAAAGTTGTTTTGACTATTTTAGATCCTTTTCACTTCCTTATGGATTTTAAAGTCAGATCAGCCTTTCAATTTCTAATCCCCAAAGCTATGCTAGGATAATTACTGGGATTGCATTGAATCTATATATCGATTTGGGGATAATTGACATCTTTTTTTTTTTTTTTTTTTTTTTTGAGATGGGGTTTTGCTAATGTCACCCATGCTGGAATGCAATGGTGCAATCTTGGCTCACTGCAACCTCCACCTCCTGGGTTCAAGCAATTCTCCTGCCTCAGCCTCCCAAGTAGCTGGGATTACAGGCTTGTGCCACTACACCCAGCTAATTTTGTATTTTTAGTAGAGCTCAGGTTTCACCATGTTGGCCAGGTTGGTCTCAAACTCCTGACCTCAGGTGACTCACCCACCTCAGCCTCCCAAAGTACTGGGATTATAGGCATGAGCCACCACGCCCAGCCAAAATTGACATCTTAACAATATTGCATTTCCCAATCCATGAACATGTAATATCTTCATTTTTTTTAAGTATTTAACTCCACCCCTCAGTGTTTTGCAGCCTTCAGTGTGCAGATTTTATACATCTTTTGTCAAATATATCAGTAATTATTTCATATTTTAATGATATTATTTTAAATTTCAATTTCTGATTGTTCATTTTTAGTGTGTAGAAGTAAAATTTATTTTTGTACATTGATCTTATATTTTGGAATGTAAATAAACTCAATTAGTTCCAGTAGCTCTTTATCGATTTCATAGCTTTTTCTATATACACAGCTACGCTTTCTGTGAAGAAAGACAGCTTTTTAAAAATTCCTTTCAAACCTGTATTCCTGATTGCCTTTTCTTGCCTTATTGCACTAACTAAAACCTTCAGTACAATGTTGAATAGAGGTGGTGAATAAGCTTTGGGAGGTTTGAAAAGTCTTTATTTTGTCTTTGCTTTTGGAAGATATTTTTATATTTTATATTTTGGAAGATATTTTTCTTGGTTAATAGTTTTTGGTTTTTTTTTTCCTTTTAGTTCTCTGAAGCTGTTGCTCCGTTGTCTTTCAGCTTGTGTTCTTTCCAAGAGAAATCTTTTCTCATCTTTGTCTTTGTTCTTCTCTATGTAATGTGCCCCTTTTTTTTCTGAATAGTGTTTTAAGATTTTCTCTACCACTGGCTATAAGCAATTTGATTATGATGTGCCTTGGTGTAATTTTCTTCTTGTTTCTTGTGCTTGGGGTTTGTGGAGATTTTTTGATATATAGGTTTATAATTTTCAAAGAGTTTGAAAAAGTTTTTTTCTCATTTCTTCAATTATTTTTTCTGTCTCTTCCTTCTCTCTGAGACTTTCAGTTACATAGATATTCTGCTACTTGAAGTTGTCCTCCAGTTCACTGATGCTTTTTTCTGTTTTTCTTTTTATTTCAGTTTTTTCTGTCTATGCTTTATTTTGGAGAATTTCTACTGCCCTACCTTTCAAGTTCAATAATCTTTTCTTCTGCAGTGTCTAATCTGCCACTCGACCCATTCAATTAATATTCATCTCACAAATTGTAGCCTTCATCTCTAGAAGTTTAATTTGGGCTCTTTTTATGTCTTCCATGTCTCTAAATTAACATATTCAGTCTTTCCTCTAGCTTCCTGAAAAATTAGAATACAGTAATATAACTATGTTAATGTTCTTGTGTGGTAATTCTATTATCTATGTCATTTCTGTATCTGTTTCTATTGATATATTACTTTTTCTCCTCATTTGCATCATTTCTTCCTTCTTCTTGACCTGCCTGGTGATTTTTCATTGCATGCCCGTTATTGTGAATTTTACATTGTTGACAGGTGGATTTTTTTAATTTCTAAAAAATATCTGAGCTTTGCTATAGAGTGAGGTTAAATTTATTGGAAACTATTTGATCATTTTAGGTCTTGCTTTTGAAATTTGTGAGGTAGGACCAGAACAGCATTACTCTAGGAGTAGTTTTTCTCCAGTACTAAGGAAACACTGTTTTTGGTACTCTAACTAATGCCTTATTAATTGTGAGGTTTTTCCAGTCTGGCTGGTATTAAAAAAAAAAAAAAAGGCTCTATTATTCCCAGTCCTGTGTGAGCACAAGGCACTGTTCTCTCAATCCTTCTAGATCATTCTTTTCCTAGTGTTGGGTTGGGTTACTACCTTACACACATATACAAAAATATTAATAATATTGCCTTTAAACTTTTTATTTCTTTTGTTAAATATCAAGGATTCCCATGTTCATTAACAAAGTATATGTTGAGCTTGAAGGATGTTTCTTCTGGCCCACACTGGTTAGTTTCTTGAATATTTACCCTAAAAAATGTATACAGATAATTATTTGTCATACCTGTGTGTTGCAAATGATTATCTGCAAACAGAGATCTAGCCTGAGTGCCTGGTTGCCTTGACATGGTCTTTAAGTATTATAGCATCCTTGGGTCTCCCATGGCAGTGGGCGAGGATACATTGAATTTTCCTCACCCAGCTGCTTCTGTTGAAAAATTCACTTCTCAGGGCTTTTAGTCTCTACTTATAAAGTCTGTAGTCTCTTTCCATGTAAAATCTAAGAAACCAGTTCCCAATTAAATTGCACTTCTGTAAATATACAGTTAGTTACCAGTGATTGCCTCTCCTATTGTATTTGTTTTGTTTTAAATGTTGTCACTCTGTTTAAAAGTAGATAAATTCTTTGCTGAGCACGAAAGGTTGCATTGAAAATGCAAGCATTTTAAATTAGAAGTTCATTCAAAAATGCAAGTGATAGCAATTTTATGTAGGTCTTCAAATCCATAGATGCTATGTTTACTTTTTTATTGTTAATTTTTAAGAATTAGAATTTATGGTTACAAATCACATAGAGCCCAAGCACAAAAAGAATGGCCAATTAAAAAAATTGTTTTCAATCTTCCAAGACATCTGAATAAAACTATTTTTTAAAAGGAGATTGAAATGAACATTATGCAACATATGGCATTCATTATACCCTGTGAGTCAGCAGATCAACTCTCTGATGAGTTGGAGGAGGTCATTTGAATTCAAAAATGGAGCATGAAGCTACAGGAAGGGCTTTGGAGGCAGAAAGACTGGGGATAATGCCAGCTCTGCTACTTTCTAGCTGAGTGACTTGGGGCAAGTCATTTAGCACATCAGAAACTACATTTTACCTTCTTTAAAAAGGTATTATACCCCCTACCTCATAGTGTTGATATGAAGCTTAAATGATAGAATTATTACAGACGTGTTAAATGCTCAGTAAATGATCATAAACCCTCGGTGCCTTACCTTCTTTAAATGTGTGAAGTTAGTTCCCAAGTGAAAAGCTTCCACTCAAGTTAAAAAAAAAAATCCTCCCTAAAATTATAAATTTGTGAATACCAAGTAAATAAATGGTAATCATCATAGGGAGTTTTGGCTGTGACATTTTGGATAATTTATATTAAGAAGACTTCACAGGGCAAGTTTGGATCATCGTGATTTCATTTTAACATATTCTCTTTGAGGACAGTTCAGTGTAAGTTACTGATGTTCTTTTACGTCCTTACTAAAAATAAAATGTATGCTTTTTTTTTTAACTTAGGGGGAGTTTGTTGCTTGTCTCCTGTCCCTATTACGACAAATGACAGATAGACATTATCAACAGCTTCTTGATAGTTTTAATACAAAGGAAGAACTAAGGGTAAGTGACATTTTAAAATGTTTTCTTTAACATATCTTTTTGGTTTATCTTGTTTTTATTCATCACTGTTGAGATAAATCCTAGACAATTGCTTTACCTGTTTCCATTAAGTTCTAAGCTGTTTTTCTCAGCCTCATCCACAGATCTGCTCATCTATATTGGCTTTTAAAGATTTCTGTTACTCAAGCAAAGCTATTAACTCTCATTTCAGAGAAGGATATAGGATGTGAAGTACCTGTCATCAAAGTTCAATAAACTAGAAGCAGAATAACAGAACTGAAGAGATAAAAACAAATAGATTAACTACGTGAACCTAGAAACATTGCCTTAATAGAAGATAAAAGAGAATATGTAAATATGTTCACTCATTTCATCTCACTAAAACCATAATGAGAAGTTCTGGCTACAACTTTTTGACTAGGGATACAGAGTTGTATTTGATATTCTCTATCAGCTATAGTCTAGTCAATATGCTGTGCTACTCTGACAAGCTGACATTAAATAGGAAATAAAGATGCCAGGTTTATAAAAATCCAGTATTTGCTGAGATTCACAGAACTGTAATGCTTCCTTCATGGTTTCACTAAATGCTTGATTATTCTTAGTTGGAGGAATGATATGATCTGTCATCTTCCTTATTTACTTTTATTTCTCTTCCATCTCTTCAGTTTTCTGGACAAATTTCATGTGGAAACCATCATATTAGAAGTGTTGCTTTTAAGCTGGGTGGTGGAGAATTATAGGACCAAAAGTACAATTCTGCTATGACATTTGCTTGATTGGAAGCCTTCCCAGTGCCTTAGGGGAAGAAATTGTTGATTTTTTAATATAGATAGTACATAGGGGTCACTTATCTTTGACTTTAACTGGAAAATATTGTATGATCTCAGAAAAATCTTCCTGTTGTTACCTTAGAGAACTTGACAAGCTGAGTCATATAAAACAAAGAATCATTTTTGGCAGATTTAATCCCTCAGCAGTCAGTCATTTGGCATATGGCATCATGTTTTTCATTCTTACATTGAATCTTTTTTCTTTTTTTTTTTTTGAGGCAGGGTTTTACTGTTACTCAGGCTGGAGTGCAGTAGTACAATCATGGCTCACTGCATCCTGAAACTCCTAAGCTCAGGCAGTCCTCCTGCCTCTGCTTCCCAAGTAGCTGTGACTACAGGCACATGCCACCACACTTAGCTAATTTTTTAAATTTTTTTGTAGAGGCGGGGTCTCACTATGTTGCCCAGGCTGGTCTCAAACTCCTGGCCTAAAGAAATCCTCCCATCTCAGCCTCCTAAAGTACTCGGATTACAGGCATGAGCCACCATGCCTGGCCTTACATTCAATCTTGAATTTAGAATTAAAAATGGATAAAAGGCCTTAGGACTTACCCACTCTGAGTACAAAAACCCATAATGTCAAAAGGAAGAGAACTGTGCATTTATTAACTTTCGTTAGAAGCTGTATTCTTAACACAGTTAAAGAATCATTAGGTTTTACTTAAGAAGTCTATGACTTCATATTTGAAAATTTCCCATAGGAAAAGCGTACATATTTTTGTGGAGCCTGGGAATTAAAAAATAGCAGAGAAGCATAAACTGAAAGACATGATTAATTATCCAGGTGTTGAGTTTTATGCTTTGGTATTCATGTTAGCAGTAATAAAACAAATGGAAATAATGAATAAAATGTTTTATGTGGACTTTTCTCATTTCAGTCAGCCAATACACCTCTTCCAAGGACAATTATATTACCCTCTTCAAAATTACTGAGGCTGGCGGGGCGCTGTGGCTCAGGCCTGTAATCCCAGCACTTTGGGAGGCCGAGGTGGGTGGATCACCTGAGATCAAGGCCAGCTTGGCCAACATAGCAAAATCCCATCTCTACTAAAAATACAAAAATTAGCTGGGCATGGTGGCTCGTGCCTGTAGTCCCAGCTATTTGGGAGGCTGAGGTGGGAGAATCGCTTGAACCCGGGAGGCGGAGGTGGCAGTGAGCTGAGATCACGCCACTGCACTCCAGCCTGGGCAACAGAGTGAGACTCCATCTAAAAAAAAAATAGCAAGGCCTTCTGACCAGGAGAATTATTTAATAATATTAATTACTTCATCTGCCATTCAGGAAGTGGATATTGAGCAACTCAAGCATGGCAAGCACTGTGCACCACGCACTAGGGACGTAACCAGGCACAAGATACCCTGTTCCTGTAGGGGAGTAATCAGGCAAATAATGGGCATGAGCACCCTGAGTGGTGAATGTTCAGGGTAAGCACGCGATGCTATAGAGCGTGTGGGAGATGCTGCCAACCCAGACTCAAGGCAACAGGAAAACTTCCCAGGGGAGGTCTCAGCTGAGAACTGAGGTTAGTAGGAGTGTGCTAGATATATATTTGGCTGGAACATTCAGACCTCTCTATTAAAATATCACCTGAATGCCCCGACTGACACAGCACACTCCCTACCCCACCTTTATAATACTTATTAGAATCTGGAATATTTTTGTTTATTTGTTTATGTGTATTTCCCAGTTTATGTATATATCCCACTGGGCCATAAGCTCCTTGATATCTGAAGCTTTGTCTGGCTCACTGCTGTATCCTTAGATTCCAGACCATTCCTAGCACAAAGCAGGCATTCAAGAAATAGTTGTTGATCATTTGATAGAATATAGAGTTTAAGGCTGTATGTATGAGTGTAGACTTTGTTTTGAGGACATTTTGAAGCTTTTGATTGTTTTAAGAAGGGAGAGACAAGATCTTATTTGAGGGAAGAAAGACCTGTCTGGTTGCACTGTTGAAAATGCATTTGGCCAGACACGGTACCTCATGCCTGTAATTTGGGAGCACTTTGGGAGGCCAAGGCAGGAGGATCACTTGAGCCCAGGAGTTAGAGACCAGCCTGGGCAATATGGCAAGACCCTGTCGCTATAAAAAGTTTGTAAAAACTAGCTGGGTATGGTGGCACACATCTATAGTCCCAGCTACTCAAGAGGGTCAGATGGGAGTATCGCTTCAGCCAGGGAGGTGGAGGCTGCAGTGAGCTGTGATTGCACCACTGCTCTCCAACCTCGGCAACAGAGGGAGACCCTGTCTCTAAAAAAAAAAAAAGAAAAAGAAAAGAAAAGAAAGAAAGGGGATTCACTGAAGTCAAGATGAGAGGCAGAACCCTGTAAAAGATTTTAGGTAGTAACCTAAGCTAGAAATGACTGTGGCTTGAAGTAGAGGCGATTGTGGAGATAGATTCTAGGGACATTTAGGAAGTTGAATTGGCAGGACCTGATGACTGATAATATTAAAAAGGTGAAGGAGAGGGAGGAGTTGTAAGTGACTCCTAGGCCTTTTGACAATTGGCTGGGTGTTGGTGTGGTGCCACTCACTGCATGAGGATCCCAGGAGGAGTTAGGTATTCAGGTTTGGGAGCAAAGGTAAATTCGGTTTCAGCCTGAGTTTGGTCACCTGAGGGATATTCAGATGGAGATGTTTAGTAAATTGTGCCTGAAGTTCAGGAGAGAGAGAGATGGGTTGTGGGATGTAGATCTGGAAACTGTCAGCCAGTGAATAATAACTGACATCATGGGAGTAAATGTGAACATCCAAGGAGAGTGTAGAGTATGAAGGTCAAAGGACCTACATAGAATCCTAAGCCTAAGGAGGGAGGCGTGATAAACAGTGCCTGCTACTGCAAGGAGGTCAAGTACCATCATGAAAGGTTCCCTAGATATTGTTGGTGAACCTGATGGGCAATTTCACTGATGAGGGTGAAAGCCAACTTGTCATGGATTGAAGAATAGAAAAAAAAAAAGGAAAATATACAGTGGATTGTATGCAGTGTTTCAAGAAGAAGAGGGATAAGTTTGGATGTGTAGACTTTGTTTTGATGAATACTTATGATGGAGGAGACTTAAGCATGTTTAAATATATTCATGATTACAGCTGGTGGAGAGGGAGAAGCTGGAAATCTAAGAAAGAGGTACTAACTTCCAGGATGAGGTCTCTGAGAAGGCAGCAGGAAGGGACAGAATTATCCTTGACTGGGACTAAGATTCTCACACTTTCCCAGTGTAAGAATGAAAGAGAAATAACTGGAGTGAATGCAGGCTAGAGGACATTTATTTAATTTAGTAAAGACTAATTAGTCATCTTGTTTTTTTTGGTTTTGTTTTGTTTTGAGAATGAGTCTCGCTCTCTCGCCCAGGCTGGAGTGCAGTGGCTCAATCTTGACTCACTGCAACCTCCGTCACCCAGGTTGAAGCAATTCCTCTTCCTCAGCTTCTTGAGTAGCTGGGACTACAGGCATGCGCCACCACGCCTGGCGGATTTTTTGTATTTTAGTAGAGATGAGGTTTCACCATGTTGGCCAGGATGGTCTCGATCTCCTGACCTTGTGATCCGTCCACCTCAGCCTCTCTAGTCATCTTGTTTTAATCTGCATTTTAAAAGTTCATATATCACCTTATAAAAGATATTAATAAATGTTTCCTGTGCTCAATTTTGTTTAAAACCAAATATTTCTAGTTATGTTCCTGAACCTATATTGTAATATTTTCAAAGATAATAACACTTGTCCCTAGACCCTTATACAAAGTCCTTAGTACCAATTTTACTTCAGAAATCAGAATTTTTATGATTTCATAATGATAATATACGTATATAGCACCTCCAATAAAATCTAGAGTGATACAAAATATTCACTCCATATGGGATAAATAAAGACTATAAATCATTCTGGTCAGGTTTTGCTGCCAAGTGGATTATAAGAGCAAAAACTTTCAGAGTAATTTTGGGTTTTGATATCATAGTAAGGGAAGTGAAGACCTCTAAACAGCAAGCATTTTATATGCAATTTAGTATGTATCAGGCCCTGTTCTAAGCAGTTGATTAATATTAACTAATTTTAATCCTCAAAAGGATCCCATGAAGTAGGCCCCCATTATTTTCTTACAGATATCAATTGTTGACTCAACAAACATTTATTGAGCATCTTGCTTAGACATTAGAGATATCAAGACTAATAAAAGCCTGTTGTTAAGGTCATCTAAATCATTCTTGTAAATAAATATTATATGTATAAACTGCAATGATATTGGCTAACAGTTACGGAACACCTCCTCAACCCCATCCCACAGCCATGAGCCAGTTGTGGTGCTTAACCCACATTTCATCCTCTCCCTGCCTCCCCCGCCATGAGATTGACTGATGCTATTATTGTTCTCAAGTAATTGGGAGAACTAGGAATTCTATTAACATCCTGAGCTCATTGCTCAGGCAGCTAAACTCAGCTTTTCCCTAAACTTTAATAAACTTTCTTAAACCAAAATCTTTCCTATCAAATTATATAAAATTGTAATTGTCAGCTCTCTGAAGATAATAAAGCAGTTCTAGTCATAGAATGGAGATGTCTGAGAAAGGCCAGATTAATAGAAGGAGAGTTACTTGGGGTTTTGTATGTACATTTAGGTTAGAAAGTAAATAGGTAAAGTACAATTAATAGGGTGATATTTAATGGGAAATTATAAGTGATATTGAAATTAGACACCAAAAATTCCACATAACCCTACTGTTTTAAAAAGTGACAAAGTGTATTTACTCTCCTCTCAACCCCCAACGTATCCTAATCCCCAGAGGTAGCTGCTGTTAACACCTAAAGGTGTAACCTTGTAGACTATTTTGTATACTATATATATATATATATATATATATATATATATATATATATATATACACACACACACACACACACAAACACACACATTTTTAGTGTTAAGATAACTATTTATATTGATGTATACTTTTTTACATGATAATATCTCATAAATATTATATAGCCCACTACCTTATTCTTCTGAATCTCATTATATGGATGCTACATAATTTAATCATTTCTGATTTTTGCCATTAGAATGGGTCTTGCAGTAAACATCTTGATACACCTCTTTCTATGGACTTGTACCCATATTGCTGTAGAATAAATTCCTAGACGTGTAATTGTTGGGTCATAGGATGTACACATTTTACATTTTAATTGATACTTGATCAATTATATATTGAGATTTTCAAATGAATATTCATGTTGTTTTTTATTCCTAATGTTGCTTTTTCCTTTCTTTTTAACAGTTCAAAGAAAGGTAAAGTTTGTCTTAGCATTTCCCAGTGGTTCTATAAATCAAAATGAATTTTAAAAGTATGTGGCTCTCAAGTATCCACTAAGACTAAAGGTCTTTCAACTCCATTCATGCCTGAAGAGCCTGGATGCCTCCAGGGTTACTGCTAAAGTAGCTTCTGGCTTCCTGAGCAGTGTGCCACTTCTCCTGTGTCCTTAGGTTCCTACTTGTGTGTGAGAGGCATGAGTCACAGTGTCAGAACACAAGTATGTGGGAGCAAAGACCTGAGGGCTGGTACTCTGTATTGTTTTTTTCCTTCTCTAGAACATAATATTATTTAAAAATGAACAAAAGTAAACACTAGGTAGTGATTAAGATTTTTTTCCTCCTTCTGTCGTCAGTAATGTTTTATTATACACCCACCTCATACTGGAGGCTACAGTTTTGTCCATATCCTTGGCATTTCGTATATATACAGCAGTGAGACTCCTGTGCTTTGTTGATTATAACTTTTCATAGAACTGTGGGGATCTTGCTATCAGCACAAGATTATACATGAGCTGGAAGTTAAGTACAGCACGATTATAACTGCATTGTCTCCTATATACTGTCCCACTAGCTTTCAAAAATTATATCTGATCAAGCCCCAATCCAGCTTTAAAACTCTGAGTACTTCCCATTCCTTACAGGACAAAGTCCAATCTCCTTATCATGTTGTTTCTATCCTCAATTTACCTTCCAACCACATTATCCTCCACCCCCTTCTAAACACCTTTCAGTCACTCCAGCCACTTCAAACTACTGTTATATTCCTTAAAAACCAAATATATAATTTTTAATTCCTATGAATCATTTTTTTTCTATCTGTAATGCCTATTCTACCACCACCTCACTTCCATTACCTAATGTGTACCCCTGTTAATCCCTTCTCTGATTCAGCTCACCCTACAAACCCACTCAGGTATCAGCTTCTGATGAAGCCTTCCCAGGATACAGTCCTCCCTCTCTGATAGCGTGCAATAATGCACTCTCATTGTTTGCCATTTCCTTGTGTTTTTGACGACTATGGGCCATTGAGAGTCGAGACCATGTCTTGGTGTCCTAAGCACAGAACCTGGAACATTAAATCTTTGTTGAAGGAATGCATGCTCTTAATATTCCTGCCTGTTTCAAAAGATTTTCAATATAATTATTTTGACTTATCTTTATTTGAATATATTGATTACAGAAAAATGGTTATATAGCTCTAAAAGATGGACGATCATTTGGGAGTTATTTTGCATAAGATACTTAAAGATTCCATTTTAAGAATATAAGTTTCAATGTGATAATGATTATTAACACCCTTTAATTGAATTCAAACCTCACATCAAAGGTATTATACGTTTGAAATTTATGGCAAATTTTTTTAATGACATTTGACTATAGTCTGAGGGTCTGTCCTATTCATTGTTCTTGAAGTAAGAAGAAAATGTCCTAGTCTGTGTAGCAGCCTCATGATGCTTTGTTTTATGGATGTCTTAACTCATGTTTCATGAACTCAGGATTCATTTCTCTGTGTCTTGCCAATTCTGTTCCACAAGCCTAATTTTTGTCTTTTGCCTTTCTCTTTTTTAAAAAAATATAGATTTTAAAAAATTTTTAGATTCAGGTGGTACATGTGCAGGTTTGTTAATGAATATATTGCGTGATGCTGAGGTTTGGGCCCCAATTGAGTCCATCACCCAAATAGTGAACGTACTACCCAATAGGTAGTTTTTCAGCCCTTTTCTTTCTCCCTCCCTCCCTTCTTTTGTAATCCCCCATGTCTGTTCCCATTTTTATGTCAGTGTGTATCCAATGATTAGCTCTCACTTATAAGTGAGAACGCAGTATTTGGTTTTCTGTTTCCATGTTAATTCACTTAGGATAATGGCCTCTAGCTGCATCTGTGTTGCAGCAAAGGACATGATTTTGTTCTTTTCTTGTGGCTGCATAGTATTCCATGGTGTAAATGTACCACATTTTTTAAGCCTATCCTGTCTTGTGTCTTTCTTAATATCATAGTATCATATGTAAGCACAAAACAATTTTTATATGGTACAGTTAAAAAATCTAAAACACAAATTTGATCCTCTCAAACATCTGCATAATACCCCTCAGTGTCTCCACAATGCCTGCAGGATGAATGTCCAGACTCCTTACTATGGAAAAAGTTATGAAATTTGTCTATCTTTTATTTATCCCTATTTATCTTTCAGCCCTATGTCTTGCCACTGCTCCTTGCAGTCCAGGCAACCCTGTGCTCTCTCTTGCCTCTGAGGCCTACAGGTGTTGTTCCCTCTGTGTGGAATACCTGACCTTCAGACTTATTCACATTTTCAAAGCATACATGTATCTGTGTGGTTTTTAGATTAACATTTATCTCTCCCACTAAACTGTGAACTCCACGAAAGCAAAGAGCACATTTAACGTACTTACTATTGTGTGGCATGTTCCCGACACTCCATAAACACCTGCTGCGTGAATAAATAAAAGAATGTCTCTTACCAGGTATCCCCAGCATCTAACACAGTGCCTGGCACATAGTAAAGCACCCGATATTTATAAATCAGTACATGTTAGTGATCATTTCTAAAATCATAACAACTGTTCCTACTTTGTTTTATATTTAATTATGGGACTTTTTATTGTTTTGGAAGACTTTCACAAGACCTTTCTTACTTGAACCTCTCTCTTACTTGAACCTCTGCAGAAAAAATACTTCTATAAAGTAACACCTCCCTGTTTCTTTTTTATCTTGAACCCTGATTTGAAGAATACCAATAATACAGTTTAACCATGTTAAATAATTTAAACTGCTTAAGTGACCATGTTGTGCTGTGTGATGTAAAACAGAAAAAGAAACTGCTCCCATTCTGCCAGGTTTTAAATGGTAGCATATGAAGCACTTATTTCTTTGTGCTGTCCAAGCAGGAATATTATAGGCATGGCAATGTTCTTTTTCAAATTATAAAAAGAATCTGTTACTTAGTTGTATGTGCAAAATAACCACATCTATCTATGCAAAAACACATATTTAGCGAAATGACCAGAGTTGAAAAGTACTCAGAGAGGACAGTCAAGGAAATACCACTGTATTTTGGGTGGGAGGGAGGGAAATGTTAAAGAATCTAGCATTGAGGTCATATTGCTTTCAAGTATTAGAACTGAGTTTGGAATAAACCCTGTTGCATGGCAGTAGACAAAGACTTGCTAAACTAAATTACATGTAAATACTAAAATGGAAGGTATTTGTATTATGACAACATGATGTGATGAAACATTTGCCTATACTTTAGAAGTAAGAAAAATGTGGAGATGCCTTTTGAATAACTAAATGATCATACTGATTTTTTTTAATCTCCTCTAACTACAAGAGACCTCAAAGCCCCCACATTTTACAAGTATGAGAACTCACTCCCAGAGAGGTTAAACAAATTGCCAAGGTCATTGGGCTAGTTAATTGCATAGCCAGGATTTAAAATCTAGGTTTTCTGATCCTCATTATTGTGCTCTTTTATTTTTCTTATAAGGTTTCTACTGTTGAATATATTTGGTTTTATAAATGTCAATGAAGCTTGAATGGATACTGTAGAAAACTACTTGAGACACTGAAAAGTTTTCTTGGGGGAAATAAAGATTTATGTCAGTTCACAGGCATTGGCAATGTCACATGCTGCCACAGCCTTTTATTGTGGGAGATAAATGTGACTAGGAAAATGAGATAGCACAGAAACAGGTCATCTATCCCCAACTCCTTCACCTGCAATACTGTTTCCTTTGTCCCCAGCACTACAAAAGAAAACTCAAGTTGCTAGCTGGTAAGATAGATGTTTTGCCTCCTATAGCCAATCTTTTCAGCCAGTATTTTTCCTCCTTTCAACTGACAGCACAGTCCTCCACCCCACACACCACATACACACATACATACACACCATCACTACCACTAAGAGTGCTGCCTCCAGTTTCCAGTTCTCTTACAACTTTTGAGGCGAGAAGATAAAACTTCAGCATGTTAGAATTTATTTATACTATTCCTAACTAATTGTAGACCATAAAGCCAAAGAATCCCTGCTCTCATGACTTTCATATCTATCTAAGCAAATGCACCAAGATAGGAAACTGAAGTGGGGTATAACTCTTTCAAAGATAAATGCACAAGCCATTTTTGCAGGGATTATATATAATATATATACATATATATGTCTGAGTAACTCAAAAGAATCAACTGAGAAACCATTAAAATAAGTTTCAGAAATGCATTAGAATGGGCTTCTCACAGTTTTAGTAAGCTAATGACCTACTCTCCGAAGAGAGAGCTAGAATGTGAAGTGTTTCCCAAAATTATGTGACCTACAGTGAAATACATTTGGCAAACTCTGCTTCCAGTGATTCTGGAGACATGGACCGGATCTGTCTAGCCATTTAAAGATGGATGACCTAGTGGGCATGTTTCCACATGGCGCATACTACATATCAACATATGTGTGTTGATGCCAAAGAAGCTAAAATAAGTTCTTGTCAAAATATTTATGGGCTTGATTGAAGTTGTTAGCGTATATAAAAAGAAAATAAAGCTACCACACGGTTTTTAGTTTTTAGATTTTTTCTGTCTTCTGTGCACATGAGTGACAACCATAATCTTACATTCAAGCAGCTTACATGTTTAATGTAATGTGTCATTGTATTTGATAAATAAAACTCTTGTGTTTGGGGTTGCTTTTTATTTTTGAAGCAACACCATATCGTTACCTTCAATCAGATTGTTAGAGAAATATATTTTCCTAGAATCACTTAGGTTACAAAAAGCTCTAAGTTTTCTAGTTAATAAATCTAAATCAAAGCTAGATTGAGCTAATCCCTGTTTGGGTAGGGAAAGCTCATTTCATTCATTGTGTGTGGTACATTATCTCCTTGATTCCACTTTAAGTATTGTATGCTATAGCGCATTTGACCCTATCTCTTGTAATGTTGAAGGAAGCAATATGCCGGCCAGGCGTGGTGGCACATGCCTGTAATCCCAACACTTTGGGAGGCCGAGGTGGGCGGATCACCTGAGGTCAGGAGTTCAAGACCAGCCTGGTCAACATGGTGAAACCCCGTCTCTACTAAAAATACAAAAAATTAGCTGGGCGTGGTGGCAGGCACCTGTAGTCCCAGCTACTCGGGAGGCTGAGGCAGGAGAATGGCTTGAACCCGAGAGGTGGAGGTTGCAGTGAGCCGAGATCATGCCATTGCACTCTAGCCTGGCGACAGGGCAAGACTCCGTCTAAAAAAAAAAAAAAAAAAAAAGGCAGTATTTCCATGTCTGATGATAGCTTCGTTTTCAGGTGATCAATTTAAAGATAACATCTCAGTAAATACTACTACCATCTCGCATGGCATCTTTGTGAGGAATATATTGATAATCTCATAACTACTAAGCACTCCTCACTGGGCTGGACTTAGCACATATCCTCATTTGAATGTATTCTGCACAGCACACTCTGGAAAATTCACTCAAAATCTATAAACCTGCATACATTCCATTAATACTGCACCTCAAGAATGCCCTGTAAGAAAAATAGGTTTTTGTATGAGATGCTTTTTGATGCGCATAACTTTCTAAAATTTGACACCCACTTAAAGGAAAGCAGAGCTGAGCCAGGCCTGTTCATTGTTCTCCTGCATTGAAAAGTTCTGACATTTAAGATGCTGTAATAAAAGAAAGGGAATGTATTTCCCTGTTAATCTTCTGTTACAAGTTTTCCACTTTATTTTCAAAACGCTAAATTGTTAGAACCTGTGGAGAGAAATAAAAACTCATTTTCACTGTGCCCAAGAAAGAAAAGAAAACATTTGGGTGGGTTTGAGTGCTGAGAATGGGAAGGGTCATGACTCCTTCCCTTGGGCAAACTGTTAAACTATGGCTCCCTTCTCTATAATTGCTTTGGAAATGGTAACAGTACAACAGTACTGCCTGTGTATGTGCGTATGTATGTTGACAGTTACAATAAACCAATAAAATGATCTATTTTCTCCTTATCCAAGGATTTCCTGCTGCAGATATTTACTGTGTTCCGAATATTGATACGCCCAGAGATGTTTCCAAAGGACTGGACTGTTATGCGCTTGGTTGCTAACAAGTAAGACATTTAAGTTGATGATAATTGCAGCTCAATGTATAGAGGAAGAAAAGAGTACAAAATTATCTTTTTCATTTGATCTCAAGTTTGCAGTTTTTTTTTTTTGCCTCTGAATTAAGCCTTTAAAAAAATGTTACCACTTGTTTAGAATTACTGTTTCCTTTGTATATATTAACATCATTCAGAAATCGAACAACATAATAGCATATGCATTGAGAAGTTCTGTTCCCATTGACCCTCTACCCCTAGGCTGTACAACCACTTGTATTTGTTTCTTACGTGTCCTCCTAGTGTTCCTTTATACAGAGACCAACAGGCAATGTAATATACACACTGTTCTGTATAACGCTCTTAAGAAATCCTGGCAATCTTTCCAAATTAAAAGATAGAAAGCCTTTCATTCTTCTATGTATTTTCCTTTACAGCTGAATAATACTGCATTGAATGACCATACCATAATTTATTTAACCAATTCTCTGTTACTAGAAATTTGAATCATTTCTGATCTTTCTTAATTCTTCTTAACAAAATACATACATGAAGCATCTGCTCAACACTGGGAATAAGACATGACCCTTGAGTTGGACACATGGAGATTGACGTTCTTTTTATTCATCCAAGTGGTATGGCCAATAGAGAGCTGAAAATACTGCTCCGAGGAAACTTCAGAACAAAATACAGGCATTTGGGAGGTTATTGACATAAAGTCGATATTGGAATCTCTAGAAGATAATAAATTCAGTTTATATTAAGCATATCCAGCATGATCTGAGAGCAATACTAGAAGAGAGAGGAGGCAGGAAAGGATATTAGGGCAGTCGGAATGGCAGGAGCTGATCCCAGAGAGTACAGTGTCATGGATTTATCTGCTCTCTCCACTTCCTGTCTCCATAGTCTCAAGATACAGAATGGAAAAGTGCTCTAGGAAACTGGCCTGGTCTTCACTTCCAAGCTTGTTATTTACCCTATTTCATTAGCACTGTCACTCTCCAAGCCCACATTTGCCTGCTTCCCCTTCTTCCTCTTTTCCAAACGCCAACACCCTCATGCTCAGGATGAAGGTTGGATTCTCTAAGCATCTATCCATAGGCCACGGTTGCCCTGTGTTTTCTCCAGATGGCAAGCTTTGATGGTGGTAAGAGCTGCAGGAATATAGGATTCGATTTTGATTATATATGCTCAATATGGCTTCTGCTGCAGTATACATTTATAGACTTGGAGGTGTTAAAATGATGTGTTAAAAACTTTGTGAAGTAACAAATAGTATAACATAGCATATTATATTTTACATAAGTACAGAAGCAGCTTTTCCATTTTGAAGATTAATTGAGACTGTTGAAATAGCTCTCTTTAGAATTTAACATATTTAGTTTGATATCTGTGAGTAGAATCAAATATCTATTCATTTGGTTGTCCGCATGCTACAGATGTAGGTGGGAGTTTTTGCTCATTCATCTGGCCTTATAACCAAAGAGCAAACATTCTGGGTACCTGGGAAGGGCTGTGAGGTAATCCAAGGAGCCAGATGGGAAGAGGTCCAGGCTATGGACATCATCATCAGGCAGCATCAACATTTGGTCATTCTGCCTGACTCATGTGCAGAGGAATATTTTGGATTGAATTAAAATTTCAGTGGTAGAAATTCAAACTGAAAGTAACATTGACATTTTATTCCTTACATATACAATTTCTGCTTAAGCTTGCCTAAAATTGTGACAATCATGTGGCTTTTTGATATTAAATACTGCCTCTCTCTGCCCTATCGTTACTTCACTTTTAAAGACTTTATGGTCACACAAATGGATAGCAGTCTGAGAGTATAGATTCTACCTTTGAGTAAACACACACTGTTGAGAATTTTCATTTACAGTGTTAACCAAATAGGAAGATGATTTTGTTAGAGATGAGCTCTGTGTAATACATTTAAACAGAAGGTTACTCCCATAGCAAACCCAAGAAATGTGCCATCACCCTTTGCTAAATGTGGTGACTTCATTCCATTGCCACCCATGTGAGTGCTGGTAGGAGTCTGGCGCTGCCTCTCCACTGGCAATGGCTGGTGGCTGCAAGTCCAACCTCATTCATGGACAGGACTCCAGGAACTAGAGAGACCACTGCCAAGTTGGAGCAGCCAGTCTGCTGTGTGTTCTTGCTCTTGCCTCTTCTTTCCTCTCCTCTCCTCTTTTAATAGTCTCTAACCATTCTCCTCCATTCAAGTCATGAAAGCAGATGAGGTTTGCTTTGCTTCATAAATGCAGCATAGTCTGAAAATTAGCCCTCTACTATTTGTGCTTTATCTATGAAAAATATTAACCCATATAATATTGGTAGAAAAGTAGATTTCTGAAAGATGTTAAGGACATCTTAAATACGTTAAAGAGCATACGCTAGGAAGAAAAAGTTTCCGCTTGGCTAAACCATGTTGAAGCACGTTGCAGGAGTTACATCTATGTCTCTGAAGTTGACCACCTTTTCTTCCATAGTTTCAACTTTCTTAGACGAACATTTGTTCAGGGCCTCTCAAAGGGGCATTTTAACCCAAACTCCCACTTTTATTAAACCAGTCGTGTGCTTAATACATGTCAAATTGATAGCAGGTGGCTGAGAAGTCACCATTGCTCTACCCTTGAAGTCAATGGAATTGCTCATCCCTCAAAATGAATGTTCTTTTATGTGTTGGTCCTTTCTTCCTCTGTTTTCAAGTAAATTAAATGCCTTTAACTTTCATCTATAAGCTGTGTTGTTCCAAATCTTGTAGCTTGCCTGCTTTGTGTGAAGCTCTGCCAGAGTTTGTGACCAGACACCTGGTGATTTGTATGGTTCCTTGTTTTTTTCTACTGCATGCCTAATATTGTATAACATAGCAAGTGTGCCCACTCATAATTCTGCCAGGGCAAGAAGCATTTCTTCTCTTTCTTGTTCGCTGTAGAGCTATCTCATGACCCCCTGTAAGTTCCTGGTAGATGTTTCTGATGACAACAACTGCTCAATCTAAGAAAGAAGGAACATAAGGAAGATGAAAATTAAGTACCAAAAATACAGGACTCTTTGAGACAAGCTTCTCTCCACCCCCTTCCCATACACATTGTGAAA
This sequence comes from Pan troglodytes, assembly GCF_028858775.2. Lineage (NCBI taxonomy): Eukaryota > Metazoa > Chordata > Mammalia > Primates > Hominidae > Pan > Pan troglodytes. The sequence continues at coordinate 127,201,763 of NC_072404.2, read as the reverse complement.
TAAAGTACAAAAATAAAGTCACAGCTTTATACATATTTTCAAGAAGAAAAACCTTATAACACACTTGCTTACTGAGGAAGGTAAAAACTCCCTCTCTCTTCAGTTGAAATTTCAGGTCTTTATTTTGGTTATCTTGTGTGCATGTTGGCCTCAAACATATCATGCACTAACCAACTTGGGTTTCAAATGAGATCTACGTAGCCAAAAAGCGATTTGTTAAATCAAAGCTTCTTAGAGAGGTTGTCCATTCATTTACTGACCCATTTATTCAGCCAGTATTTTCCAGTGCCTAATGTGTAAAATAAGTACTATAAAGACAAAGAGCACAGTGATATGAGGGTGTTATGAAGTGAACATTGTTCTGGACTAGAATAGGAGGGGTCTTTCATGAAGGAGTGAAGCTTGAACTGAAAGCTAAGCAGGGGGTAACAAACAGCAAAGGAATAATGATTCTATCAGTAGGTAGCATCTACAAAGGCCCTGTGGCCAGAGTAAATGTGGCACACTCAAGGAACTGAAAGACTGTTAGTGTGGCTGAAATGTGGGGAGAGAAGGAACCAGTAAAGATGAGGTTGGTGGAGGAAGACAGAACCCAGATATTGATATGTGAAGAGACCAAAGAGAAACCAGGGAGAACCAGTTAGGAGCTTACTGCAGCCATCCAGGTAAGAGATGTTGATGATGGCTTGGATGGGCGGATAGCAATGAAGGTAGTGAGAAGACTGGCTTTGGAAATAAGGATGGTAAGACTTGCAAGTGACTGGGTGTGGGTGGGAGAGAAGAAAAGTAATGGAAGGTGTTCCTTAGATGCTTGGCCTAAGTAAAAGGATGAATTGTGGTGCCATTCACCTAGGTGGAAAAAATGGAGAGAGGAGTAGCATTGGGGATGAGAGAAGTGAAGAATTCCATGTTGAACATAAGTTTGAGGTGTACTAGATATTCAAGTGGAGATGTAGAAGGGAAAGCTAGACATGCTTGTGTGGAGCTCAGGGATGATGTTGGGGCTGGACATGTGCGTTTGGGCTCTTCAGCATATGGTTAGGATTTGAAACCTTGGAACTGAACAAGAGCACTGAGGAAGAAAGTGCAGACTGAAAAGAGAAAAAGACAGGACTGAGCCCTGGGGCATGCCACGTTTTAAAGGTCAGGAAGTGGAGAGGTATCCAGTGAAGAAGACTGAAAAAGAGCAGCCTATGATGTAAGATGAGAACCAGCAGAGTACAGTATCCTGTGAAGAAAGCATTTCAAGAAGGAAGCAGTATCTAGAGCTGCTGGGAGGTTGGTGGTGATGTGGACAGACAATTGGTCCCAGGATTTGGCAGTGTGGTAGATATTGGTGACCATGACGTGTTGTTTCAGTGGAGTGGTGAAAAGGAAAACCTAATTAGAGTGAATAGGAGTTGAGAAACTGAAAATAGTAATTACAGGAAGAGTTTTGCTGTCAAAGGGAGCATAGAAACAGGGCTGTATCTGGAAGGAGATGTGAGGACTGGGATTCCTTTTAGAATATGGGATATTACAGCATGTTGATTTACTAATAGGCATGGCCCTGTTAGTAAAAGACAGAAATATTGGTGCTAAAGAAAACAGGGATAATTAAAAGAGCAATGTCCTTGGGCAAGCAGGGATAGGATTGCATGCAAGGTTGCTAGGTATGCCAGCCCAAGAACTAACTGCTACCTGTCCATGACAAGCTTGCACGTAAAAATAAATCTTCAGTGTAAGCATGCAGTTTAATTAAACTGACATTGTTTTTTGTGGTAAGACTTTCTCAAGGAAGGAAGCTTCCCACACTTAGAGCAGCATTGATCTAGTGCACACAAAGAAAGGTAGGAGCGTCGACAGTTTATCCATAATAACAGGAAGGAAGGTGGAATATGCGCCACTGACCCTGAAAACTTGAGTGGTAGAGTAGCTAATCTGCTGAGCATCCATTGACACAGCTACTGTTGTTTTGATTGTGACTTTTTTAATTAAGTGTAGTTATCCTTAAAGGCTTTTACTGTTCAGGGAGATAATAGATACTTATTTTTTATCAAAACTATATATTACTATGCTGAATGTGCCAAACTTGAATAGTTACAGCAAATAATGACAAAAGAATTGCTTGCACAATCCATCTCCTCCAGGTGAGTTGTGAGGAGCTGGTAGAGAGAATGAATGCGTGAAGGAAAGGCTTTCTTAGGGTTTAAGCCTAAGAGGTCAAAACAGAGGCTATTGCCATATGAGTGATTTTCTACCAGTACTGCCCAGTGGAGTACTGGTCAAAAGAGTTTTCACAGTCACTCTGTGTAAATCCTTTCCCATTCTTTTTGCTTCATCCACACTGCGTGCCCCATTGACTGAAAGCAAAATCACTCCTTTCTCTGCTTCCCTGCTTTAGCTGATTCTGTGCCCTCCACTTGGATCAGCTTTGCCTGTCTTAATTTCAGTCTGTTCAAAATAGCTAAAAATAAATAAATAAATAAAATTAAAAGTTGTATAAGCTTCACATTTTAGAGTCATCTAATATGGCAAACAAGTATAACAAAGCATAGACTCAAATGCAGTCATGAGGCCACAGTCATTTAACACACACTTACTAGTCTCTGCCCCTGTGGATGCAGTGGTAAAAAAGGCCAAATTCCCAGATGCCATTGCTCTCTAAGTTCCAGCCCTTCCTTGTCTTCTCTTCCATGTGTAACACCAGTCTTCAAAATAAGAAGGATGACCACACGCATCAGAATCACCTGGTTGGGCCTGGTTGCAAACCTCCAAAGCCATAGGTAGTGGTAAGACCCTGCAGTCTTAAGCATCCTTTGGGTGATTCTCATGCATGCTGAAGTTTGAGAACCACTAGTTTAGATGCATTCCCACATTGGTTATCCACGAATTTCATCTCCCCGAAATGTCTTTGTGTTGATTTTTTGCTGCCCCAATTAATCCACCAGGTTGTAGGGAAATTGCTGGACTCTAGGTTTAGATGTCCTTAGTTTTTCATTGTATAAACATCAATATTGTCGAGACCCAGTTTATCCACAAAGGTATTTCTCTCAGTCCATATATGATTTTTGGAGACGGGCTTGTGTATGAGCAGATTATCAAATTGGAGTAATTAAAAAAAATTATGGGAGATAAGCTTTCCTGGGTGAGAGTAAGAGGAAGAAATAGGGTTGCTTGAAGTTATTTCTTAAGCCCAAAATGAGGTGGCAACTGGAAAACCATAAAGCAATAACTTTGATTTCATGTACACCAGTTTTTCTTTTATACATAAATTTTACCATGCTGTGCCTGTAGATTATGATTGTCAAAAATGATCCTACTGCATGCCTTGCTGTGGCAGTAATCAGTAATTTGGGCCACACACAGTGGGGCCAAGGCGGGCAGATCACTTAAGGTCAGGAGTTTGAGACCAGCCTGGCCAACATGGCAAAACCCCATTTCAACTAAAAATACAAAAATTAGCCTGGCGCAGTGGCAGGCACCTGTAATCCCAGCTACTTGGGAGGCTGAGACAAGAGAATCATTTGAACGTGGGAGGCAGAGGTTGCAGTGAGCAGAGATCACACCACTGCACTCCAGCCTGGGTGACAGGGAGACTCCGTCAGAAAGAAGGAGAACAGAGAGAGAGAAAAAGGAGGGGAGGGGAAGGAAGGAAGGAAATCAATCAATCAATAAATAAATCAGTAATTTGGCTGTTTGTGGTAGCATATTGAAAATCTTTTTTCACTATTGAGTTGGAGCACTAAGATTTGCAATATCCCCATATTCAAACACTGAGTCATGAGTAAAAGAATGAAACCAGAGAATCCACATGGTTTTGGATAAATTGAAACAAGTAAAGAAAGGTCCCTAAACACCACAGGTATCCACTAAAATGAAGGAGCAATAATGTGTAAATGTCTCTGGCTGGCTTAGAGACCTGTGTGTTAGGAAATGATGTCAGTGATGAGTTACCATAGAAAGCTCTGGGAACTGCCTTGATGGCTTGGGCTGAATGTTATAGGTATGAAAGAAAAGCATTTGAATAGTCCTTTTAAGATCTTTCTAGCCCTGAGCAGTCATATTTTTGGAGGCCCTACTCCTCATCCTATCAAACACCAAATGGACCCACATGCCACATTAGATACAATTTTGCTGAAGAAAAAAATTAAAAGTATTTTTTATATTTGCTTCTTAATTATTGCTTATCAAGTAAAATAATTTAATTTTGATTGGCTGTGATTTCCCAGCATTTATGTATACTATATTTAGGAATTGTAAAATTTTAAAATAATCTATAATTTAAAAATTGCATAAATATTAAAATTGGACAGTTAATGAAAGTCATCGTGTCACTTTCTGTGGACATGTGATTAGTCATTATTTTTACTTTTTATTTTGCAATTTCAGTTTGGTTGCATAACATTCTTTCAGGTCTCAATGTTTTCGAAAGTCCCTGAAAGGCTCACAGGCCCAATGCCCTGTGCCTCTTTCTGCCTAATGGTAAGGCAGCCCTGATAAGAGGGTGAGGTGTTCAATCTAGAAATAAGAACTGCAAGCCCCATATGAATCATCCTAATATTCCAGAAGTCAGGAGAATGCTGAAGCAGAATTTGTGGGAATATTTCTGACTCTGGCCACTCCAGAGCCTTGCTCTTCAATGGGTGGTTGCAAACCAACAGCATTAGCATCGGCTGGAGCTTGTTAGAAGTGCAGAATCTCCAGTCCCACTCCAGGGTTGCTGGATCATCTGCACTTTAACTAGATCACCAGGTACCTGTTAAAGTTTGAGAAGCACTGATCTAAGGTAGAGCAGTGGTTCTCAGCTCTGGGTACACCATAAGAATCACTTGGGAGCTTTGACAATCCTGATGTTCTGACTGTAGCCCAGACCAATCAGTAGTCTCTGGCGATGTGACCCAGCATTGTATTTTAAAAGCTCCCAGGTGATTCTAGGGCCCGGGGCAGGTTGAGAGCAACTGTTCCATAGTAAGGCCACAGAGATTCCATGTTGTTTACCAGCAAGTGTACTTCAAAAAGCCACAAATATATTTTGTGTGTTTGGGATCCACCATGTAAATAACAATTTGGTAATCTTTGCCATGGAATAACTTCTCTCTCCCTTGGAAGATTGAGTTTGTTAGCTCCTTTCTGTGACATTTGGCGTGATAGTCTAAATTCCAGATATGTCATATTTCACTAACACCAGAGGTATTGTGTCTGAACATCAATCTAAGCTGAAACTGTGGACCACAAGGTGATTTTTAATGTAAACCCCAGGTGTAGTGGGACTGTGTGTATTTCTCGTTGAACATCAAAGCAGAAAGTTTGTGCTTATAACCACATGTTAAGCATACAGATTTTTCTTCTTTAAACTTAGAAGTCCAATGATCTTACTGGATGCTAGGCAAGAACAACTTCCTTGCCTGATAGCCTTTCATTTTCTGGTGATTCAGCTTCAGTTTCATATAGTAAAACTTGAGTAAAATACTTTGGAACAGTAATGATGTCTTCAGTTATCATTGATTTTTCCAGTGTCTTTGGGAAATTGCCGCATTATACCATCATTTGCAGGTGATGTATCTCTTTGATATGACTTGCACTGATGATATCTGCCATTTAGGGGACTGAAGAAACCGCAAGACTTCTCGATCTCATAGGTTTTTATTATACTTAAATTTAATAATAAGATTCACTGAAAGGTACATATGACATATGTAAAATGCACACGCATGTAACAGTGCCTGTTCATGGTAGAGCGAATGCCCATGAAATCGTGGTTGTCTTGTTTCCTTTTCGTTACCTTGAACTTCCACATTCAACCATCAACTTACCCTTGTTAATGTTTCCCTACCCCACAAGAAAGCTATAATAGTGAGTTTCCCAGCAGATAACAATAATGAATATTTATGTCTTTCAAAGTCTATATTTTTCTAACTAGTAAATATAATCTATATTAGCAAGATAACCAGGGTTTGAAGTTGATAGTGTATTTTGTTTTCTTTTGTTTTTTCATTTTACCTAGGGTGACATAAATACATCCTCCAATTGCAAATCCCATGAAGAGAACTGAGGCTTTATCATATCACACACTCATTACACATGCATCTCAGAAAAGGTCAAAGAAATTTTAAATATCGACAATTTATATATTGGTCCTCAGTTTATAGTAGCTCAGGGGGTGGCTAATCTTGCTTTAGTATAATGCTGTGTTAAACATTAAGTGAACCTATTGGAAATATGTTCAACTTTAAATATTTATCTCCTGGTTATAAAAATTAGCAGATTTTGAACAAATTGCAGAGCTCTAGAACTAACCAAGAATGCTCATCAAATCCTTCTTTTTAAAATCTCCCCAGCGAGCTACCTGTGGCTGTATTGGTCAGGCTTTTCCTGATTTCTCCTGCCCTGGAGATGACCCTTTCTGTGAATGTCTGTAACATTGTTGGTTTCACACAGCTTAGTACTGGGTTATAGACAATTTCACAGTCTGTAATTGTTTCTTTAGTGGCAGTCTTGTCGCCCTTAAAGAGGGAATCTGCCTTCTATAGCTCTTGCATGCCCTCTAATACTTTAAACAGGGGAGAACAGAGAGAAGTCTAATAAATACTCAATGTATTCTATTATTTTTTCCTATCTATTTTGTCTTTGGGCTCCATTTTTTCCTCTGCATTTTAAAAAGCATGGCTTTCTTTTATGATAATCAAATATGGAATGTTGCCTGTAATCCTAGCACTTGGGGAGGCCCAGACACGAGGATAGCTTGAGGTCAGGATTTCAAGACCAGCCTGGTCAACAGAGTGAGAACCTGTCTCAGAAAAACTGAAAAACCATTTGGCTGGACACAGCAGCATGCACCTGTAGACCCAGCTACTTGGGAGGCTGAGGCAGGAGGATCACTTGAGCCCAAGAGTTTGAGGCTGCAGTGAGCTATGATCATGCCACTGCACTCCAGCCTGGACAACAGAGCAAGACCCTGTCTCAAAAACAGAAAAATATGAAATGTTATGTTTGTAGTAAATCATTTTGCTTTGTTTGGAAATTAACAAAAAACATTACAAAACATCAAGGTGATAATATATTTCTCTCTGAGCCATATGAATTCATAGATCTTTCGTGTATCAGTTTACAAAGGTCCTGACTTCAGTGATAGATTTCTTCCCCTTTTATTGACCTGTCGTCTCTTTTTTGTTTCAGATATGAATTATTTAATATTGCTGCAGATGCTTACTGAAGAAGGTTTTATCTTAGTAGGTTTTTATTCTTGTATACTAAATGATTTTCACTAATACGAAGTTTTCACCTTGTCATTTTTTTTTATCACTAGTGTTATTATTACAACAGTTCTATACCTCTCAGATGCACTTCGTAAGAACTTCTTAAATGAAAACTTTGATTATAAGGTAAGCATTCATTTATATGACTCTCCTGCTTGGGCTAAAAGAATCACATTGTATTATAGGAAATTACCTAACATTTTCTTGGGCCATATTAGTTTTAACTATAAGTAATATTAGAACAGTTTTCATTATATTTGTGAACAGATGAAGACTGTTCACATAGCGCTTAAAAGGAGATCATAGCGCTTAAATCATAGCACTTAAAAGGAGATAGTTTTTTATTGTTACTATACATTTTAATTCTTGCTCTTTTCTGTATGATCCCTGTTTATGACAAAGGAGACTCAGAACATAGTGTTGTTTACTTTTTAGAAATGGAGTTTATATGAAGAAAATGTTTACAAAGTAAACCCTTTAGTTTCTTATTTCTTTGTCTTCCCATTTTTTAGAATGAATTAATGAAAAGAAAAAAATGAAACATTGGTAAGGTTCTTTAAGGCAGAACCCTCTGTATATCTATGATATAATGTGATATGCCTGGGTGCCTACAAATTCTTGATATACTATTTTTCAAATAGCAAGTGATAAACAGCAAACAAAGATGAGCAGTGCCTATCTTGGCTTTCTTCCTCAATGGTGGTTCTTTGTTTTGGGCATCTTTCTTCTTACTCTGTTTTGAATAACATATTTCATATTAAACATTTTTATAAAATTTCCTTATTGGATAATAAGAAAATACAAAAAAGCACAAATACAATAAAAAAGGAATTTTAATAGTTACATAGTATTTGTCTATGTCATAGCTTATAGTATATCAAAATTTCATATTTCATTCTTATAAATTACTCATTTTATATACATTCTTGTAAAATAAAACTTGGCATATATCCCTAATTATTTCTTTGGTTCTTTTTTTGTTTCTGGTTTTGTTTTGTTTTGTTTTGTTTTGTTTTTGAGACAGAGTCCTGCTCTGTTGCCCAGGCTGGAATGCAGTGGCGCAATCTCGGCTCACTGCCACCTCCGCCTGCCAGGTTCAAGCGATTCTCTTGCCTCAGCCTCTAGAATAGCTGGGATTACAGGCACACGCCACCATGCCCGGCTAATTTTTTTTTTATTTTTAGTAGTAGTATGGGGTTTTGCCATGTTCGCCAGGCTGGCCTTGAACTCCTGACCTCAGGTAATCTGCCTGCCTCAGCCTCCCAAAGTGTTGGGATTACAGGCATGAGTCACCACGCCTGGCCCTTAATTATTTCTTTGGATAAATATTTATTAGTGGAATTGTTGAGTGAAAGGTTGTACCAATTACATTTGATTGCTTCTTTTCCTGCAGCTACACCAACATTAGAAGAGATTTTTTTTCTGACAGATAAAGAGAAAAATCCTGTTTGCTTTAATTTACATTTCTCACTAATTATTACTTATTGACTAGTTACTAGTCATTGATCAAAATTCATATTTTTATGAATTGTCTATTCTTGACTTTTTTTTTTCTCTTTTAATTTTGAGACAGAATCTCCCTCTGTCGCCCAGTCTGGAGTGCAGTGGCGCAATCTCGGCTCACTGCAACCTCTGCCCCCCAGGTTGAAGCAATTCTTCTGCCTCAGCCTACTGAGTAGCTGGGACCACAGGAGCGCACCACCACACCTGCCTAATTTTTGTATTCTTAGTATAGACGGGGTTTCACCATATTGGCCAGGCTGGTCTCGAACTCCTGACCTTGTGATCCACCCGCCTCGGCCTCCCAAAGTGCTGGGATTGCAGGCATGAGCCACCGCACCTGGACTGTTCTTGACTTTCATTCATTATTTTACTTAGGGTTTTATTATATTCTTTTTTATTTGTAAGAGCTATTTACGTATAACAGATACTGATTCTGTGTCATATGTCTCCTGGTTTGTTATGTCTTTAATTTTACATGGTGTCAGTGGAGAAGTGTGTTCCTTCCATTATGTCCTTTATTTTTTTTTTTTGCTAAGTTTATTTCAGGGAACTTTATTCAGATCTCATTCTGATTCTGTTTTTTGGTATAAGAAAACTTAAAAGATTTGCCTGGGCAGGGAATTTTTATATAATGTCTGAATTTAAAGCAATTAGCATATCTGAAGAAGTGTATGCATTTTTTACAAGTTCTACGTTAAAAGGAGTTCCAAAAATGAACTCACACAGGAATAAAGAAATCCATCTTATACCTCATCCTCTTGGAGATACTCAGACATATTACAAGAGAAACCACACATCTGTCTTTTAGCATATACCAAAAAGCTCGTGAAACCTGGAATACAGCTTTGGAGCAATATACACCTAGATAATAATAGTACTTATTTATTTAGTTACTTCTTTGCTTTAGAAAATTTTAAGCATATGTACAAGTAGAGAGAATAGTATAATGAACCCCCATGAGGTACCCATATCCAGCTTCAACTATTATCAACTCATGGTCAGTCTTACTTCAACTATACCCTCAACCACTTTTGAAGCAAATCCAAAATACTATGTCACTTCACCTGTCAATATGCTTGTAACACCATAGTATTGATATATCTTGTTCTTGTTTTAGATCTGGGATTCCTACTTTTACCTCGCAGTCATTTTTATAAACCAGTTGTGTCTGCAGTTGGAGATGTTCACACCTTCCAAGAAGAAAAAGGTGTTAGAAAAGTAAGTATCAGTGTATAATCAGGTGAGAAATGTTGCCTCTTAAAGAGTATTTAGTTCAAATGATTCATAAATCAGAATGCGCATAACTGGAAATCACACAGTGAAGAACCAGTGACCAAGGGGTCAAGAAGCAGTCTTTTCTGGACGTTTTAATATTTCAAACATGTTTGCACATTGTTTTGACCTGGCTCTTTCAGGATTCAAAATTTCTGTAGATGCAAAAAATTATGAAACAGATCTCTTTTACTAAAAGGTTTACACCAGAATTTGACTTAGAGGCATCGTGACATGTATATTAAATGTCTTTAATTAAAACTCCTTGCCTTTTAATTCAGAATGATAGATTGTATCCTAAAGACACACAAATACTTCCTTGTTCTGGAGGCATTGTATCAGGTTTGGTTTTTTGTTCTATTTCAGGTATGGTGACATGCGGGTAACAATGGGTTGTGAAATTTTCAGCATGTGGCAAAACCTAGGTAAGTGAGGAAAAGAGAAGCCACATCTACTATACAGCTCCTCGCTGTACCTTGAAGTGTACAAATGAAGAAAGGCAATTTACCAGTGACACCATGTGAAACCAAATGTCTAAATCAATAAACATCTATAGAAAGTAATTGACACTTTGGCATTGAATGAGGTTACAACAAATTCTTTAAATTGGTCTCTAAGAAAAGTCACCTTACCTTTGTGTGTTTCATTATTAATTAACGATAAATTTTATAATCTAGCATTGCTCCAACATTACACATATTTCCAGCGATGAGGCAACCTTTCAGAATTTGGAACTGTAACAACTCAAAATTTCTAGAACTCTGAGTTGAAGCTATGAATCATAATAAATTTAGGTTAAACTTCATGAAACATTGACTTGAACGTCACTACTCTTAAAAACTTGAGACCATTGTCCTATATCATAAAGAGTATAGCCAAAGGATTTTAAAAGCATCTGCAGTTGCTAAGAAACTGTTGGATCCAATTTTGTTAATCTGCTATAGCAGATAGAGTATATTATTCCAGAAAATTGATAGTACAGATCTGGTTGCATAGAAAACAGTAATATTTGGAAAACAAATTGTTTTAAAATTCATTGGCATAGGGTCCCTTTCTAGAGATTTATAACTTATTTCATTTGGTATGTTAACTATGCAGGTTTTTAGTATTCATTTACTATTACTGCATCTTAATGCTCCTCTTTGATTTATTAAAATGATTGACCTATTTGAGTTGAATACGTAATGACCTGAAAATATCTTTTCTCTTGGGCTTATCCAAGTACAACTTGGAGATTGGAAGGATTTATTTTCTGTGAATGAAAATAGAACCATTATTGTTTTACTTCCACTCATGTTAACAGACTGATTTTTGACCAGGATCATTACAGGGTGATTTTTTTTTAATAGGGTATGTATATATTCCTCAAATATACATAGCAACTTGAGGGAGCCTTGGTATATATAATTAAGCCCAGTGTTCAATGCTTGCTGGTGATTTCAGAAAAGATAAAAAATAAAAAAAAATAATGAAGCTGGGAGTAATGGCTCATGCCTGTAATCCCAGCACTTTGGGAGCCTGGAGCGGGCAGATCACTTGAGGTCAGGAGTTTGAGACTAGCCTGGCCAACATGGTGAAACCCTGTCTTTACTAAAAATACAAAAATTAGCCAGGCGTGGTGGGGGTTACCTGTAATCTCAGCTACTTGGGAGGCTGAGGCAGGAGAATCACTTGAACCTGGGAGGTGGAGGTTGCAGTGAACCAAGATCGCTCCATTACACTCCATCAGCCTGGGTGACAGAGTGAGACTCTGACTCAAAAAAAAAAAAAAGAGTTATCATCTTGAAAACAACCTTCAACTATGTAAGGCCAGCCAGAAGATATCATGGTCTGTCTTTAGTTGCAGCTCAAAAATAGTTTTCTTATTTGGAGACTGCTCTTCTTAGTCTTCAGTGTTTTCAGGTTTCATTGATTCTTTGTGTCCTTGTTTTTCCTAAAGAAGATCAAGGCCCTTGTAGTGTCCATATTGCATTCGACATTAATTTAGCAAGATGTTTTTGAAAGAATGCTGCATTGAATCTGTTTGAATGCACTTGTGGTTGTGTAAGCTCTTTTCTGGGCTCAAATTATGAGAGCAGGACAGATTCTGTTCGGTTACAAGAATGTTAAAAAAAAAATGGCCAGTTTCTGTTCTAGATACATCTCAGCATTGCCATCTATGGTTATTTCCACATAAACCTGTATCCAAACCATAATAGCTATGCATTTAGGCCCATGACCCTTGGGCTGCTAAATAAAGCTGTCACATGTAATCTCCCTAAACATGTCACTGTATACTTCATAAACTTTTATCCTCTATTTTGTCTTTCTTCTAAAATGAATCTATTTCTGCCTCTCTGGTTTTTATGTTAAATTACTTCTCTGTTTTTCTCAGAGATCTAGAGAATATGGAAAATTTCTGGAGCATATCAATACCTATAATGCAGTATTTTGTTATACTGTAGCATCAGCATCCTTGGAAGCTTGTAAGAAATGCAAAATCTCTCACTCCACCTTAGACCTACTGAAACACAGTCTCTGGGATTGGGGCACAGCAGTCTGTTTTAGCAAGTTTTCCAGGTGATTCTTATGTACTTAGCTAAAAACTGAAAAGCACTGCTTTAGTTTATCCTCTTTCTTTGTTGTTACAGCCATAAAGACTTAGCTCTAGCACAATCCTAAGACGCTGTTAGAAAAGGCTCCTCCTTTATACTCAACTTACAGATTCCCAGCATGATGTGGTTCAAGCGTAGGGTCAGCGTAAATTTTTACTTCATTCCTTGGTTGCTGCATTATTTCCCAAGAGTTGTGTCTAGACTTTGCAAAGACTTCCCAAATATTAGGTGAATTTTAAAGTTTGTTGCTGTTGTGCAATAGCTAGAATTGGAAAAAATTCAGAAATGTTAAAGCCTCTCTTCCAACATATATTTTTATAAAATTAGGAGAAGAATAATTAAGTATTCAGAGTGACATTTTGATACCCCTTATAGGCCTTAAGTCAGCTTGTTACTTAGGAATATCAAAGTACATTAGTTATCATTTGGTTTACTTATAAATATGTCATGTTGAGAATTTGAATGCTGTAAGAGAATTTATTCAGGTAATTATAAATTTGCCATGTTTTAATGTAACAGTCCAGTAAATTCAATTTGACTAAGTTTATGAAGCACTGGATATATGCAAGTATTTTGGAGGACATAAGAAAAAATGGTCCACACCTATTAAAATCTTAGTTTTCAAATCTTATATTTTAAAATTTTGTCCAATTTAGTTCGAACTATGACAAAGCTTGACAAAGACAACATCATAATGTTTTAGTAAAGCTAGTAAGCTTTTATGATTTCATAAATCAAGATCCTCAATATTTTTAATAGATACAAAATGCACTAACGTTTAGAAAATAAGATGAAGGGAGGAAATGCCCAAGGCCACTTAATATACTTTTTTCCACTTGAAACTGTCTAATTGGTCTAATTTAGAAATACACATTTTACTGGATAATACTTTTAAATCAGATTTGGTCATTGATGTTTACCTCTGAAGTGTTGACATTCTTCCATATGCTAGAAACATGTTGTTTTTTTCCATTCCACTGAGGACACAGAGGGGAAAGACACATGTAATTCAGTGACTTGTCTGCTTTTAAACTTAAAGCTGTAGGATTTTAAAATCTGATCATTATATCCCTTAGCAACCTGTGAGCAATTTTTCAACCCTATGAGACCTAGAACTGCTTATGTTTACAGTGTTATTTTTAACCATAAATCATCTAACAGACATTTAGTTGTGTGTGCTTGAAATATTTTATAATTCTAAAATTACATAATAACTTGTCTGTAGTATTAAATGTGCTTTTATAATGATTATTTACATTAAGAAAGTTTAACCTTTGTTCTGAATTAGTAAATATTTGGATCCTTTAGTATATTTGTAGTTCACACAACTGGAGGAAGCGAGTTCTAACTTCTCTTCTGCTGTCGCCTCAGTCTTGGAGTTTTTGCAAGCAGGGCCGTGAGCACCCATTTTTATGTCTATAGGAATGAATCCGTGGCTCTGCTAGTTCATGCTTCAGCCCTAGTTCTATGAGGTCTGGTTGGGAACATAGAAATAAAATCAAAAGGTTTTGTTGTCCAAAGACAACAAATAGTCCTCCACAGGTCAACAAGGCAGGGCTTCTCTTCTTCCCTTGTGAGACAGCAGTAGATCCTGGGGACAGAAAGGCTTTGAGCACTTGCCTGGAACTTTAAGTCATGCTACCTGTCTCCAGTGCATACAGAGCACTGAACACATCATCCTGCTCATATAATTAAAATTTAGTTTTAAAACATTTTTTAATTGTGGTAAAATACAAATAAAATGTACACCTTGGTTGGGTGCAGTGGCTCACACCTGTAATCCCAGCATTTTGGGAGGCTGAGGTGGGTGGATCACGTGAGGTCAGGAGTTCGAGACCAGCCTGGCAAACATGACGAAACCCCATCTTTGCTAAAAATATAAAAATTAGCTGGGTGTGGTGGCATATGCCTGTAATCCTAGCTACTTGGAAGGCAGAGGCAGGAGAATTGCTTGAATCTGGGAGGCAGAGGTTGCAGTGAGCCAAGATCGCGCCATTGCACTCCAGCATGGGGGACAGAGCGAGACTCTGTCTCAAAAAAAATAAAAATAAATATAAATAAATGTACATTCTAACTATTTTTCAGGCCACAGCTCAGTGATATTAAGTATATTCACATTGCAATGCAACCATCACCACCATCCATCTCTAGAACTCTTTTCATCTTGTGAAGCTGAAACTCTATACCCAATAAACAATAACTTCTCATTCCCCTGTCTCCCCAGCCCCTGGTACTACCATTCTACTTTCTGTCTCTATGAATTTAACTACTCTAGGTACCTCACATAAGTGGAATCATACAGAATTTATCTTTTTGTAACTGGCTTATTTTGCTTAACAGATTGTCCTCAAGATTCATTCATGTTGTAATGTATCAAAATTTTCCTTTTTAAGGCCGAATAATATTCTGTCGTATGGATAGACCACATTTTCTTTATTCATTCATTCCTCAGTGGACATTTGGGTTGCTTCTGCCTTTTGTCTATTGTGAATAGTGCTGCTATGAACGTGGGCATATGAAATATCTCTGAGATCTGGCTTTCAGTTCTTTTGGGTATATAGCCAGAAGTGGAATTGCTGGATCATATGGGAATTCTATTGTTAATTTTTTGAGGAACTGTTCTCCACAGCTGCTGTAACATTTTACATTCTCACCAACAGAGCACACACATTCTAGTTTCTCCATTTTCTCTCCAGCATTTGTTATTTCCTGGTTTTTTGACAGTAGTCATCCTAATGGGTGTGAGGTGGTATCTCATTTGCAGTTTCGGTAAAATAATGTATTTTTGGAGCATAAAAGCCAACTAGTGATAAGTAAACACCTTTTCTTAAATATGGTATTCCTCAGCATTTTCATTTTCTAAGTTGAAGGACTAAAAAATGTTCTATCAAGAGCCGTGGCGGAGGAAGGCATATATTTTCCCCCAAAACTTTACCCATCTGTACCCCTACTTGCAAGAACAGAGAAAAAGGTTAGTCTTTACTAGAATGTTCCAGTGTTGGCTTTTATCTTTCTTCAAGGTTAAGTTTTTCTTTCTATTTTTAGATGAACTAACATTCTTACTAAATATAAAGTGAGCTCTTTGTTCCACGTTTGCAAACACAGTGTCTTGTAACTGCTGTAGAAAAAAAAATCAGTACTTCCCTAGCAGGCTGTTCTGTGTGCATAAATATAAAACTCCAACAGTCCAAGTAGCAGGTGCCCTAAATACTTCAAAATAAGACCATGTGGCCAACAATTAGAGGTAGAGAAAGTATACTAAATCTATGGTTTAAAAAGAAACCATTTAAATGAAGTTTATTTTGCTGTTGCCATACATAGCTCAAAATTGCTTTGCTGGTTCTGTAGGAATTAAATTTTCTGTGGTTGGAGAGCCTGTTCAGGTTTGCAGATTCCGTGTTCCCAAAGTATGTTTTCAGCAAATAAGCTATTCTCATGCATTCCTGCACAATGACTTAAATGTAGGTGTGACTTCTCTGACCTTCTTAACTGTCAATGGAAAAAATCAGGCTGCAGAATGTAGTATATGGACCTTGTTTGAATTGTGATTGAAAGAAACCAGCTATACATGACATGTTTTAAGACCATCGAAGGAAATTTTAATATAGGCTGGGTTTTTAATTAATTTAAGGAATTTTTATTTCTTTGTTAGGTGTGATAAAGGCATTAGGGTTCTATATTTGTAAAATGTCCTATCTGTTAAAGATGCTTACAGATGTATGTACAAGTAGACTGATAACAATGTCTCAGGCCTGCTTTAAAGTACTCTAGAAAAAAAATAGTTGGGGTATTAGGTAAAATGGGAAGGACAAGAGTCTTGATAATCACTGAAGCTAGATGATGGATGTATGGATTTTTTTTAAACTATTTTCTGTGATTTTGTGTGCATTTGAAATTTTTCATATTAAAAAGAAATTTGAAGAAAATTTGATTGTAAAATATCATAAGTGGAAGAGATTTTTTTTAAGAGATTCAAAAGTACTCAAGCAAGTGCATGCTAATATGGTCTTCATTAGAGAGGCCAAGGGATGCCAGGCTCCGGAAAGACTAAAGACCAAGATAGTAACATAGAAGCTCTGAATCTCATCTACCAACTCAGGCATGGGAGAACTATTCCGGCTGGCAGGAAATTCAGTTTCATTTTGTATTCCCTCTCTGTTCCATCCCCCTTTTTTCACACACACCCAAAAGCTGTGCAAAGGTTTAGTGTCTTACACAGTGTCAAGGCAGCAGAGAGAGCATAGCTGGGGCTCTGCTGGGGCACAGCCTCTGTGGCTGGACTTTGAGCCCCTGCAGCCATCTCATGAGGCAGGGTTATGGAACAAATGCAAGACCTGTTAATCTCAGAATTTGTGAGCCTTTGCCCCAACAGAAATTTTCTTCCCCCTTTTGTCTTTCCCCCCACTCAATTTCCAGGACATCTTGATAAGCTGTTTAGTGGGTTTAGGCTTTTTAAAATGACAGTAAGAGTGATTAAGTTCAGGTTGCACGGGTTTTCTACCCTGACAAAAATAACTGAGGGAAGGAATTGCAAATGCTAGCCGCTAGTTACTGGCTGGAATTGTATATGTTGATAGAATGAGGAAAATATAGGGAGAGCTATGAATTTATATTTCAGTGAGTTTGTCAGTCTTGAAAGTATTTATTCTGGCTGGGCACGGTGGCTCACGCCTGTAATCCCAGCACTTTGGGAGGCCAAGGCAGGCAGATAATGAGGTCAGGAGGTTAAGACTATCCTGGCTAACATGGTGAAACCCCGTCTCTACTAAAAATACAAAAAAAAAAATTAGCCGAGCGTGTTGATGGGCGCCTGTAGTCCCAGATACTTGGGAGGCCGAGGCAGGAGAATGGCGTGAACCCAGGAGGCGGAGCTTTCAGTGAGCTGAGATCGCACCACTGCACTCCAGCCTGGGCAACAGAGCGAGACTCCGTCTCAAAAAAAAAAAAAAAAAAAAAAGGAAAAAAGAAAAGAAAGTATTCCTTGGGCAGTAAATATACAATTAGATTAATAAAAAGTTTCTTTTGAGGTATTCTTGCTCTGATGAGGAAAACTAAGCAGTCCTTTGGGAAAGACAAAAGAATATCTAGGTCAAAAATAAAGGTAGGAATGCAAAAGGATTTATGAGCCATGTTTCTTCCTCACACATAATGGGTATGGATAAGTGATTTAGAGATAGTGATGACATGGCTCTGATGAATGGAAGAACACCAGGGTTTTTGGTCTTGCACCAATTTAGATAAAAGGACACGCACACATGTGGTGTGGTTTTAAGGAGCGAAAAGTTTAATAGAAAAGAAAGAAGAAAACAGCTCCCTTGTACAGAGACAGAGGTGGGGAGGCTTGAAACAAAGAGACTGCATGAGCAGCGGAAAAATGATCAGTTATATCAGACGCTGAAGGAGGCGATGTTTGATTTGCATGGGCCCAGGGGATTGGTTTGACCAGGTGTGTCATTCACACAGTCCGCAAAAAACCTGGCCCTCCCACCTTAGTCCTTTAATATGCAAATGTGGGTCGCCATGATGTTCTGAACACATGGTGTTATCCGGAGGTGGCCATGACACTTGGCACAGGTGGTAGGAATCGCCGTATTGCCCATGTCAGATGGACCTAGTTTTTAATCACTGGCATTTGCATATCAAAGTTTTCCAGCCTGGCTCTTTAGCCGCCTTTTCCGTTAGAGAAGAAATGTTTCGGGCGGTTGCTTTTTACTGCAGGAAAATTTTCACAGAGAAACTTTACCACTACTATCAGCCTAAAAGTTATTTCTTAATAAATCCTGTATTATTCCTCCTTTAAAGAGACGTAAACCTAACTGCTGTTAGGGGGTGTTGGATGATGATTCTTTCTGGCTACTTCCTGTTGAAAAGGGGTGTCGTGTGGGGGAACAGCAGTTGGGCCTTCTCCTGAGGTTGATTTAAGGGTTTTTGGAAGAATAGCGTGTCTGTGTTTGGCTTTGTTTGCAGCACTGTTTGGAGTTTGGTTACCTTTAGGCGAAAAAAGATAAATTTTACAAGAAAGTTTAAAATACAGAGTTAGAATATAAGCATTAAGATTACCACCATTAGTGGGGGTCCTATAGACCATAACTGACAGTAGAGTTTGACACCTGTTTGTTACACCAGTGGATTGCAATACCGTTTTGTTTTTACTAGATGTCGCTGTACATTACCAGAAACGTTAACATAAAAGTAACATTTTTCTTGAGGAAAAGCATATATTTCCCCCTTGACTTGCCATTAGAGAGTAATTTTAGGCTTAGGCTATTTTTATAACTTGCAGTATGATCGGGAGAGATATGTTATTGGGTGGCTAAAATAATTTTAGCATTAATTTGACAATTTATTAATTTTTTTATAGCTTCCACAGACTACAACATACTTAAACTTTCTGACTTGTTCTAAACATCTTTCCTTCAAATAACCAGTTGTTGTTGTTGCTTTTTTTTTTTTTTTTTTTTAGGACAAGTATTTACCATACAAAATCTTTCCTTATATAAAATCTTTTTAAAATAACAGTCTTTTCCTAGCTTAAAGTGCATTGTATTATCAACCTTTAGTAAAAAAGTCCTATTAAACTTAGTGATAGTAAAACTTTTATACTTACTTTTTATCCCTATTACTTTTGCTATAACCAAAACAACCTTGAGTAAATCTTTCCTGCAGTTATTAATCCTGTTATAAGGATGATAATCAGGCAAAATATTACAGCAATTAGAATTTTACTACCAGAATTCCACATTGTGGGTGACACAGTGTATAGTTTTATTGCAATTAGTAGTGGGATGATAACAGTTTCCACAAGAGTGGCATAGTAAATAATTTCCATTTAAAATTATTTCTTTACTTGCCAAGATGTAATCTTCTTTGTGGGTTTATAAAGTTACAAATGCAATCCCATGTATAATTAAAAGTTGCTTGCAAATATGAGTTAAAAAGAAGTTTTAATATTTGGTGGTGAACTTTGAGAGGAAAGGTTAGGTAGGAGTGGGATTAAGATGAATAGCCTTTACTTAGTTACTTATTTTTTATGAGTTTTAGCTTAAGATTTTCTATTTCTTCACATTTATGTTTAGGACATTCCTCTGGGCTGTCAGAGGTTGCTCCCTTAGCTTTTTAGACTTTGACTTGAATGTGATGTATCCAGAAGTTGGTTTCTGTAACTTTTATTGCCGAAGGGGTTGAAAGAACAGTGTAGGGCCCTTTCCAGCTTGGCTTATGGAAGGAGAGAGAGATGAGAGTTTTTGCTAATACTAAATGTCCTGGGTTGAATAAAGTTGGCTCTGTTTTCTGGGGTTGGGCTTCTGCTACTTGTGTCCATTTTTGTTGGAAGTAATAGGTTACATGCTTAACCAATTTAGAGGTTTTCTGCCTGAAAACAATATCTGAGCACATTGTTAAGTTTTATCCTTTCCCAAGTGAAAAGCTTGGTGAAAGATTTTAAGGACTTTCCATTGGCTGGAGCCTGGCAAATGGAGTTTGCCATTATTTGACCATAGCAATTCTGAGGGCTGGAAAGTATGCCCTTGAGAAGTGGCCTCTTTTATTTCTGTAGGGAATACTGAAGTTTAATTTCTTTTATGGAGCCTTCCTAGATTAGAAGCAGTTTGAAGCATGTTGATGCCTTGAGGCTTCCTTGCCTTTGACCTAGCTGCCTGATTAGCCAATTTATTTCCTTTGGCTACCTCACTTGTTTCTTTCTGATGTCTCCTGCAATGCATTCTTGCTATTTCTTGTGGAAGAAAAACTGAGGATAATAACCTATTGATTTTCTGGTGATATTTTATAGGAGAGTCATTAGTGGTAAGAGAATATCTTTCCTTTCAAATGGCAACATGAGCATGGAAAATTAGGAAAGCATACTTGGAGTTAGTATAAATGTTAGCTACCTTTCCTTTGCTTAATTCAAGTGCTCTTGTAAGAGCTATTAGC
The DNA here is from genome assembly GCF_028858775.2 of Pan troglodytes. Classification (NCBI taxonomy): domain Eukaryota; kingdom Metazoa; phylum Chordata; class Mammalia; order Primates; family Hominidae; genus Pan; species Pan troglodytes. The sequence continues at coordinate 127,181,224 of NC_072404.2, read as the reverse complement.
TTAGCGAATTGAGCGCTGTGCCTGGGAAGAGATGTTATTTAGAGTGACTACTGCTTATCCTCCTTTTGTATTTCTTGTTTTACTGGCTGTTAGCTAAGAGCTTTCCCTAGGGGACAGTAATTCTGCCACATTATGTGGAGTGTAAACAGTTAAATTATTTCCTAGGGTTAACTTGGAGGCTTTTTTTGACTAGTAGAACTATTATGACAGTGGCTTGGAAGCACGTGTATATAATAGGTCCTTTTAACTGCAACCAAGGTTGAGAAAAATATTGGATTAGAGTTTTTCCTGAGACACTCCTTACAGTCTTGCTATGGGAAGAGGGGAGGCCTGGATTAGAGAGGAGAAAAGAGAGAGACTGGCTTTAGTGTTTAGAAGGAGGTTTACTTTCCCTTCTTTAATTTTCAGAATTACTCAGGGCTCTTGTGCTATAATGGCAGTTTGAGCTGCTGGAGCCAGGGCTTGAGCCCTGGGACCCATCAGTCCTGCTGGACCATCTGTGAGACTGGTCCTGAACCCAGTGACCTCCACCTCTGGGGGCAGTTCTGTCTCCAGTGGTCTCCGCCACAGGCTGGACAGGGTTGAGGTGGCTTTTTCTTGCTGCCTGGGCATTCCTTTTTAAAATTCCCTGGCCTGCTACCCTGATAGCAACTAGCAGATGCACCTCGGGGATCCTGGACTTTGCAAGCCTGCAAAGCTGCTGCTAGAGCCTTTGTCCTTCTCCTGAGATTTTTCTTTTTCCTTTGGGCCTCCTTCTGGTCCCTATTATAAAAGACCAAAGTGGTCACCATTAGGAGACTTTCTAAGGTGCTATTTGGTCCTATAGCTTGCTTTTGTAGTTTCCTTTTAATATAGGGAGCTGCCTGTGTAATAAACTTGTTTTTTAGAATGAGCCATCCCTTGATTGAATTAGGGGTAAGGGGTTGTATTCTATTAGTGCCTTTCTCAGCCTTTTCATAAAGGCTACAGGATTCTTATCTGTCTTTTGGTCTATTATAGACAGTTTAGAGTAATTAAGAGGTTTGGCCCTCATTTTCCATGGGCTTCTAAAATCATATTAAAAAGTGCTTTTTTCATTTATTTCCTGAGTTTTTGGGGTTTCAGTCAGAGTTGTTTACTGGAACTGCTTCCCTCCCAATTGGGAATGGTGTTTCTACTATTTTTTTGCTTTCCTTATTTGCTTTCTTCCCTTTTGGTGTATTATAGGAAATATATTGCTCACCTCTGAAATTCTCTGTTGCTTGCAGAGCTGCTTGCTTTTTAGCTGCCGTTAGGGTCTGGTTTAGGAGCAGTATAACATCCTTCCATGTGAGGTGAAATACATGAGTTAAATTTTGGAAAACTTCTATATACCTATTAGGGTCTTTGGAAAATCAGCCTATGTTTTCCTTTATTTGCCTAAGGTTCTATAATGAGAAGGGAACTTAAAAGGGCCCCAAATAAGGGGGATTTTTAGATGGTTCCCCTGAAAGTTGCTTTTTTAATTTTGGGGAACTTTTTCCCTGGCTCTGCCTGATAAGATTGCTAAAAGAGCTGGGTTGATCTTACAGCACTTGCAAAGGTTTGGTAAAAATGCCCTGTCCTTGTGCAAAAGAAAATGAGTTGCTTTTCTCTTTAACGTTCTCAGGTTAAGGAAGTTCTGGTGTTTTAGAGTGCACTTCAGAGGGGTGTAAGCTGAAGATAATGTATTACCCATTTAGAAAAAGAAGTGAGAATAAAAGCATTCTTTTAGTCTTCTTCGTTTCTGTATGACCCAGAGTGGAGGAGAAGACAGGGAGCATTCTCTGACTGTTTTCCCTTTCTGGTTTTTGGATCTCGGCACCATGTTAAACGTGCTGCCCATGGTTGAAGGCATGGTGCTGCAAGCCATGGAACTGGATGAACTAAGTGGTGGGACTAACCACGCTTACCCACGCAACCTTAGCTTGTCCACCTTGTATGATTCCCCCCTTTGACTTCCTAAATTTGTGATTTGCCTGGCTTTCTAAAAAATGGATCTTGGAGAGCCTGTGTTGCCTTTGGGCAAGGCTTCTTTAACAGAGGAAACGTGCTAGATTGCCTGCTATTATGGCCCATGCTAAAGCACTTACCTTTAAAAAAAAATGGTTCTAGTTAACTTCTGAACTTAAAATCCCCTTACTAATTAAGTAACATTTTAATAGGAAACACTATAGGTGCCTTAGAAGAACGTAGAAACCAAATGGCCATCTTTTTTGCTGATGGGAAAATATTGAGACTAACATTTGGCTACAGAAGATATCTTACTCCCAACTGCTGAAGGCAGAACTTTCCTGATCACAGAAGTAGCAGTAGAAAAACTTAAAAAGGAAAAGTTGCAAAGCTGCAGTGTACTGCAGAGAACTAGCAATGTGTCCTGTATTAGTGAGAAACAATTAAGTTACGTTTGTTGAAACCTTGAGAGAGAGGAAAGGACTGCATGACTTTGGTGATGTAAAGGGACTTTCAGATGGGCACAGGTCTGAGGGTTGTGTTTGGAGCTGTATTTCTGGCTAGATAATCAAAGCACTTTGAGCACTTGAACTCACACTGACACTCAAGCCAAGGTAAAATCAGCCCGCCTCCTGTGATAGAGGGGCACTCTCTGATGGTGTAAGGTCTCTGGGGAGCACCCATTCCCAAGAATGGGGGACCTCCCAGATGCCCCAGGGTGCAGCTAAAGGAGGGGGTGAACATCTTGCCAGTAGAGATCATGAGGACCTTGGTCCCCTAGGGCACTCAAGATACAGGCCAAGGGCAAGGAGATCCAGTTCCTAGTGGAGGCAGATATCTGAGACAGCCTTAGGACAGCATCACAGACTGTGGTTGAGAAGTTGATACAAAGCCCTCTATGTATCTTCAAGATAGAAGGTAGTTCAAACCAGTGGCCTCTGTCAAGGGTACCTTTTCCAGGAGGATGGAAATTCCAAGGGAATTCAGGCTTATGAAGGTCTTAGCACAGAGCTTCCCATCTCCTCCTTATCACCATATTGGTCTGCAGAGGGTAGGCAGGACCCTGTTCAGAGGGCCTTTGACAGAGGGTACTGGTGCTTACATTCTAACTACTATAGCAGAGCTCCACTAATTACATGTGACAAAGTCGAAGATCAAAACACCAAAGTCATGTTAAAGAAATACATTGTCTCTGGGAGCTAGGAAGCCCACAGGTGGATCTGGCTTCAGGCATGATCATTTTCAAGAGGACACACATCAGGGCTGGTTGTTTCCCAGCTCTCCTTTGTTCTGTGTGTTGACTTTAACCTCTGTGTACTCTTAGGCTTTCTCCACTCTGTGGGAAAATGGCTTCCATCAGCTTCAAGCCTATTCCTTCTTTTCAAAGTCCCTTTTAGAATGTCGCTCAGAGCCACAGATTGTTCCTGCTGGGTGATGTGCCTATCATGAACCGGTCCCTGGGGCCAGGGATGAAGCTGGGTTTTGTTTGTTTGTTGTTTGTTTAGAGAAGTCCTTATGTTTCTCAGCTGTACTTCATTTTGGGCTTTCGTGATCCTCCTGCCTCAGCCTCCCAAGTAGCTGGGACTACCAGGAGTGCCACTGTACCCAGCTGAAGCTGGTTTTTTGACAAGGCCCAGGTGATATGCCTACTCTTGAGGCTGGGGCAGTAGAGTGAGGACTCCCCAACCCCATCCCAACCACATGGAATGATGGATTAATATGGGACAAATGACACATGTGATTGCACTCTCCCATCAGAAAGATAAAAAAATCCCTCTTCCTTTCCACCCCTCAAGTTCCTAAATGGCTTTCTTGCATTTACTCTCAGACAACTTTAAGAGGAGAAATTGGAAATCCTTGCCAGCTCACCTTGTCTCTCTCTCTTTTGACTTTGTAATTCATTGTAATCAGGTTTTCACTTGCATTACTCTTCTGCCACATCTAAAGGCCTGTAGTGAGTCCCATTCCTAAGAGAGTGATTAAGAATTCATTGTAGAGCCAGCTAGCTGGGTGACTTCGGGCAAGTTGCCTAACTTCCCAGGATTTTAGCTGCCTTCTCTGTAAGTGGGAGGTTGATAGTTCCTACCACCTGGAGTTGTTGTAGGGAGCAAATGAAATTACACATGTAAAGCACCCAGAGCAGTGCCTGCCATAGGGAATGCTTACAAGTACCAGATGTTATTAAGGAGTCACTGCATTTGACAACCTTGCCCCTCTTTGCTTCTGAAAGCCTTCTCTTCTCTATCATTTCCCATCACCACTTTTCCACTTCTCCTTCCCTACCCTGCACCATGTCTCTTTAGTCAGCTCCTCTCTTGTCCCAGCACATGTGTGCCCAGGCTGTCCTGTTCCTTTTGTTCCTCTTATATTTTGCCACAGGTTTCCCCCATGTGATTTCATTCACCCTGTTTATCACTGAAAGTTCTGAAATAGTACATCTCCAGCCCAGGCCTCTGTCTCGAGCCCCAGACCAGGCTCTTTGACACCTGCTAGAGTATTCAGTGTTAGAAGTACCTCAAACATGCCCCAAACTGAAGTTGTGATCTTGCCTCCCATCTTAAGTTGGCTCCTGTTTCTATAAATTTGATATCATTTAATAGCAGTGTTTACTCTCACTCATGCTCTTGCCCCTTTTCTCTATTACCATGGCTGCTGCTTTTGAACCAATCTTTGTCATATTTACTTGGATAACCTACTTGGCCCTCCAGCATCTGTGTCCCCACTACAGCCCATCTTCCACACTCTCCCAGTTATTTTTATACAAAATAAAGCTCTAATTGGCCACCACCACTGACAGCTGAACTACCCAACTACCTCTTCCACTCAGCTTAGCTTACAAACCAAGCCACCCTCATTGCCAGCACATCCCTCATCCAACCCTGACCCCTGCCACACTGAACTTCTGAGCGTGACACACCATGCCGGGCTAACTTTTTGTATTTTTTTACAGATGAGGTTGCACCATGTTGCCCAGGCTGGTCTTGAACTCCTGGGCTCAAGTGATTCTCCTGCCTTGGCCTCCCAAAGTGCTGGGACTGCAGGCGTGAACCACTGCACCCGGCCCTTTGTTTTTTCTTGATACTAGATTTATAGCTTAGCAATAGCCCAAATACCCATTGTGATTAGCTATTTACAAGTATTTTTCTGAATACAGTGTTTAAAATACACTAGACATTCTTATTTCTTGAGTCACTGAATGAATAGATTAATGACTGAATGAGTTAATAAAATGGAAATACAGTAAACACATACAATATAGAATAAGGTACATTTTTATGATCTTGACATTCTCCAAACTTCCCAAACAATTAAATGACTACTTTGTTCCTTATCAAAACATGTACAAGAAAGAAGTAAGCACTACTGCTTTGTCTCTCTTTGTGTTTATAGTAATTTCAATACTTAAAAATTCAAACCATTGCTTTGACTGCTGTAATGCCTTGTTGAGGAAAGTTGATGTGTAGAGACAGAAGATACCATGACCTCTCTGGCTTATAGACCGTGGGGAAGTTTTTCTAAATTCTCTTCTCTCACACTGGTAGCATATGCAGCATTGCAACATGGCCCTTCAAATCTAAAATATTTAGCTGTGTGCAGTAACAGGTACCCTTCCGTGTCATTGAGAGAGGGAGGAAAGTTTTATCATGACAGAAATGCTCATACTCTGAGGATATAATAGAGAGTGAATACTTGAGGGTAGAATTAATCAAACAACTCTTCTTGATGCTGGATATTTTAGCCTAAAGGAAAAAATAATACAAGAGTTTAGCTTTTAATGTTTCAACAGTTTCACTGATTGTCCAGAAGTCATTGTGTGCCCACTTTCCTCATGTGTTCATCTATTGCCAGTGTTACTTTCTGTGCCAAGATATGAAAAACTTGCTATTGACTTGGTCATGCTCTTGCCAACATCTCATAGCACTGAAAATAAGGCGATTATCCAGAGATGGGGGCCCACCTTCCAAAGACAGTGGAGGTTTCCCAAGGCACTTCCAATCACAAAAAACAGTGAATTCACAAACATCCACATGTTTTCCCAGCTCTCATCTCAGTCATCATTTTAGCTGCTCCCCAGATTCTTTCATATTCATGTTACTTTAAAAAAACCCTGTAAGCCAGGCGCAGCGGCTCACGCCTGTAAACCCAGCACTTTGGGAGGCTGAGGCGGGTGGATCACCTGAGGTCAGGAGTTCAAGACCAGCCTGGGCAACATGGTAAAACCCCGTCTCTACTAAAAATACAAAAATTAGCTGGGCGTGGTGGTGCGTGCCTGTAACCCTAGCTACTCAGGAGGCTGAGGCAGGAGAATCACTTGAGCCCGGGAGGCAGAGGTTGCAGTGAGCTGAGATTGTGCCATTGCACTCCAGCCTGGGCGACAGAGTGAGACTCTGTCTCAATAACAACAACAACAACAACAAAAACCCTCTAAAGTCATTTATACTACCTATGCACTGTGAATCTACAGTGTCACTGGAAAATTACCTTCCTTTATGAAGCCAGCTATCTTTCTGCTCAGCCTCCCAACTTGTAAATTCTAAGTGGATGCTCTCAGTAGCATGTGCTTTCAGCCATGATGCTGAAGGTTAGCTCTTGAGTGTGTTTTTCATAGCATACAATAGTCATATTATAGAACTAGAAACTTATGAGATTTAACAAAGATGATTAGCGTAATAGACTTAACACTCACCAGCATAATAGACTTAAAACTCACCTGCTACATGAAATCATCTGTGTCCATACCATTCCCCACCTTCCTTTCCTCTGAATTATCAATACCATACCTTTTAGCACTTGGTAAAACACCATTGTGGGTTCACTATTGTTACATTTTAGTCTTTTCAGAAAATGTTTATATTCTTTTGGGGGGACCACTATTTAAATTTTTATGTAAGTTGTGTATTTATTCTGTTAATAAAAAACACAAGGGGCCCAGCCTGGTGGCTCATGCTTGTAATCCCAGCACTTTGGGAGGCCGAGGCGGGTGGATGGCTTGAGCCCAGGAATTCAAGGCAATGTTGTGAGACCCCATCTCTATTTTTTAAAAAACAGGCTGGGCGCGATAGCTCATGCCTGTAATCCTAGCACTTTGGGAGGCCAAGCTGGGCGGATCACATGAGGTCAGGAGTTTGATACCAGCCTGGCCAACATGGTGAAACCCCATCTCTACTAAAATACAAAAATTAGCTGGCCATGGTGTCATGTGCCTGTAAATCCCAGCTACCCAGGAGGCCGAGACAGGAGATGTGCTTCAGCCTGGGAGGCAGAGGTAGCAGTGAGCTGTTTGTGTCACTGCACTCCAGCCTGGGTGACAGAGCAAGACTCCATGTAAAAAAAAAAAAACAAAAAAAAGACACTCGAGAAAAATTATATCATAGAGATAAGAACCACCTAGCCACCTTTTTTCATATAAAAAAATCACCCGTAATCTCACCATCCAGAGATAACCTCTGTGGTTAACATTAGGGATATAATACTCTAGACTAAGTTATATGTGTGTGTGTGTGTATTTTTTAAATTAAAAATATTCCTATACATACTGTATTGCACTTGCTTTTTGCTTTTTCGCTTAATTATATTGAAAAACTTCACCTATGTTATCTTTCTTCAGCCTTATGTTAAATGATCACATAAAAATTTTAATGTGTGCATATACAATAATGTACATAACCAATTCCTGATGATTTATTTTATATATATATATATATATTTTTTTTTTTTTTTTTTTTGAGACAGAGTCTTGCTCTGTCACCCAGGCTAGAGTGCAGTGGCACGATCTTGGCTCACTGCAAGCTCCGCCTCCCGGGTTCATGCCATTCTCCTGCCTCAGCCTCCCAAGTATCTGGGACTACAGGCGCCCATCAACACGCTCGGCTAATTTTTTTTTTTTGTATTTTTAGTAGAGACGGGGTTTCACCATGTTAGCCAGGATAGTCTTAACCTCCTGACCTCATTATCTGCCTGCCTTGGCCTCCCAAAGTGCTGGGATTACAGGCGTGAGCCACTGCACCCAGCCGATTTATATAATTTTTAATTGTATCTCATGGGTTATTATATTTTCTTGCTTGAGGAGACGACTATAATTGAATATATTTCTAGCAATAGTTTTAAACAAATTTTATGATATTAATTTCTGAAATCATATTAAGATTGAATATATTGAAACTCAAATATTTGTCTCACTTTAGGAGAGCACAAGCTTCATTTTATCCCTGCCCTGATTGGCCCCTTCCTAGAAGTGACCTTGATACCCCAGCCAGATCTTCGGAATGTCATGATTCCAATTTTTCATGATATGATGGACTGGGAGCAGAGGCGGAGTGGCAACTTTAAACAGGTAGGCAGAAGTGCTCCTCAGAAGAGTTGGAAGAGTTTCAGCTCTCCTGAAGCATCTGTGAACTTCCGGATTCAACTCCAACTTGGGAAATGAACACTGGGTCAGCAGACCTAGATTCCAGCCTGGCCTATCCACTCCCAAGCCACACAGCCGTGGATACTTCTCAGATCCTGTGTTGTCCTGAGCCTTCAGTGAAGCCCTGAAAACCATTTGATTCCTTTTCAGCTGAAAAATTTTGTGATTTCCCAGATCTGTATTTAAGAACTTGCAGAGACTTTATTTGCACCCAGTTGGACACAGAGCAGAAGAATCAGAGAGTTAATGATTAAACTCATTGAGCTCTCAGTGGTCTGCACATTGTATTTGGCGAATGGCTTAGCTTTGAGCATTTGATTTACAGTATGTTTTATTGCTCTTTGCTTGAAGCATTGAGAATTAATTTAAAGGAGAAAGCTGTGGAAATTCTTACAAAGGAAATTCCAAGGGAATGAGCTTACCATTTCTCATTGACATAGGTTCTAATAGTTATACTCCAGTTTTGGGAAAACAGGCTTATTACAAAACCAGATCTCTGAAGGAATTCACTGCTTTTGCTCTGCCAGGTCCTTCAATTTGGAGATAGTAGGCCTACTGTCTGTTCACACAGTCATGGCACAAACCTGTGTGCCCACAGGGTTTGACCCTTCCTCATGCTTCTCCAGAAGAAGCCTCCCTCAAATCTCAGGAATGGTTGTCAACCAGTCAAGCAATCTGACTGCAGACATGGAACCCTCCTATTGCCAAAAGCATGGGTGTTTCACCTGTATCGGTATACACATTTATTTTCAAGAAAGCTAATAGATGAATGAAAGACTATTTAAAAATTGTACTTAGGAAAGAAAAACCCACTTTCCTTCCCCCTTGTCTTTACCTCTTGATTGAAATTTGGTTTAAAGGAATAATAATTGGGCTTAGTCTTTTGACAAAGTCAAATATTCCTCCCAGTCCCTAATCGTTTTAACTCTCTCTGGCCATAGAGAAGTTTTTCATTTTCTGTCTCTTCTGCCTCAGATAGTTATAGATAAAGGGATATTTTTCCTTTCCTGATATTCAAGTTCCAAAGGATTTACATCCTGGAAAATATAAATGTTTTGACTACAGTTTTCAGGAAATATGTCCTTTCTCTCTCTTGCTGCTTATTGCTGACTTAGACTATTGCTATGGATCTACCATCTGTACGTGGGTAAGGCAAGTTCTCAACTTCAGCAAAGATTTAGTGCAACCTCAAACTGTTTTGAGAAAGAAAATAGATATAAAACACATCAAAGATTTAAATTAATGTATGTGGATATGTTAGTTTCCTGATGTCCTTATATATAGTGATGTTTAAAAAAAAGAAAAAAGAAACAGGACTTGCCAGTTTTTTAGCTCCTAAAAAAGAATTCAAACGATTAAACTGGGCTGCAAGCATTTGTGTTTGAATCAACAAATAGATAGATGTCTTTGGCAGCAGTAAACGCTACCCAGCCAGGAGTGTGAAGTCATGTAACTCTATCTAGATTAGTCCCTTAGAATTCCAAAGGGATGCCTGCTATTAACCGTAGCTGATAATGTCACTTTCACAAAATTTACCATGGCTTTTTCCTTGGCACAAAGAAATACGTTTTAACTTGCCTAGAAATCCTGCTTGTGAAGGGGAGGAAAGAGAATAATAGTTGGGTATGTTTCAGGTGGAAGCCAAGCTAATTGACAAACTGGATAGCCTGATGTCAGAAGGCAAAGGTGACGAAACATACCGCGAGCTCTTCAACAGTATGTGAGTAATATGTTTATCTCAAGTTGATTCCATTCTGGGGATTTGGTGTCAGTACTGAGCCTCTCTGCACCACGGTAGCTGAGAGCTGCAAAGACAGCTTAGGTCTCACAGGAGGGCTTTGTCTTTGTGGAGTGTGAAATAAAGGATAATTGCCTAACTCTGGCGAATGGATCTTATAATGTTGATGATTAGGCATGTCTTCCTATTTTAATCTCTGATTAGGACAGGTTGCATATGTTACATAACAAATCTCCCTCTTTTCATGCCTGATAATTTTAAAACCATTCCTGCAAGATAATGATTTTAAGTGGGGTTATAAGTGGGAGAGGAGAAAAGGGGTGTGATTGTAATGTTTGTGTGCAATGCTTTCCAAAGCAAGATACTGATGCTGATTTGCTGTTGGAAAATTAACCTAGTTTGCATCTGTTCTTCAACACCTGATTTAATTAATTAATACTGATTGTTCGCTCAGCATTAATTGCTTCCTAAATGCTTTTTATTAGAATATCTCAGAAGCAAATCACTTTTAGTAAATTCTGTGTTTTGGATTTGTATGGAAGATAGAGAAATAATGGAATGCTGTAAAGAGACTTTAAGGTTGCCCTACCCATAGAATCTGATCATAGCCACAGGATGAATTGCTTGTACCAAGTATTCATGCGTTGTGTTTAAATGGCCAGAAGATACAGTGAGAATGTTTTAGTGCTTTGGGATTTCACTTCTGGCACTTGTTTTCTCTACAGCTTCCTATGGATCTTAGTCATTTTCAAATCTAACATATGTGCAAAGTATTTCTTTTTGAAAGAAGGATTTGCTTATTGTGCTTGAAAAATGTTTGCAGTTCTTTCAGAAGTGCAAAATAATGCAGTAACACATTTTTTTCTATGACAAAATATATTCGTGTTTGTATTTATGCCCAAGTATCACCTAAAACTAAATATCAGTGCTTTAGTATTGATGGCCAGGTCCAAAACTTTATGATCGTGAATTTACAACAGTAGAAACATTAATATATAGGCTTGAAGAATATTATTAGTGACTAATAGGTTAGATAGATTTCAGCATGCCTGATTAAAAATTATCTTGAAGCTTTTAAGAAAATTACATTAAAAGGAAAAGGCAAGAAGGGTATAGAGATTTCCTGTGGTAGTGGTGGGTGATAAAATATATTCTTTGTACTGGATTCTGAACAGTATCATTTTTTTCTGATATGGTAATTAAACCAGAAGTTTTCATAATTATTCACCAAGACCTCATTCATTCTAGTGTACACAGCTTCAGTCTTTTATGGCAGCTTGGAGTTTAGCAAGAATTCTGATTAAAATCTCATGCAGTATAATAAATTGCTTTTGAAAACTGCTCTCATTTCAGTGACTAGTCCTTGGTTTGAACAAAGAACCAAAATGAGAAAGCACTCAGTGAAATGAATCTCTTGAGATTTGTGATTAATTATTTATAACAAATTCACAAGATTAATAAATAGTCACATAGTTCTTTAGTGCCTCTTATCTACTTTAATAAAGGCTTGATAATATGCAATTTCAGTTGCTCATGTATAAATATGACTTTGAAATAGAAGATGTACCTCGACATTACAATCAAACCAATAATTAAAATATTAAGCCTCTATAATTAGGACTATTTTAAGGTACCTGATTCATTCAATAGAGATTTTTATACTTTTGTTGATTTTTAGGATATTACTAGAAATGCTACTATAAATAATTTCCTTTCATGCTTTTACGATCAGCATCTTGGGAATAAATCAAATCAAAAGTGATACTTAAGTGTCATTACTACCTGAGCACAAGAAAGAAGGCGTAAATATTACTTTATTTCAGGAAACAATAAATTGCTTTTTTGGCAACAGAAATCACAATGAATTAGTATAATCACAATGAGTCACTGCACACATTATGAATTAGGAACACATGCCGTTATATGGTACAAATTCTCATTTGTTACGTGTAATTCATGTTTAAAACCTCTTAAAATTTGTTCTGAAGCTGAAAAGCTGTAAGTAGTTCACTGCTTTCTAAATTGTAGTGCTTGCCAAAATGGACCCCTTGTAGTAAGACTTTAAATTTGTCTAGTACCTTCCTTCCTAAGAACTCAACTCATCTTTCCCTAAGCCCAAACATTATCTTCATTAATGCATACTATATCTTTGTGAAACTTATTTCATAAAGATGTATTCATTTTGATAACACTGAAATTCTAGATTATAGACACCAACATGCAATATCCAGAATAGAGTATCACAACTAAATTCTGCTTCCCCTGGCTCCACCTGATTCGCTCATTCCGCTTTATCTATTGGGCACTCCCCAGGGCTGGGGATCCAGCAGTGACTGTGCTGTAGAAGCATACAGTAGGTCTACCTACAGTCTTGGGGGCTCTAAAGGGGCTTTCCAGAAGAAGTAACATTCATCTCAGGTATTTCTTAGTCTTTCACTCTGCCTTCTCCTATGCAGTTCTAAATAATTCAATAAGACTCCACATTATTTCAAAGATTTTTAGTGATCACACATTTAATTACCATTTGGAGACAGAGAATTCACTATGTGACACCATACCTTACATCTCTAACTCTACTCTTTGGATTAAAAAGAGCATGCACAGACACAGGTGTTATATATTAGAGTGATGACTTCTACATAACCCCATTATGATACCGAGAGAGGGAGATTGAGGGTCAAATCCCCGACACACACACAGATTTCTTTCATAGAGTGAAAACCTGGTGAGCAGAGTCATCCCTGCAGGGCCATGGCTTATCTTGCTTGCCAGGGTTAGGAATTTCTATTGCATAGAACAGAGCAGCCTTATCAATTAGCAATGAGAAACCCCCTTTCACTGTTATCAGGGTTCCCTAGCTCAATGTGGGCACATGGGCATTATTATAGAGTAAATGAAAATACCCACTCTCACCCGGGTTACCTAGAAAGACTCTTCTCTTCTTGATGATAGCCTCTCTTTCTCAGTTTGTATCAGGTAAACAGGGAAATGGCAAGATTCCCAAGAGAGGGAACAAGGCTGGCTGAGCACACAGATGATCTGGGTTTTAGACTCAGTCCTAACATTTGGTCTTGAGTTAGTCAAGGAAACAGGTTGTGCATAACTTTGCCTCTTCTTACAAGAGGATTATGTAGCTCTTACTGCATCAGAAGTCTGTGCAAATTAATGAAACTTATGCCCATAAAAGAAGTCTCCATGTATTTTTAGAATTATTACCTAACTTGAGTTCTTTGTTTTTCAGCCTCTAAAGTATGAGGTGTAGGCTGTCACGGGGAAATTTCTACATCATTCCGCATTGCTTTTTGGCAGGCAGATTTTCATTTGAGTTCAATACAATTTGCAATTTAAGCCTGAAAGAGGTGCTGTTCAGAGGTTTTTAAAAGAAAACGCATTTTAAACAAACTAGGGGACCTTCGCTTGCAGGACTGGTCAGGGCAGATTCCATCCCTTCCATATGCAGTTTCCACTCTTAACCTAAGAAACAGTTTAGAATAAACCAGAAAAACAGGATGAGGGATGCACAGGAAACACAGGAGGAGACAAGACAGAAGGCTGGGCACTAGAATGCCAATAACAAGAGAAAGAGGTAGGGGATGATGGAGAGAAAACTTGGGAGAGAACATAGCCACAGACAAGAGAAAGCTTTGACAAAACAGCTTTCTTCTTGAATGTTTATTTTTGAACTAAGTACATATATGATATGCTTAGACTGTACTTGTAAGAAATGTTTTCTCTCTTATTCCTGAAACTAAGATGAAAGACAAATAAGATTTTAGACAGAAATGGCAATCATTAAATATCAAGGGGTAGGGAAGTATCCACATATTGCCATGCTTAATGTTCTTACTTTTATCTTTTGGGGGAAGTTCAATCATAAAGCCTTTGCCAAGTACACTGTTAATTTGCTGAGAGGTGGGAGTGAAAGTGACACAGATTGTAATTATCATGATTGTTATTATTTTGTGTTTACATAGTACCTCTGCTCCAAGGTGCTTAGGATTAGGGGAAATGTAGGAGGAGACATGTGGTTCAGTACTTGTCATCAATCTGCTGTAACAACCACATGGAAAATCCTCTGTGATTAGTGACAAAATGAATGAAACTGTTGAGTGAGTGCACAGATAGTACAATATGTATTGAGTGGGCAAATGTTAAGTGAAAGGAAAAAACGCAAAACGTCATACCGTCTGTACAAGGATTTTCCTGTAGCAGTTGCATTGCAGTAAAATTGCTTGGATGAAGATGCATTCCACTGAGAGGTAGGAAAATATTTTTATGTGAATAAAGCAAGATCTTGCTTAAAAGTAAACTTGGAGGCACTCCTGTTTTTGCTTTTTGCAGTGTTATTTGATGTGGTAAGACGCAAGCCTCTGTTAGTGTAAGGGAGAAGCTAGGAAAAAATGTCTTTGAGCTGTGAGATGCTTGTATATTTTGAAAATATGATTATATGCATGTGTTTGTATTTTATGACTTGGATAATCTGAAAATCAATTTGCTTTGTCAATGCTTCCTGGATTAGAATTCCACTATTTGGTCCCTATCCTAGGTAAGACATTGTTTGCAAACTGTGCTACTTGTGAGATGTTGCAGTGGTTGCTAAGGCATTTAAGGTACTGATGAAAGTAAAGTGGTTGTCATGGTGACTGATAAAAATAAATGTTGAAAATGCCCCGGGTTCTTTCTTTTCCAGTCTACTAAAGAAAATTGAGCGGGAAACATGGCGGGAAAGTGGCGTTTCATTAATTGCTACTGTAACTCGTCTAATGGAGAGGTTGTTAGATTACAGGTAAGCCGAGTTGCATGTTTTTCTGAACTCCAGTTCATGCTGAACTCCAGTTAGAAAATCAAATAGAATACAATCAACGTTCCACTCTTGTGAATCACTCAATTGATTATCAGACCATGGAACCTGGTATACTAAGATAATGAACTTCTAACCAGCTGGTTCAGAGCTGTTAATTTGAGCTTTTGTTTATTTTTTGTTGCTTTGTTTTGTTTTTTGATAGTTCTTTGAAAGTCTTGGTGAATTGAGAGGATTCTCAGAGTCCCTGAGAGTTCTCAAAAAAA
Source organism: Pan troglodytes (assembly GCF_028858775.2). Taxonomy (NCBI): domain Eukaryota; kingdom Metazoa; phylum Chordata; class Mammalia; order Primates; family Hominidae; genus Pan; species Pan troglodytes. The sequence goes on along the minus strand of NC_072404.2, from coordinate 127,166,060 downwards.
AAAAAAAAAAATCTTTATTTTGGTATTTAGACTTAGCCCCTAGAACCAGTAGAACCAATCCATTTTAGGGTGAAAACAGTGTAATGGAGAATTGTACAATCATGCTATTCTCTTAAGTATTCTCTTAAAAAGGGGACGTGGGTGAGATGAAACTCACAGTGTCACCTTCCGTAGACCTGTGTTTTTTATTTTCATATTATCTAAACTGTTAAAGTAGTTAATCCCACTTAAATACATGGTAGTTTGGTTTTATTTTAGGAATGAAACCCTCATTCTCATTGTTAATGGCCAGGCTTACCAGCCACTTCTCACCCCACTGTAGGAAGTGTACAATAACACATTTTCACTCCTCTAACTTCCTGAGCCCATGTCCATTGAGAGGGAGCATAATCTTGACATGGCAATGAAATTCTTAACAGAAGCTGATGCTCAGGAGTCTCTGACTCCCCAGATTCCCCAGAGATTAGATTATCAGTCCTTGGAGCATGTATCTAAATGAACGAATGCTTGCAATGCAAATTGCCTCTGGTCCCTAAAAGTGGCTTTTTTTTTTTTTTTTTTTTCTTTCTTTCTTTCTTTTTTTCCCCCAAAAAGAACAAACTGTGTTTGCCCCTAGGAAGGAAGTTCTGAGTTCTGACTATTGCTTTTTGTTTTTAGGGACTGCATGAAAATGGGAGAGGTAGATGGCAAAAAGATTGGCTGCACAGTTAGCCTTCTGGTTAGTAAACTATTCCCCTTTTTCTCCTTTTCTCCTAATACTTGTATTTTTTTCCCAGAAATACTATGTTTTGTTTGTGTTTAATCTGCAATGTGATGTTTCTTAGAAGAGTTATTTTTAAATTTACAAGTGTTTTTAAGAGAAGCATAGTGAGCTGCAGGTTAAATTAAAGTCCAGGAAATCCTCAGTCCCAGACATTACAAGGTGCATCCCCTGCATTCCCCACAGCCCTAATAGGAGACCCGTGTGGGATCCCAGAGTGATGCCATTGGGTTCCCCGGTTGCACTGCTTCACCCTCCTAGAGTCTTGTTGCTGTCCTAGCAAAAAGCACCGTGTCCCCTGTTAGAGGTCTTTCTACTTTGTGTAGCAATTTCTTTCTGTTCTTTTCCTTTCTCACAGAGTGATATGCAGTCCACATTTTGATAAATATTAGTGATCTCTTCTTTTGTGAACAAATGACAGTTTTCTATTTAACATCCTAATTTTTACTCTAGCTTTTTTGCAAATTGAATTCATAGTAGCACTTTTGTTAAGGTTTGCTTTGTAACTAGGATGACCAAGCAGGACATTTTTGAGAGTAAAATTAAACATTCTGTAAGGATAACAGGCTAATCCAAAGCTGTCCTGGGCAAGCCAACATTTATATAAAATGTCACATAACTAACTATTAAATAGAATGGTATTCTTACCACAGAGCAAAGGAGTGGCCCTACATTTAGATGTTTATTTGTCATATTTTAACGTAAGTCAAATTAATGTTTTTGATAAGTTCCTTCAATCAGATCTGAAGTATAGGAAAATATAAAATACAAGAAAAGTCTAGTTCTATATTTGTGAATCTCATGGTTTCTTTTTCTTATATTTTGTAGAATAAATGAATCCTCGCCATCTATTATATTCTAAGTTCTTGCACAGTCATTCTTATCCTTACTCTGATCATTTGAGTTCCTCACATGCCATATAGTTCTCTATTTGCTTGCACCTTGAAATTCTTTTGCCCCTACTTTGATTTTGTCTTTTCTTAGCTCATCAGTTTCTTTTTGTTTTGTTTTGTTTTGTATTACTTTGTTTACTCCTGTCACAGTCCGTCTTCAAAGCTCAGGGCTTCTGCTTTCTTGTGACTGTCTTTTCATCTATTTTCCTCATTTCTTGCTGCACTGCTTCTCATCTCTGAGCCTGTGATGGTATCCGTCTTTATCACACCCACTGCCTCCTCCACATTTTTAATCTAATTGTTACATCTCCACCTCCAATATCAGTCCCTAAAAATAGTGAGACCTAAGCATCCTCTATCAGGCCACATCTTGTTCACTTTCTTCCGTAATGTTTTCATTAGACCCAACGGTAACCTGCAGGCCATTAGCCCACGCTCACTGGGTCAGACCATTGACCTCTGCTCTCAGTACTCATTTCTAACTTGAACATAGTCATTCCCTCTCTTAAATTTCCTAGTTGATTCTCCAGTTTCTTACCTGCTTTTGCCAGCCTCTCATCACAGTGAAGACCTTCAGCCTGAGTTTCTCCCACGTCCGTGCTTGTATGTCAGTGTTGGGAGAAAAGCTAAGTGCTTGATAAGCTTTAGGTCTTCTCTGTCTTCTTAACTCTGGTTCTACCTCAACTCCAGGCACAAAGTCTCATAAATAACCTCAAAGCCTTTACCCTTCCCCAAAGTAATCCTCTCCATTCTTCCATCTTCTTTCTTAAGTACCTTCCATGTGGAGATGAGCAAATAAATATAGACCTTATTTTCATTTCCACAATTGGTATAAAAGAAGAGATCACTTCCTTGGATGAAAGAATTAATACTCTGCCTTTAATGTATTTACTCTAGTCTCCCAGTAGGAATACACCTGAGATTTAATATAGTATAACCAGTAGCCCCATTACTAACCACTTGAGACATTATCCTGATAGCTTTGCACTGACCAAGAATAGTCCTTCTAGAAAATTTTAACACTTTGAAAGCTCTACTTATTTCAAACTAGCACAAGAATACTTATTAAAGAAGCAAATATATCACTTTGAAGCTAATCTTTTTAGCCTCTACTCCACATGGAAGGTTCTTGATTTTTTCTAGTAGCAATGTGGTTCTCTTCAGTTACTCACTTCCTCTTAGAGGCTTCTCTTAACTCTTTGAAAAAGTCAATTCCAGATTGTCTTCAGGAGAGCTGTGACATCCTTTACAAGATCGGGGTTAAATTGGTTTTAAAAAAGTAATATTTGACATGACTAATACTAGGAAATGTAATTATTGTTTTGTTCTTTGTGTCACACACTTTGTCAGACATTTGGAAGATTATCATCTGCTGACTGGAGATATTTTTTTAAGAGAACTATTTATTTAGAGTGATTGCTTGTTTTGTTCTCAAAGCTGCTTCTTACCAGAAAGCTATTAGAGCAAATCATCCTTTAGTAATATAAAAACCTGCTGTGGAGTTGTTAGACTTGTGTTTATGATACAACAATTCTTGCTAATTAAAATCATTTTGGTTATAATAAGAGAGACGTGAATAGCATTATTTATTGAGCTTTTTAAAGAATGCCAAGATCTACAGGAGACAAGAATAAAACAGGGAGGATAATGGTATAAATTGAAAAAAAAATTTATGATGCATTTGACTTAATATCAGTGTCTCAAAGTTAGAAAAGTCCTCAGATTGAAGAATGGACACCTGTTAGGTAATGGGCAGAAAGTATATTTGATAGCAGATCCTCAGGCTTCAAGCCCAAGTACCATTTCAACAGCCACATTTGCTAGATTGGTCCATTATTACCAAAGCTCTGTCTAGCTAATCAGCTTTAAAAAGTTTTTAGAATTCCTGGCCTTTCCTCTTAGAAAAGCCTATCACTCCTTCAAGTCAACAGATTTATTCCCTCATCACCGATTTCCCCTTCTTCCACACACCAACTAGCATCAATTAGAACAGTAACAATAAGTAGTAATAGTAGTTCAAGTGTCTCCAGCAGAGATTTCATAATGCACAATGATTTGTTCACTAAACATGTCTTGTTTGGAGACTCACAACATTATGCTTTTACTAGAATCCAACTTCATTTACATTCACTTTTATGTTGACTAAGTTCAGTGAGGACTCATGTGCTTTATAATGTGATGAAGAAGTAGCTTTGGATGCTTATCAGTATGCCTTTAAAATGCCAGCCTGGGCCAGGATCAGTGGCTCATGCCTGATCCCAATGGCATCGGCACTTTGGGAGGCCGAGGCAGGTGGATCACTTGAGGTCAGGAGTTCTAGACTAGCCTGGGCATCATGGCAAAACCCCATCTCTACTAAAAATTCTTAGCTGGGTGTGGTGATGCACACCTGTAATCCTGAGGCAGGAGAATCACTTGAACTCGGAAGGCGGAGGTTGCAGTCAGCTGAGATTGCACCACTGCACTCCAGCCTGGGTGACAGAGTGAGACTCTGTCTAAAAATAAAATAGCCAACATAATGTGTCCAGGTAAGTAAAAGTTGAGTTTTTGTTAAAAACATTTTAGAGATATTTCCTAAGATCTAAATACTTCTTAGGAAACAAAATATTTTCAGTAAGCATGTTTCTGTAATAATAATTTGAAATAAAATCTCTTATTTGTCCCTTTATGTTTTGGACATAAACTGGAAACATTTGAAGTCCAACACATAGGAAATGCAGAATAACATCTTAAAGAGCCTTTTTATTTACCCTCTTTCCCATTCTTTTACATTGCTTTTACTCATCCTTACCTATATGTCTTAGAGATTTTTGCTTTTTTTATTATTATTTTTTTAGACGGAGTCTTTCTCTGTCACCAGGCTGCAGTGCAGTGGCATGATCTTGGCTCACTGCAGCCTCCGCCTCCTGGGTTCAAGCGATTCTCCTGCCTCAGCCTCCCAAGTAGCTGGGATTACAGGTGTGTGCCACCACACCCAGCTAATTTTTGTATTTTTAGTAGAGATGGGGTTTCACCATGTTGGCCAGGATGGTTTCAATCTCTTGACCTCGTGATCTGTCCACCTCGGCCTCCCAAAGTGCTGGGATTACAGGAATGAGCCACCGTGCCCAGCTGAGACTTTTTTCTTTAGAGCAAAATAGCTTTGAAATTTAAAATGAAAGAAACTATCCTTTGAATGTCAATCGGCCAAGTTAAAAAATTGATTAATCTGTTACGTATTTTTAATATTTTTTAGTTGAACAGGCTGATTGTTCATTGACATTTAAACTAACAAAAAATCATAAAAAGTAAAGAAATATGAATCAGGGATAAAAACCCAAGATACCAACTTATCCAATAATTGCTAGGAAATGACTGACACTGTCACTGAGCCACCTTACTTCATTTTTAGAGATATTTACATGGAAAAATGCATCTGTTCTCTTGGCTCCAGACATGGAACTTTAGCAGAGTAAAAGGCAGATAATTGTAGGCCAGATTGTTGAGGAACTATCCATACCTGTACTCTTTTTTTACAGAACTTCTATAAGACTGAACTGAACAAGGAGGAGATGTATATACGCTACATTCACAAACTCTATGATCTGCATCTCAAAGCACAGAACTTTACAGGTAATTCTGTCTTTTGGCTCAGATTGGGAAGGGAGCTGATGTATTAAGCATGATCATTCCTCCGCTTTTTATAATTAGAGTGGAAAGACTCAAGCATTTCTACTTTAAAATTAAAATTTATTTTTAATTGGATATATATTTCTGCAGATTCTATATATATCATATACATGATACATACATGTAGGTTGTTTGACTATTTCTCTTTGCATACTTTTTCAGAGGTTGCTCTGGGGATTATAAAATACATACATAACTTCTTATAGTCTGCTTATAGTTAGGATTTTACCACTTCAAGTTTGTATTAGTCTGTTTTCACACTGCTGATAAAGACATACCTGAGACTGGGTAATTTATAAAGAAAAAGAGGTTTAATTGACTTACAGTTCCACGTGGCTGGGGAGGCCTCACAATAATGGTGAAAGGCAAAAGGCACATCTTACATGGCGGCAGACAAGAGAGAGTTTGTGTAGGGAAACTCTCCCTTATAAAAGCATCAGATCTCGTGACACTTATTCACTATTATGAGAGCAGCATGGGAAAGACCCTCCCCCATGATTCAATTACCTCCCACCTCGTCCCTCCCATGACACATGGGAGTTGTGGGAGCTACAATTGAAGATGAGATTTGGGTGGGGACACAGCCAAACCATATCAAAGTTAAATGTGGGAATTTTACAACTATATAGGTCTCATTATCCTCCCCACTGTATGTTGTAGTTGCCACATGTATTACATCTACATACATTGAAAGTCTCATCAGATGGTGTCATAATTTTTGCCTTTCAATAGTCAGACCTATTTTAATGAATTTAAGAGGACAAAAATACTTTATTTACTCAGATGTTTACCATTTCTATTATTCTTTCTTCATTCATGAAGTTCCCAGGTTCCTTCTGTTATAATATTTTTGTTGAGCCTGAAGATCTTGTTTTAGTATTTCTTTTAAAGCAGATCCAGTGGTGAAGAATCTTCTTAGTTTTCCTTCATCTAAGAATGTCTTTATTTCACCTTCATCCCTGAAGGATATGTTTACTGGATACAGTATTGTAGGTGAACAGTTCTTTTGTTTCAGTACTTTAAAAATATAATTCCACTGTGTTCTGACCTTCATGGTGTCTAGCAAGAAATATGCAGTCATTTAAATTACTCAACTACAAGGCCAGACGTGGTGGCTCATGCCTGTAATCCCAGCACTTAGGGAGGCCAAGGCAGGTGGATCGCTTGAGCCCAGGAGTTACAGACCAGCCTGGAAAATGTGGCGAAACCCCCGTCTCCACCAAAAATACAAAAAATTAGCCAGTCATGGTGGCACATGTCTGTAGTCCCAGCTACTCGGGAGGCTGAGGTGGATCACTTGAGCCTGGGAGGCAGAGGCTGCAGTGAGCCAAAATTGCACCACTGTACTCTACCCTGGATGACAGAGCCCGACCCTGTCTCAAAAAATAATAAAAAGAAATTACTCACCTACATGAAGTTTGTAACTTTTTTCTGGTTGTCTTCAGGACTTTATCTTTGTTTTTCAGTGGTTTGATTATTATATGTATGGGCATAGTTTTCCTGTTTAGTTTAACTTGTTTGGGTTTGCTGAGTTTCTTGGATCTGTACATTTATTTCCTTTACCAAATTCGGGAAGCTTCCAAGCATTATTTCCTTAAATATATTTATCTACCAGTTCTTCTCCTCATTTTGAGGATTGTAATGGCATGAATGTTGGGCCTTTTGGTGTTGTACCATAGGTTCCTGGAACTCTGTTCATTTTTGTTCAACTTCTCTTCTTCCTTTGTTTTCAGATCACTAATGTCTATTGAGTTAAGTCCACTGATTTTCTTCTGTTGCTTCATTCAGCTATTGAGCCTTTCCAGTGAGATGTTTATTTTTGTTATTGTATTATTCAGTTCTAAAATTTCCATGTAGTTATTTTCTTTTTACAGCTTCAATTTCTTTGCAAAGAATGTCTATCTTTTTATTTATTCAAAAATGTTCACCTTTACTTCATGGAGCATGGTTATAATAACTGCTTCATAGTCTTTGTCTATAATTCTAACATCTGCATCAAATTGGGGTTGGCATCTTTTCATTGCTTTTGCCCTTTGAGAGTTGTTTAGTTTTTTAAAAGTCAGATAGTTTTGGATTATATTCTAGACCTTTTGAATATTATGTTATAGGACTCTGGAGTCTGTTAAAATCTTTAGGAAGACATTAATTTTTTGAATTTTAACAGACAGAAGTCCTTGTTATATTGATCCATTGGTTTGTTCTACACTTGTGCACCTTGGAGATGAGTCTGACTTCATATGCAGAATTTAGTATCCCTTTCTTGAGCTCCCTCCCCTCTGTGATCCTCCCCATTCTTCCTTTCTCCCAAGAACTTCCTTTCCTAGTACTCTGGCTATATAGCCAAGGCTTGATCCTCTCTTTTCATGCCATGATGCACTCCCTGCAATTGGTCTCTCTGTGGGCAAAGCAGTCAAAGAAAAGAACTGATAGAAGGCATTACTGCCACTGCCACTGCCACTGCCCCCACTGCCACCCCTACAGTGTGCAGCTTTGTTTCTGAGACTGAGTGAGGCCAGAAATGTCTACAGCGCTTCACCCCACAGGGGATCTTCTACCCAGTACTCCGACTAAAGGGACTTTTCTTGGAGCTTTTTCTGTCTGTTCCCATTTGCAGTTCCAGGAAACAGGGAAGTCTAAGCCAGGAGATGTGGAAGGCAAAAAACTAAAACAGAATTAACTGTGGTATGGTCATTCTTTGAGTATTCGTTTTTTTCCTCAGTCCACCTGCTCTTACTTTTCAGAGTCCTCCAATAGTTGTGTTATATAGTCTCTCCAGGCTGTTTAGTTGTAATCAGTGGGAGAGATAGGGTGGAATGCATGTACTCCATCTTAAGCAGAACCCTTTAATTAGATTTGGGAACCTCAAATCTTGGTCTTTTGCCACATTGTTTTTCCAAGGAACTCCTGAATCATGGCTCCTCCCCAGCTTTAAAAGAGTAAGGGAATCCTTTATGAAATGGTACTTCTGTTCCCAGAATTTACTCATTCCTCTAGCTGAAGTTCCACTGTCTCAATTAGTAGCATCACTGTTTACTCAGTCAGAAGACCCTGATATATCTTTGACTTTTCTAGCCTCCCTCAAATAATCATTCATGAAGTTCTATTAATTCTGTTTCCTAGAAATATTTCAAAACCATTTCCTTTTCACTGTTCCCACCTTTACTGCCTCAGTTAGACCATCATTTCTCACCTGTCTGCCTCTGAACTGTCAGCAGAGTTATTCTTTGGAACAGGAGCCAACAAACTACAACCTACAGGCTAGCTACCTTATTTTGTAAGGGAAGTTTTATAACAGCTCACCCATGCCCACTTATTTGTGTATTGTGTATTTCTGCTTTTGCGCCACAGTGGCAGAACTGTGTAGTGGAGACAAAGACCACAGCCTAAATTATTTACGGTCTGGCCCTTTAAGAAAAAGTTTGCCAACTCCTTCCCTAGATATCACTCTGTTGTCAGTGTATGTGTTCTACAAAATAAACTTCAAATTCTTTATTCAAGGTCTGTTGTAATTGAACCAACGCTTGTCTGTTCAGCCTCATCTTACCACTTGTACCACATACCCTCCTTTCATCCTTCAGGATCAGCTCCTTCACCCTCTTTTCCATGCAGCCATCCCCCTCCTGAAGTTCTTTTTCTTCTCTTGCTCTCACCATCTCCATGCCCCACAATCCTTCTCCCGTAGGCTAAGTGATTTTCCCATCTCTTTTTTCCCATTGCATTTTTTCCAGATTTTTTTGTTTTGTTTTGCTTTTGAGACAGAGTCTCACTCTGTCACCCAGGCTGGAGTGCAGTGGTGCAATCTCGGCCCACTGCAACTTCACCTCCCAGGTTCAAGCGATTCTCCTGCCTCAGACTCCTGAGCAGCTGAGATTACAGGTGCCTGCCACCATGCCCAGCTAAAGTTTTTTGTATTTTTAGTAGAGACGGGGTTTCATCACGTTGGCCAGGCCAATCTCGAACTTCTGGCCTCAGGTGATCCACCTGCCTCAGCCTCCGAAAGTGCTGGGATTATAGGTGTGAGCTACCACGTCCAGCCCCAGATTTCTATTAAGGTACCTATCAAACTGTTTTTTATTAATAATTGCATATTATATGGTTATATATTATATATTGTGTATGTACATGCATGCATGTATATATGGATAATCTTCAGTTAAGGAGTCCCTTGAGGACAGTAATAATTTCTTTTCTTTTCTTTTCTTTTTTTGTGAGACAAGGTTTGACTCTGTCACCCAGGCTGGAATGTAGTGGCACGATCTGGGCTCACTGCAGCCTCTGCCTCCCAAACCCAAGCGATCCTCCCACCTCAGCCTCCCAAGTAGTTGGGACCACAGGCACATGCCACCACAGCCAGCTAATTTTTTTCTTTTTTCTTTTTTTTTTTTTGGTAGGGACAGGGTTTTGCCATATTGCCCAGGCTAGTCTCGAACTCCTGAGCTCAGAAGATCCACCTGCTTTGGCCTTCCAAAGTGCTGGGATTACAGGTGTGAGCTACCGCACCTGGCCCACAGTGATGTTTTTCTTATCTTTAGTCTTCTCAGTTCTTAGAATAGTGCCTAGCAATGTGAGATTTAAATAAATGCATCACAAATTAATGTACCCTTTAATTAAATATTAACACCTGATAAGCAGATTTTCTTTCTCAATATTGGTAATTCTCGATTCAAAAAGAAAAAAAACAGTAAACTTTTTGAAAATTTTTAAAGTTCATAAAAAGAGAAATGCAGGAGGTAAGTGAGGATAAGCTACTCTAGATATATAACAGATATATTTTGGTTCTCTGAAATAAAGTCCAAATTTGTCTGATTATATTTCAAAACTGGGTAAATCTTTTTTCTTTAATTTGTTTACTCAACTTGCAGTCTTTATGTTCCCCAAAGTCATAAGAAATCAGTTCTTTTCCCATGTAACATTTTATTCTACTCTCTTCTATCTTCATTTCTGTTCTTGGAGACAGTGAAATTGACAGGGAACTTTTCTATCTTTCTAGGATTCTGTTTAAGTGACTTAACCCTTTTCCAGCCTTTTGTGACAGCAGCCTCCATGCCTAACTCATCTCTACTCTTCTCTCTTATTTCTTTTTGCATATTGGTGTCCTTGTAATACACTTCTCAAAATGGTAGAATGGGATTAATAAAAATTTACTACTGCTTCCTCTAGACACAGTTTTTCTCAGATATGTGTTGTCATTTTCCCAAATCAAATTCTGAAACAGGTGTAATTTGTCTTCACAACTTTTCCATGCCATCGCTCAGTCATTTGTCAGTTTCATCTGATTGCCTGCCAGTGCCTTCTTTTCCCAGGCTTTCCCAGGGGCACCTGACCCACACCTGGCATTCCGTCCATCCCAGGACCTTCCAAGGGCAAGCTGATTGGGAAAGCATTTGGAGACTGGAGACCTTCATTGCTCTTTTTGTTTTTTGGGGGGTTTTGTTTTTGTTTTTGAGACGGAGTTTCACTCTTGTTGCCCAGGCTGGAGTGCAATGGCGTGATCTCAGCTCACTGCAACCTCCATCTCCTGGGTTCAAGTGATTCACCTGCCTCAGCCTCCTGAGTAGCTGGGATTACAGGTGCCTGCCACCATGCTAGCTAATTTTTTGTATTTTTAGTAGAGACAGGGTTTCACTATGTCGGCCAGGCTGGTCTCAAACTACTGACCTCAGGCAATGCACCTGCCTTGGCCTCCCAAAGTGCTGGGATTACAGGTATGAACCACTGTGCCTGGCCTCTTTTTGTTTTTTAATTGTGCATAACTTAAAATTTACCATCTTAACCATTTTTAAGTGTACAGTTCAGTGGTATTAAGTATAGTCACATTGTCGTGCTACCATTACCACCATCCACCGACAGAACTTTTCTTTTTTTTGAGATGGGGGTCTCACTATATCACCCAGATTGGTCTTGAACTCACATGATCCTCCTGACTCAGCCTCCCAAGTAGCTGGGACTACAGGCGTGTGCCACCACACCTAGCTAATTTTAAAATACATTTTTTTAGAGACGAGGACTCACTGTGTTACCAAGGCTGATCTTAAACTCTTGGCCTCAGCCTCCTGAGTACCTGAGACTACAGGTGCAGAACTTTTCTCATCTTCCCAGACTGAAACTCTGTACCCATTAAACACTAACTCCCCATTCCTCTTACCCCTGGCAACAACTATTCTACTTTCTGTCTCCATAAATTTGACTTTCATTGCCCTTGAAGTCATCACAGCCTGTGGGCAGCTGTGGGAAGGACATTCCTCAGTCTTCCTAATCCTTCAAAATGATCAGTTAGTCTCTGGGGTATTTTCTGAGTAGTCACATGCTGACAGAGACACAAAAGAAATTTGAGTGACAAAGAAGGTAACTCCTGAGTTGGGTCATTAAGAGAAAGTAGGAGTTATTTCAGCAAAGGGGGAAAGAAGGTCTTGCAGGCACAAGCTGTGAGGCCCTTAGGTGTGAATCAGAGAGGTATGTGAGAGGAAGCAGAGCTTGTTCGGATGACAAGAGCAAAGAGTGTGGATGCAAGAACAAAAATATGCGTAGGGTTTCCTTAGATACTTAGCGTTTATTATAATGATACATGGGGAATTAAACATCAGGAAATCATCTCAGGGATGTCAGAGAAAACTAGATGCCTGTTAAAATAACAGCACCCTTCTGAGGATCTGGTTATTATAATTCTTGTGCAATCAGAGTAGTCTTCCATGGCTACCTATGTTATGGTGATTCAGCTCTGTGTCTGCGTCCACCAGTTAACTGACACCCTTTAGTGGCTGCTTTCTCTGTCCATCTCACATTCAATCCCGTAAAGAAAGAGACCAGCAAGAGTGCATGCAACAGAAGGCATCCCTGTCCCCGTCGGGCAGCTTTCTTGTGCCCAGCTGCCTCTGGACCACAATGCATCTTGCTCATTTCTGGAAAGTGGATAGTGGGGTCCGGGGGCTCCAACTATGAGGACTGGAGCCTCAGCGGCTACTGAAGCTTCTTAAAAGAGATGGAGGTGGGCTCTTTCATACCTGTACTACATGGAGACCCAGTGAGAAAATGTGGATAGGGAGCTTGGTAAGAACCAGATCATGAGCAACCTTCTCTGTCACTGTAGGAGGCCTAAATTTATTGTTTGAGCTACTGAGAGTCATGGACGGATTTTAACCAGGGAAGCAACATGATCATTTATTTGCATTGAAAGAAGTTCATATTGCTAACTGTGCAAACTGAATGGAGGGGGATAAGAGACTGCTGGCGGATTAGGAAAGCTTTCACAATAATAATTGAACCAGGAGATTGTATAAGCTCACCAAAGGTAATTGAAGAGAAAAAAGACCAGTGCCTGTGATAGGGGCCCTGGCCCTTCTTATTGCAACTATCTTTTTTACATGGAGATGGCCACATCATAGCATTATAACTCAGCATATTACTTTAGGGCTTTATGTGTAGTTACCCTAAAGGCAAATAAATGAAGAAAAGGAATTACCATTATTGATACCATCGTAAAAGCTGTCATTATGTCTTTTGAGAAACCTGAGGTGGAGTTAAATGGATTAATAACATAAGTATTTGTCCATTTTATTCAATTTAGTAATTGAGTAGGCTATTATGACATTATAGGAAAAATTATTATAGTCCTTTATCAGTGACAATTCTGGTTCCTATTCTTGATCTATTGGGCTATATTTACAGTTCAGGAAAAGGAGAGACCTGCAGAATGGCAAGTATCCTGTCAAATACACTATCTGCCAACCATACTTAAATCCATAGGTCACCTTTTCCACTTATGCGTATATGGAAAATCACCCCTTGTTTCTGCAGGAAATCCAACCATGCCAAGCATGTAATGATATCAGTATTCTTTACAGAAGATTTGTGGGGCCATCTGGGGCAAGGCAGTCATATCACACAGCCTGCAACGGTTCTTTCTCTCTCACACACACAAATACACCCACACACCCACACACTCCCCCCACTCCCCCCACTCCTCATCCAGCACTTCCACCCTCTCCAATCCCTACCCTGTTGTTAGGTTTTTTTCTTTTTCTTTTCTTTTTTTTTTTTTTTTTTTTTTTGGTCTTCACTCAGCTCCTCTCTGGCTTCTTTGCCCCTTGTAAATTCTGCCTCCACTCTGAACCCCCTCCTCAACAGTTTCGATTTTTCAGCCCTTTATTATCCCAAAGAATTTGCCATTTTTTATTTCCTAAGCCTGCCCTTTGGGGGATGCTCATAGTCCCCAAGGAACTTACGAGTGAACTCTCTCAGCAAACAAAGGCCTGTCTCCCCACATCTTTGAACCAGCAACAGCATGATATCCTTACACATTTTGATTATGCTGTAGCATACAGACATTTTAGGGAAAACAAAAACAAAAGACAAAAACAGAAACGAAAATACAGGAAACAAAAGATGAAATACAGATCTCTGATTAGTCCAAGTCCATCATCCAGGGGAGGTCCTCGTTCATTACCCTACTGCTGCATATATTCTGGACATTTTTCTGCTATATCGTGAAATTTAGAAAATAGTATTTTTTTTTCCCCAGTTTGTCGGAAACTGGCCACATTTGAGGGAATGTGGCTTGGGGTCCTGTCTCAATCATTGTCTTCTCACGTGACTTGCAGAAGCTGCATATACCCTCCTCTTATATGACGAGCTACTGGAATGGTCTGATCGGCCCCTCAGGGAGTTCCTGACCTACCCCATGCAAACAGAATGGCAGCGCAAAGAGCACCTGCACCTCACCATCATCCAGAACTTTGACAGAGGCAAAGTAAGTGGCCCTGCCCCGCCCGGGGTCCCTCCTGGGGTGATGGTGTTGATGTCCCTTTCCCTTTCATTTCTAGTTTATGAATGCCCACCTCCTTGAGCAGGGATCCTCACATTTTAATGTATATTAGAAACACCCAAAAGCTTGTTAAAATGCAGATTCCTAGGCGCCAGTCCTAGCCATTCTGATTCATTTTGATTCTGAATGAGCCATTCTGATTCGTGCCTTGTCTGGCATGAGGCTGGGGAATCTGTGATTTTAACAAGGACCCTAGGAGAGTCCAATGTGCATGACCTTTTCATTACACTTTGATAAACACCGATTTAGAGATTTGGATCCCCAGTAACATAGTCCATTCATGGCAGCTTTAGCAAAATACCCTAGACTGGGTAGCTTATAAACAACAGAAATTTATTTTTCACATTTCTGAAGGCTGAGAAGTTCAAGATCAAGGCCCTGGCAGATACAGTGTCTGGTGAGGGCCATCTTGCTGTATCTTCACATGGTGAAAGGGGCTGGCTAACTCTCTGGGGCCTCTTTTATAAGGGCACTAATGCCAATCGTGAGGGCTCTACCCTCATGACCTAATCACTTCCAAAGACCCCATTTCCTAATACCATCACCCTGGGGTTTAGGATTTCGACATATGAATTTGTCAGAGACCCAAACGTGCAGACCATAGCACGCAGATATTGTATTCTCTGAAAAACCATTATCATCCTTCACACTCTCCCGAAATTGGCATGCATTCTGCTCCATTATACTTTAAGGTAAAATATATGAAACTTAATTTGTTTAAAGAATTTTGTGGCATCCCATCATATACTTAAGAGATGCCTTGAGGTGTTGAAAAAACTTCACTGACTTCATAAAGCAATTCAGTACATCACCTCCCTCCACTTCCTACCCCTCTTCAAGGGCTTGTAGTACTCTTTTAAAAAATTCATGAATCTGACCGCCATTGTCTATTGGATTTGAACACTTGGATGCTTTGGTGGTACCTGTCTTAGACTCAAATTTATCTTCCAGATTGCAAAGGTTAAACAGAAAATTAAAATACAACCAATGGCTGTAATTCTTTTACAAAATATAATTGGGTACACGAAGGAAATTGCTTCTTCCACATCTTCCTTTATTATTTATCTAGCTACACTGACATATCATTACATGAATACCAAAAGAAATGTTTTTGTGCCCTCCTGCTGTAAAGTTTCCACCTGTGGGATAAGGTGGTGCAAACTCTCTGAATTCATTTATTGGTCCATCCCCAGGAGTCTGTGCTAGATCAGGGGTTGCAAACCATGGTCCACAGGTCAAATGGCTCACTGTCTGTTTCTGTACAGCCCCAAAGCTACAAATCTCTTTTATGTTTTTAAATGGTTGAAAGAAATCAAAGGAATCATAACATTTTGGGACATGTGAAAATGATATGAAATGCACATTTTAGTGGCCCTAAATTCTTATTGGAACACAGCCATGCTTAATTGTGTCTATGGCTGCTTTGGTGCTATAACAGCAGAATTGAGTACAGCAGAGTTGTGACAAAAACTAAATGGTCCTCAAAGACTAAAGTTTTGACTTTCTGGCCCTTTGCAGAAAATGTTTGCTGACACCCATACTAGATTAAAGAATTTTTACATTTCTGCTGAGAGTAACCAACTTGGTTAGACCTCTCACAATTTGCAAGCACAACTAAGCCAAGCAAGGAATCCAGGGTACCAGTCACAGATAATTGGGCCTTAGGGGTCAGTGGTAATTCTCTCCTCTGCACTGAGGGCCTGTTTATATCCATCTACTCGGCCATTGTGGAACTGTAGTCATTTCAAGATGATTCTGGAATGACACCAGAAAATATAGTTCATGTACAATATATTAATGACTGTTGTGGTAGATTATCGTTTCCAGCATTCAAAGGATTTTTAATAATTTACATTTCAATTACATGGTGTTTTCAAGCTTGAAGTCTCAAGGTGTTTTATAAAGATTAAGAAGTGGACGGGCGCAGTGGCTCACGCCTGTAACCCCAGCACTTTGGGAGGCCGAGGCGGGTGGGTCATGGGGTCAGGAGATCAAGACCATTCTGGCCAACATGGTGAAACCCCATCTCTACTAAAAATACAAGAATTAGCTGGGTGTGGTGGTGTGTGCCTGTAATCCCAGCTACTCAGGAGGCTGAAGCAGGAGAATCGCTTGAACTAGGGAGGCAGAGGTTGCAGTGAGCCAAGATGAGGCCACTGCACTCCAGCCTGGTGACAGAGTGAGACTCCATCTCAAAAAAAAAAAAAAAAAAGATTAAGGAGTAAGGCTTGGTGCTCTGAAAGCACTCATGTTCTGACTTTTGGGTAGAAGTAAGTGGATATTGTCAGATGGTTCCATTGATCTCATTCATTTGTCCACAGTGTTGGGAGAATGGCATTATCTTGTGCCGGAAGATTGCAGAGCAGTATGAGAGTTATTATGACTACAGAAACCTGAGCAAGATGCGGGTAAGGTGCCTGGATGCATCCTGATCAGGCCATAGCCTCCCTTTGTGATTAGCTTTCCAGTGTGGTTCTATGAAATTAACTTTGTGGTCTTGCAGAAACCTTTTTTAAGATAAATCCTCTGAAGCATACTTAGCTATTTATATAGAGAAATAGCAAATTGATTTGTGTAATGCTTTTATTTAATATAAAAAAGTGAGCACTTGATCTGTTTTAAATACCACATGTGAAATAT
Source organism: Pan troglodytes (assembly GCF_028858775.2). Taxonomy (NCBI): domain Eukaryota; kingdom Metazoa; phylum Chordata; class Mammalia; order Primates; family Hominidae; genus Pan; species Pan troglodytes. The sequence continues at coordinate 127,149,277 of NC_072404.2, read as the reverse complement.
ACAATCTAATCCAGGATTAACACTTTTAGTTTATTGTGGAAAATCTCCACCCTGTTTGAAGAGTTTCCACTTACACATAAGTTTCTGTAACAATATACCATTCTTAGTCCCATAATCTGCAAATCTGTAGGAATAGCTGACCTATTTCTAAATAATTTAGGGCCAAATTCTGTAGGTGTCACCTCTCTTTAGCTTCAGCAATGTGTTTTTATTTGCTGGACTTAGATCGATGTTTCAGTACCTAAGAGCTCAAGGAGTTGAGTATTCTGTTTCTCTGAACCAAATGTTTTATATCTGCTTTGCTCTTAGGTTCAAACAAGTCCTCCTTGCCCTCCAAGTCCTTACTCTTGAGCAACATGAACGTTTGTGTCATCTTGTAATACACAAGATCCTGCTGAGTGCTTCAGTTCTTCAGGGTTTCTAAAATAGGATCATCAGTTTTTATACATTAAAAAAAAGATTACAATATTGCCTTTTAATTTTGAGGTAGCCATTTAAGAGATAATACCATAAACCTGTAACAGCTCATAAAATCCCTTATATCCCAACAAGGAATTTATTCAACTGGCAGGAACTGACTCTGTCCTTTTGGCACAGTATTTCATGTCAGCAGTTCATCGATACTTCTCCTAACATGAAAACGAAAGAGAAAAAGCTTGTTTTAACTTCAGTCCATCATGTTGACTCTGGCAGGCACTGCAGTTTTATATGAAAACATTGCTGTTCATCTCTTGGCATCCTATCCCTGTAACAGAAGCGAGGTGATGATGTTTACTTGTGAGAGCCCTTGGGTGCCATAGTCACTAAGATTTTTATAAACCCAAAGCATTACACTTCATGCCAACTGCTCTTTGGGGTGCTGTTACTAGAGGGGGGATAGAGGGGGAATCTTTAAGTGTAATATTAGTCTTTCTCTGGAAACCCTGGGGATGATAATACCATGAATGGGAAACCATAAGCTTTATATGCTTCATAGTTTCAACATTGTCAGGCGCACTTAAGAGCTTTCAGCCCAGACAACACTTTGCACTGTGGGTCTCCTTTGGTTTGGTTTGTTGTTTTATCCTTGCCCAACCTGTGCAAGATCGCACCTTCCAAATGTCCTGAATTACCATGTGCCAGGTGGAGGCAAACCCACAGGTAAGTAAATCTGGCACAAGAATTCTCTAGAAAAGTTTTGCCTCTAATAATTCATGTTAATTTCTACTTGATTGTGAAGAAAATATTTTTCTTGATAGACTACATGCATAGAAATAATTTTTCTCTGGGGATAACATGTGATAATACACTTGATCCTTTAAAGCAGGGGTCAGCAAACTACAGCCTGTGGGCCTAGCAGAATTAAGTAGTTGTGAAGAGACGATATGGCCTGCAAAATGTGAAATAGTCTCTGGACATTTATAGAGGAAATTTGCCAATCCCCGACTTAAAGCATCAAAAAGAAAGTCAAACTTTCTTTCCAGCAAACTCAATTAAAATAAAGTTCTCCTTTATGTCAAAGAGAAATCTTATTCTATAAATTTGATAGAACCGAAAGATGAGATAAAATGCTTAGAATGTTTCCTGTGCTTTCTAGATGATGGAAGCCTCTTTGTATGACAAAATTATGGACCAGCAACGTCTTGAACCAGAGTTCTTCAGAGTTGGATTTTATGGAAAAAAATTTCCATTTTTCTTAAGAGTAAGTAATATACTATTTAATTTGCTTTCATAGTTCTCATATAGATATCCCAATCAAGAAAACTAAGATGTTAATGACATTTTATATGACAGGTAATAATATGCATGAGACTTTTTTTAAACTTTTACTTTGCAGACACTATATTAATCTAGAATGCCTTGTTTAAATAATTTCCGAGATAGCAATCAACCCCTTCCTAAATTTGGTATATTTTGTGAGCAATCTTTGATAATTATAGTTTCCCTTGTCTGATACCCACTATTTTAATTCAGTCTGCAATTTCCATCAAGTTAGTATTAGAAAAAAAATGGTGGGGCACTGCAGGAGGCTTGGAGTTGCAGAGTATCGAAAGCAATGGAGTTTCACATCATGTGAAAACCCTACCTCCAGCACCATGTAAAGAGTGTTGTTTGGCCATTTTGATGAATTTGTAAAAAGATAAATGTCACCCAGCAAAGAGACCCAATTTATTGCTAGTATAAACTCCATTTCTACAAAGAGAAAACTTTTAGACATTCTAAGACACCTATAAGATAATAAAATATTCAACTCCATTCTTCTCATTTTTCACATTCTGCCCAGTAGTGTCTTCTATGCTTGAATATTTATTGAATACTTCAGTATATACACCTTCCTTGTAGAAAAACATTGCTTAAAAGAGCAAGTGTAATTCCCCAAGCAACTAAGGAAAGGTATCTGGGATAGTTTATAAAATTGAATCAATTGTTACAACTTTAGTTCTCAATATAGAAATATTTTGATGTTTGTGTTTACCTAAATCTTGCCTGTCAGCACATATGACAGAATACTAGGATGGGTGTACTTGGAGAAGAAGAGAAAGATTTCACTTTATTGTTTAATAATCATTATCTGCCTTTCAGAATGAAAAAGACAGATAGGTAGATCCCAAAATATCCAATACAGGTTCATTTTAGTATCACATGGAACAAATGTTTTCTTTAGTCAGTTGAAATGACCATGCATTTGGGTGCTACACAGACATAATGTGAAATCTCCTTGTTGCATTAAAAGAGACTCCACACAGTGTAGTGGGCGGTCACAAAGCTGACTTTGCAGGTGGGCCTGCCTAAAACTGGAGGAAATCTTGATTCCTGATCAAAAACAGCAGCAAGTGGGCACAGTGGCACACTGTAATCCCAAAAACTTGGGAGGCTGAGATAGGAGTATCACTTGAGCACAGTTCCAGACCACTCTGGACAACAGAGCAAGACCCCCAGAAAATGAAAAGTAAAAAATGGCAAAGTCAGAATACATGTTGAATTTAAAAGACTACGTTTTGCAGGTATAGCTGATCCCAAGCTGTTATGAGCAACCCCCTAAGGACTGCAGATGGCCTGGATCCAGGTTCCGAGTAGAGCAGCAGACAATCTAGAGCTATAGCCACACAGAGGGCTGGGGATTGCGCAGCAGGGTCTAGACACGACCCTGCCACAGTAGGTCGTCTCCCTCTGTTGGCACAAACAGACATGACATTGTTGGCAGAGTCATGTCTGAAAGATTATAATTAAAAGTATAAAGTTTTAAAAAATTAGAAGTAGTTTAAGAGTCATAATTTTAAAGAGGGTTTAGCAAATTGGAAAACTGCATTAGCAAATAGAATAAATTTTGTTAAAAAGTCAATTAGAATAAATCAATCTTCTATATCATTCTTCTTTTAAAAATAGCTTTCCTGGGTATAAATGGCATTTGCTTCACAATGAAAGAGAAGGGTCCCCCTCTGTTGGTTTCTAAAGGGCACTACACTCTTCAGAATCCTGGAGCCTGACCTTTTTTTTAAGGAATCAGATTCTAGTCTGTTCTTGGATTTAAAAGCAAACAAATATCAACATTAAAAACATCCTTTTGGCCAGGCACAGTGGCTCACACCTGTAATCCCAGCACTTTGGGAGGCCAAGGCAAGAGAATTGCTTGAGGCCAGAAGTCTTTTGTCGTTTGATCAATTTCCAAGATAATTTTTAGCACTCAAATACATTTATCCACTTTTATGATCTAAGTAGGGATTTTTCCCCTCATGGAAAACGGGTTATTTAGCTGGGCACGGTAGCTCATGCCTGTAATTGCAGCACTTTGGGAGGCCAAGGCCAGAGGATCACTTGAGCCCAGGAGTTCAAGACCAGCCTGGGCAACATAGTGAGACCCCATCTCTACTAAAAGTTAAAAAAAATTGCCGGGTTTGGTGGCGTGCGCCTGTGGTTCCAGTTTCTTAGGAGGCTGAGGCAGGAGGATTGCTTGAGCTCAGGAGTCAAAGCTTCAGTAAGCTGTGATTGAGCCACTGCACTCCAGCCTGGGTGACAGTGAGACCCTGTCTCCAAAAAAAAGAAAACAAAACAAAACAAAATGGGTTATTTAAAGAATATTAACGCAGAAGTTCTACTTCTATATACATGCTTAAGAAAATTGAAAATATATATTTACACAAATACTTGTATCTGAATCGTCATAGCAGCATTATTCATAATAGCCAAAATGTAGAAACTGCCCAAATATCTATTAACTGATGAATGGGTAAACAAAACACAGCATATCTATGCAATGATACTCAGCAATAAAAAGAAAGGAAATACTTATATGTGCTACAAAATGGATGAACTTTAAAAATACTATGTTAAGTAAAAGCTAGTCACAAAAGGCCAGCACATTGTATAATTCCATAATAGGCAAATCCATAGAAACAAAAAGTAGTTTTGTGACTGGCTGGAGGAAGAGGAAAATAGGAAGTAACTGCTAGTGAGTATAGGGTTTCTTTTTGACATGATGAAAAGATTCTGAAATTAAATTTTGTTAATGTTTGCACAACTCTATAAATATACTAAAAACCACTGAATTGCACATTTTTAAAAGGTGGATTTTGTTGTATGTGAATTATATCTCAATAAATCTGTGTGTTTTTTTAGAAAAAAAAGAGTACTGATAAGGAAGATGCTTTATTTCTTAGAGACCCAAATATCAGACCCAAAATTTCATTTTATTTTAAAATGGCTTCTTAATACCATTGAATGCCTGTATTCTTAGAGCAAATGCCCCGATTTTTACAAACTGTCATATATAAGCATTGTTTGTTTTAAAATATATTTCATTTACTAGGATATTCAAATATTTATTTGGGGGCTCCTGTAATAGGCAGAGAGGGATGTATTGTCTTTTATTTTACCAAGCAAATTAATTATCTTTTGAGTAGAATTTTTAAAATACAGCATCAGAAATTGTAACTTTTATCTATAAAGTTTTAAATCTAGAATTGTATGGGGTCCACAATTATAGGTAGAGCCTGCCCTAACCTTGTGTTTTTCAAAAGATCATGATTTATTTAGGGGTTTGTGGGGAACCAAGGTAGGTTATCCAGCCCAGTTCCTGCTGTATTTCCTCTACCTGCCTGCAGCTGCCCTTTCCCTGTGGAAGAACTGAGCCTCTGCCCATGACTTGTTTCTCACTCCCTCTCTGTGGCCTGGAGTCCCTCTTTATGGCATTTTACATAAGAACCTCATAGAGCGGAAAAACACGGAAAACCTTGGACCTCAGCTCCTCTAGGCCCCAAACTGATCTCCCCTTAACTTGAAGATCTCCAGGGCCTGAGATCCCACAAGTTTTCCTGGTCTTGGTGGCTCCTAGGTGTTTTTCCTGCATACACTAGGCCATGTTCAGAGTAGAAAGAGCCCAGAGTTTGGACTCAGACCAGAATTTCAATCTAGTACACGTGGACAAAGTATTTCAAGACATTAAGCCATGGCCAGGCGTGGTGGCTCACACCTGTAATCCCAGCACTTTGGGAGGCCGAGACAGGCAGATCACCTGAGGCCAGGAGTTCAAGGCCAGCCTGGCCAACACAGTGAAACCCCATCTCTACTAAAAATATAAAAATTAGCTGGGCATGGTAGTGCACACCTGTCATTCCAGCTACTCGGGAGGCTGAAGCAGAAGAATTGCTTGAAGTTGGGAGACGGAGGTTGCAGTAAGCTGAGATCATACCACTGCATGCCAGCCGGGGCAACAGAGTGAGACTCCATCTTAAAAAAAAAAAAAGACTTTAAGCCCTGGTTCCCCAATTATAAAATGGGGTGTTGTAGGGGGCACTGACTACCTCTCAAGCTTATATGAGTTAAATAAGACATGCAGTGTGCTTCATCAATGACTGTGCTCAATTACAACTTCATTATCATTAAAATGTCAGAGATCCGTCATATCTAATCAGATCATTCAGGTACTTTTTGGAAACCTTCCCATCTTTCCAGCTGTCTTAACCTACCTCAGAAATAACCTTCACCATTCTTAACTGAAGGAGAGCATCATGAACGGCAGAATACTCACTCACTCACACACACACACACACAAACACACAAACAAAAAGCAGACAACAAATTTACTTTTCCTCCAAATTGTGAAATTACTCACATGAATTTGATATGTACTTTATAAAAATAATCTTTACACATGTGCTTATTAACATTTAGAGGGATACAATTGTTTTGTTTTCATACTTTGGTGCTCTGAGAATCCACCTCTTTGCACCTCATGCAAGTGAACCGGGAAGAGTGAGGCATTCTATTGGGCCTTATTAAATGCAGTAGAGAGTGAACTCATGATCTTTATCTGCATTTTTAACAATTGGGCAAACTTCAGATTGTTCCAGCGTATTTTTTGTTATAGTGTCTTGGTATGGGGCATGTGGTCAGTTACTGCCAGTGTCATGTTTTTTGGCTCTGTCTGTAATCCACTCAGTTATATAGCCCTAATTTCTTTTTTGCTTTCATCTCCAGAATAAGGAGTTTGTGTGTCGAGGGCATGACTACGAGAGGCTGGAAGCCTTCCAACAGAGAATGCTGAACGAGTTCCCCCACGCCATCGCCATGCAGCACGCCAACCAGCCCGATGAGACCATCTTCCAGGCAGAAGCTCAGTGTATCCGCACCTGCAAGGGCTGGACTCAGTGAGATTGCACTGGCTCTTAGCTGCAGAGCATTTTCATGCAAGGTTGTTCAGCCACCAGTCCCTTTTCAATAGCCACATCCTTACTGCTCCCTCTTTCCCATCATCTTAATTTTAGCTTAACTCCTTCTGAATAGAACTTAATTGTTCTATTTATTACGATGATGTCAGTTGAAAGAACTCTCTTGAAAGAATTTTTCCCTTTTAATTAAACCTCTTGTATAGCTCAACCCTGCCTTTAAAGCTTTTTTTTTAGTGATATCCTTTAGAATAATCTTCCTTTGACATATCCTGTGGAAACTGCTTAAGTTCAAGAAAATCATAGTATTGTGTTTACTGGCACATATTATTCACCCCTCCCCCCACCCTGATTATTTGTATTCTAGAATGAGGAATGGAAGAGAAAGAGCTACTCCAGTATCTTTTGGGGGCTTTTAGCTATGGCATCCTGAACAGCCTTTAATCATTGCTGTATAATTCATGCTCTTATTGTCTAAACACAAACAACTGAGCTGAAATTATATAGGTGTTAGAGACAAAGGCAGTTCACCCCAGCACTCTTTTCTGAACCCCTCTGCCTTTTCCTGAACCTGATGGTCTTAAAAAACACTTTTAAAACTTCCACTGACAATTATGAATACCATTTCAAAGCAGAAACCAAAATGCAAGACATGCAAGAAAGTACATAGGAAAAATATTTTGCTATCTTTCTTTAAATAAGAAGAGAAGGAGGTAAATATACAAGTTAATATGATACTCCTTTAATGTAATTTTTAAAAATATAAACTATAACTAAACACCCTGCATATGAATACAAGATTTGGGACAGCAGTTATCACAGATGTGGGAAGGCTAGGGACACAGATAATCACACAGATAAATGTAAGTCATCGTCAGTGTTCTAGTTTCTGTCTTTGGTCGTGGTTGCATAGATATTTACATGTTATTATAAGCAAACAATAAATTTAAATGTGTCATGCACAGACTAATAGATGTCTCATGAACAAGGATTAGGATTATCCTAATTCTGAGTACCTAAGGCCCAAACCATTCCCATCTACCTACACACACACACACAAAAATTAGTGATATCTGAATTCATAGGTCATGAAAATTTCAAGTCATGGAAATTTCAAGCTGATACTTTACCTACCTAGAACTAGTTCAAGACCTGTAGTTTGAGAAGTGATTTGCTAGAACTGAGTTCTTGGCATCTTCTTGGTAATTTTTTTAATGACTTCAACTGAAATGGAAACAGAAGATTGTTACCCATCCTCTTCTCTCTGCCATAGCTCAGCCCAAGCCAGACTTCCATGGAGTTTGCCAAGTCAGGTTCTCTCCTTGACTCTTTAATCCTAGATTTGCAGATATATGCTGTGACTCCCATTCCAGAGAGCCAGGAGGTCCTGCAGAGAGAGGGTGTTCCGGACAACATCAAAAGCTTCTATAAAGTGAATCACATCTGGAAATTCCGCTATGACCGACCATTTCACAAAGGCACAAAAGATAAAGAGAATGAATTCAAGGTACCATGCAATTCTTATTACATGCTAACTCCTCAGATAGACTGCGAGCCCCTTGGGGCACAGCCCTTGGTAAATATTTACTCAGAATAGTGTCAAGTGACAGAAACAGAAGGGACTATATAAATCATTTAGTCTAGTGGTTCTGCAGCTCCACGTGCATCAGAGTGACATGGAGTGCTCCCTAACCAAGCAGATTTCTGGTGCCCAGCTCAGGAATTCTGACTCAGTTGGTCTGGGAGGAGGTCCTAAAATCAGCTTTTTTGTAACAATTCTAATGCTGGTGGTTCTTAGACCAGTCTTTGAGAACTCCTGGCTGAAGTCAGTCCTCTTATTCATTTATGTTGAACCAATTGTGGGAATCTTGGGATGTTTATTTTCACGTAAAGTTCAATGAATAAAGAATACATAATGAACAGAGAAAAGGAGTTCCTGAAGACAGAGAACAGTTGGGTAGACTGCTGGTACGTTGGGTAAGTTATGTGCCATCTTTGCTGCTTGTTCTTGCTAGAACAGTGTGTAATTAGAACTTCTCAGGACTCCGAGTAAAACCAAATTTTGGATTCTTTGTGTGTGTTGAGTTCTCTGCTCTCAGTAGTTCCAACACGCCTTCCTACTTCAGCACCCTCAGCCAGAAAGGGACAAGGTTTCTCATAGCCCCACTGCAGAAAAGAGGCAAGATTGTTCAGTAGATAGAGTCTGCCCCTTTCTTTGCAAACAATGACATAGTGACACCCCCCCCAGTTAGTATTTCATATCTAAACAAAGAATGCAAAATTAGCTTATTTTTGTGAGTTAATTGGCTTAGCATTTTTCATCACAGATGTTCCCTGCTTAAGCTAGGAAATGTGCTCCTAACACGATTGTCTCATGTTAACTCACTTGGTCAGCTCTGCCGGTGTCAGTTCCCAGTACTCCCCGAAGTATTTCCAGGGATCATTCACAACCGAGAGGAGATCAGAAGGGGAAGGTTTTGCAGAGTTATGACAGGATTGAATAAAGAGCAGTCCCTTGTGCCCAGAGATTTGATGGGCTAAATATCAAGGCAAGGAGGCCACTGGAAAACAACAATGGGATAGTATTAAAAAGATCCATGATCATGTTCTTGTTTTTTCTGGAAACTTATTCTTTGTGCCTTCCAAAATCAATTAAAGAAGATATAGCTAGTTGATGATATAGTTCTTCTTGCAGTTGCTTTTAGTGACAACATAGTCAGAAATCACTGAAATCAGGCAATTGACTTGTTCAAAGTCACCTTCTAGTTACCGGTAGCTCCAGTCCTAGAACTCACATTTTCTGCCTCCTTCTCCATTGTTTTTTCCACCGTACTACATTTCCTTGTGGCTGTCACTTTAAATCTGTATCAGTGGTGCAGCAATCTCCCTAAAAAATAATAATAATAAATCTGGCTCCTGATTCCTCTGCTTTATAGCCCTCAGAATCTGGCTCCAAACCGCCCTCCAGAAGCCTCATCTCCACCACAACCCACTCACCCCTCCTCCCTCTCAGCCTCCGCGACACTCAGCTTCTCTCTTCCTCTCCCGCCAAGCCCTTTCGCAAGCCGCTCCTCCTGCCAGCGCTGCTACCCCCACTCTCCTCCTGGCAAACTCCTACTCACTCCTCAGAATGCAGCTCACGCGTCGCCCCCTCTGAGAACTGCTGTCCTCCTCCCCCAGGCTGGCGTGTGTGCCTGCATCCCCCTCTGTTGGCCCCCAGAGCCTTGAACATCCCTTTCTCTTCACTCTGAGCTCTTATTCATCTGCTTACCTCCCTGTCACCACCAGAACACTGCGAGCTCTTGTCACAGGATCTCTGCCCTATTCATCTCGGCACAGCTTGGCTGGCTCAAAGAAACTCTTCCATTTTTTTTTGTTGTTGTGGTTTGAGTAAATGGCACTATTTCAGGAATTTTGTAAAGTGTATTATCCTCTTGGGAATACACTTGGTTTAAGTAAGAAAGATGAGGCGTAGATACTAAAACCTGGTTGACAAAAAAGAAACGTGTCATCAACAGCAGCTCATACCAAAGGCAGCATGGTTTCACATGTCCTGGGGTTGCTCGTCCCGGCCAGAGGAAGCCCTGGCTCTAAAATACAGATTTGCCTCTATTAACAGCAGTTCAAACAAGCACAAGAAAATGTGGCACCGTAGATTTAGCAACTGACAAGGAGTCAGAGGTCCTAGTGGGTAGGTTCTAATGCTGGCTCTATCGGTAGTGTAGCTTTTGAGCAAGTCACATTGCTGCTTTAAGACCTAGTGTCTTCAAAAAAAAAGTAATTTTTTTGAGATGGAGTCTCGCTCTGTCGCCCAGGCTGGAGTGCAGTGGGGCGATCTCGGCTCACTGCAAGCTCCACCTCCCAAGTTCACGCCATTCTCCTGCCTCAGCCTCCCAAGTAGCTGGGACTACAGGTGCCCGCCACCACGCCCGGTTAATTTTTTTGTATTTTTAGCAGAGACGCAGTTTCACCATATTAGCCAGGATGGTCTTGATCTCCTGACCTCATGATCTGCCTGCCTCGGCCTCCCAAAGTGCTGGGATTACAGGCGTGAGCCACCGTGCCCGGCTGTGTCCTCATCCTTAACATAGATCATGCTGTGTGGTTCCTAAAGCCTTTGCTTCCCTTAGGACTCTTATTCTAATCTTACGTTGACAGGCTGATACATTGACTGGCTGACCCTTCTAGATATAAGTGGTTAGATGTTAAGGAGTGAAGAGAGTGTGAATTAGAATTTTGGAGAAATAGCAAAGAAAATAACATGATATAGCCTATTTTTGTATTTTTAAGCTTGCTGTTTGAAGTAGGAGCTCATTTATTCCACATGGAAAAAAGTTTGATGACATACAGTGGAATTGTTAAAATCAGCTTCAGCAGTCTCTCACTGTGATAGTTTCATGAGTGCTTGAATGAAGACTAAAGAAAGGCTGACAGGAATAAGCAAAGCCTGGTAACAGTGACCGACAAACACTAGTCATGGAAGTAGCTAGAAAGAAGGACAACTTGGGAGACTTAATGTGTTTTGTGTTTTGTAGAGTCTCTGGGTGGAGAGAACGTCATTATACTTGGTGCAGAGTTTGCCTGGCATCTCTCGCTGGTTTGAAGTGGAAAAGCGTGAAGTGGTAAGGATCAGAGCTTATTCTCAAGCACTTTCTCATCACAGTTGTTCACTTGGAGTTGTGCCGTATATTCATTACTTCTCCTTTGACCCAGATTCTCTGGAAGCACTCATAGTAAAATAGTGAATGTTTATGGTCTTGACCGCTATTACCAAGGCTGAGAAGGTGAATATTAATATTATCCTAATGTGTCCAGATGGAGGGATTCCTTGAAAACAACTCAATTTGCTACATGTAAAAAAACTATTCAGGCCCTTGAGTTAGAAGACTTGGAATTCCAGCTCTCCTAATTACTATAGCTGTATGACCTTCAGTGCTTAGTGTATCATACCAGTGCTAATACTACCTGCTTTATCTTATTTAATCATCATATCAAAGCTATGAGGTATATATTCTTATTCCTGGCTTTGCAATTTTTGACAAGAGGTCAAAATACTTTGCCAAAGATCACATAGCAAGATGTTGAAGAGAGACTCCAACCCAGATATTTCTGATTCCAAAGCCAATTATATTACTCTCTTCTAGCAGTAGGTTTCTTACAGGCTGAAGGAGGCTAATGTCAAGTCTCTGCACAGTGCCCGATGCACAGTAAGTCCCTGTTGTTACAGTTCCCAGTAGAAAGGATGGCAGCGTATTAGTCTCACTGAGCAGTCCTGGGTGGAGCACCCACTGTAGATCAGTGGGTGCCACTGTAGAACCTGGTAACCACAGCTCTCAAGAGCCCTCCGGTTGTAAAATGTGACCCCAGCTCCAGGCCCCAGTTGTGGAGAGCAGGGAGAGCAGCAGCTGAAGGCAGCCACATCCAGGGTGGGATCCCACCCAGCTGTCTGTGCTGTTCTTCCAGCGACAGCACCTCGATGTCAGCCATAGCCCTGCAGTCTCACAGCCTCCCTTGCTACATCCATTATAGCCATTTATTAACTTTATTTCACTTAGTGTGAATGTTCATTTGTTTCACTGCAGAAATAATAATGTGTTTGTTTTTGAGCCTGGGTCTCACCCTTTCATTACCATAGTTCTCTGATAGGAAGTGTGCCAATTGTGCAAATATAATGTAATTCATACCTTATTTAGGTCACAAGCCTATTCTGTCAATCCAGAAGAAAGAACAGCTCCTGACCAAATTGTTTTTCAAGAAATGTTTGTCTTACCTGGAATGTCTCAGCATTGAAACTACTCTCAGCCTATCATGTTCAATTAAGCTAAGGATTTAAAAATTAAAATTGAACTCTATTCAGCAGATTACATCAGTACAGTTGTATTCTTGTCCAGTCTGAGGTCCAGAGTCCCCAAAAGCTGGCTGCTTACATGTTGTGCCCTGGTACCTTCCATGGAAGTGGGGAGACCGCTAAACGCAGTGCTCAAAAAGTCTTATTATGCTTCCCGCTGAATGGCATGGGTCCAACTTGTAGAAGTGTTTTTAGTCATCCATGCTGCATTAATGATTCAGAGAGCCTTTAGCTACTTACTACCCAGAGCATTAAATCCTGTGAAGTCTCATCAATGGTCCTAGCCCTTGGAAATGTCATATACACATACAATGCTAATAAAAAATAGCATGCTGATAATGATAAAAGGAGCATTACTAAACACAACCTTTCAAACATCAGCTGCCTACTTTATTAGAATATGTAATCTTACGTTCTGTCAAATGGAACAAATCAAATTCAGCTGTTTTGTTCCCTGAACACAGCCCACTCTTAACAGCTTTTGTGTTTTTCTCTTGTTCTTGCTGCCTAGAATGTCCTCACTGTCGATTAAAGCTATTGGTTTCCTGGTTTAACTCCTAGTGTAGAAGGTCTTCAATAACAGGGACAGGTAGTAGGTGCTCAATACAAATACATCACGTTGAATTGAAATTCCTCATCTGCAGATGTCAGCATCTGAAAACCAAGAGATGTTTTCATTTGTTCAGCTCCAAAGCTCATTGGCTAATAATACACCCAAGCTTTTCTAATGCAAGTCCATTTATTAACTTTATTTCACTTAGTGTGAATGTTCATGTGTTTCACTGTAGAAATATTATATTTCCTTTTTGTTTTTGAGACTGGGTCTTGCTCTGTCGCCCAGGCTGGAGTGCAGTGATATGATCATGGCTCACTGCAGCCTTGACCTCCCGGGCTCAAGTGATCCTCCCACCTCAGCCTCCCAAGTAGCTGGGACCACAAGCATGTGCCATCACAACTGGCTAATTTTCTGATTTGTTGTAGAGATGAGGTGTCACGATGTTGCTCAGGCTAGTCTTGAGCTCCTGGGCTGAAACAGTCCTCTAGCCTTTGTCTCCCAAAGTGCTGGGATTACAGGCATAAACCACCATGCCCAGCCTTATTAATGTAATGTAATGCATTTGATTAAAGGAACCTGCCCTAGATCCTGCTAGGGGTTACATAATATACCATATATGGCCCTATACTGCCTTTCTAAAATCTGAAAAGTTCTTCATTCTGAAACATGTGGCACCAAAGGTTTCAGATGAAATTGGGGACCTTTATTTTCTAAATCACAGACCCCCCCCCAATAGCTTATCAACTTTTGTTAAGATATCAATGCCTTTGAACTATTGTTTCCTCTGTAGTTTATTATTTTCAAAACCCAAAAAAAGTGTTTTTGTCCTGATTAAAAAATTAGCTCATTTCAGCTGGGTGCCATGGCTCACCTGTAATCCCAGCACTTCGGGAGGCTGAGACAGGTGTATCACCTGAGGTCAGGAATTCAAGACCAGCCTAACCAACATGGTGAAACCCCGTCTCTACTAAAAATACAAAAAAGTAGCCGGGCATGGTGGCACGCACCTGTAGTCCCAGCTACTTGGGAGGCTGAGGCAGGAGAATCACTTGAACCGGGGAGGCAGAGGTTGCAGTGAGCTGAGATCACGCCACTGCGCTCCAGCCTGGGCAACAAGAGCAAAACTCTGTCTCAAAAAAAAACAAAAAACAAAAAAAAACCTAAACTCATTAAAAAATTTTTAATCAAGACAAACATTTATAGTTTAGAATCCATAAATGATTTTTTTAAAAATCCAACTAAAGATTACAAGAATATTGTCATACCACATCCTGCCCATCAGAAAACGATGTGCCTCTTTCTAAATACTGTATACCCAGAATCTAACTACTCCTCAGCGCCCCCACCGATAGCGCCACCTAGTGCCTGATTACTGCAGTAGCCTCCTAAAAGATTTGCTTTCCCCCTTATCCCTGTAGTCTCTTCTGCACATGGCAGCCAGTGACCTTTTTAAACTTAAGTTATAGCATACAAAAATAGAGAAAATGTATAATGATATAATGAGCCTGACTTACCCATCATTGCTTCAACAGCCATCAAAAAGGCTAATTTTGTTTCAGCTACATGTCTACCTGCTCCCTCTCAACTGGACTATTTTTGAAGTAAATCTCAGATGTCATATCACTTCATCTACAAATATTTTAGTATTCATATTTATTTTTAAAAACCTGAAATATTGTCACATTAAAAATTAACAATAATTACTTGATCATAAAATGTACAGTGTTCATTCCACACTTTACCAAGTCTTTTATTCTGCATTTTAGACCAGCCTGGGCAATGTAGTAAGACACCGTCTAAACAGAAAATTTTAAAAATTAGCCAGCATGGTGGCGTATGTCTGCAGTCCTAGCAACCTCCTACTCCAGAAGTTGAGGCCAGAAGATCACTGGAGCCCAGGAGTTTGAGGTTACAGTGAACTATGATCATACCACTGTACTCTAGCCTCGGTGACAGTCTCAACCCTCTTTTTTAAAAAAAAAAAAAAAAAATTATATATTTTTAGGCCAGGCATGGCGGCTCATACCTGTAATCCCAACACTTTGGGAGGCCAGGGCAGGCAGATCACTTGAGGTCAGGAGTTCAAGACCAGCCTGGCCAATATGGCAAAACCCTGTCACTACAAAAAATACAAAAAGTAGCTGGGCATGGTCGATCACGCCTGTAATCCCAGCTTCTCAGGAGGCTGAAGCAGGAGAATTGCTTGAACCCAGAAGGTGGAGGTTGCAGTGAGCCAAGATTGTGCCACAGCACTCCAGCCTGGGTGACAGAACAAGTGAGACTGTCTCAAAACAGAAAAAAAAAATTATTTTTACTCTGTTATTCGAATCCAGATTTAAATAAGGGCCATGCATTGCAATTGATTGAAATGTCTTCTAAGTCTCTTTCAATCTGTAAGTTTCCCCTTGCATCACTTTCCTTATTTTTTTATTGAAGAAACTAAAGACTGTTGATCCTGAAATGTTTCCGTATGTGTGGATTCTGCAGACTGCATCCAAGTGAAGTCATTTAACATGTTTCTCTGTCACCTGTATTCCTTGTAAATTGGTAGTTAGAACTAAAGACTTGATAAAATGTTTGCTTTTATTTTCACAAGACTACTTCATACTTGGTGTTATGTGCTACTGGTTGTCGTGTGTGTGTGTGATGTTGGCAGCCACTGGTGATCACTGACCAGATCCATTAATCTTTTATGGGTTGCAAAATGGTGATATTTTATTTCATGTTTATTTACTCATTGGAATACTCTGTAAAGAGAAATGTCCTCTCACTAAATATTTGATTACCCTGAGGTACAGGAAAGATAATGCTGTATTCTACAAAAGCGACTGGAGGGGTTTTTGTTTGGTTGGTTTTTAGTATCATTAGTAACTCATGGATATAAGTATATTTGTTTTGTTTTAATCCATGGCAGTTATTAAATTTAAAAATGTTCCATCTTTGCCTGTTGGGAGCATCTTCAAAATGGCTCCTGAGTCTCTTTTCACGGTATCCAAGTAGTGTTTGTTACTGAGCTAACACACAGGGTCTGATTGTCAAATTTGATGCAGGACTCAGTGACCCCTCCCAGCATCAAGCTTTACTAGTAATTTCAAGGCAGGCAGGATGCTCAGATAAAGCAGCGAGATTTCTGAGACATTACACATCGTCTGCTAGGTCCTTCTTCCCCACATCAGTAATAATTCAGAATTATAGGTGGAGTCCCTGAGGTTCACAGGGTTCCTCATTCAGAAGCACGTTTAAATTATGAAGTGTCGATTATGAAACATTCCATTTTCTACTCCAGAGAGTTAGTTGTAAAGCTTCTCAGGGACATTCTGTAATCATGCCTCATGGATTCTGGTTTATTTATTTACTTAAAGAAATCCTTTGACTGGGGACTTTAGTGCATTCTGTAGATAACATCTCTTCCTCCCAGCAATTACTTTTAGTCTGTTTACTTGAAGGTTCAATTGACAAAGAGATAAGACATAGTCACCTGTCTTTTCTGTCCCTTAAGGACATTCCCCAGTAAAGAAAATGAATGGATCACAGGCCAGATACTTTCATGTTTTCCTCCCATCCTTACCTTTACCATCCTTCCTGGTAAGACGAGGTGGTCTAGGATCACTTGAACATCTCCTGCCCCAGACCTGAAAGCAGCTATTTCTCCAATGACTCCTTATTCATTTTAGTGGTGAACAGTATTTAGAGATTGTAATCTGAAGGATAGAGGAAAGTAATTCTTGGTGAACACTCTATCACATATCTTTGCACACTTCTTTGACCGTCCCCTTATATTTCCCTAGAAGTGAATTAATCAAAAGTATCCCCACTGTAACCACTGATTCATGGCTCAGCAATGGGATATATCGTTTACACCCTGTCTAGAGGGGATAACTAGTCTTAGGAATACTTATTTCCCCAGCATCTTCTCCAACACTAAGTGTTGTATATTTTAATCTTTCCAAATAATAAACCAAAATTATACTGGGGTTGGATGTTTTGTTTCAGCATTTTTTGAATGCTAAGTGAAGATATGTTTTCATATATTGATGAACTCTATACCAATCATATCCTTTGTCCCTTTTCTTCAGTATTTGGCAAATATTAACATTTTATCTATCCTTCATGTTGGAAATATTTTCCAAGTCGTTTGTATTTTGCCTGTGTTTATTATGTCTTGTTTTATTTACTTTTAGAAAATTTGATTTTTAATAGCATTTGAATTTATAAAGATGAAGATTGCTTTTTTCTTATAGCCAAAAGCACATAAAACCTACTATTGTAACCATTTTTATGTGTGCAGTATGGTAGTGTTAACTATATATACATTGTTGTGCAACAGATGTCTAGAAGTTTTTCATCTTGGAAAACTCAAACTCGATATTCACTGAACAGAAGTTCTCCTCTCCCCTTTCCCCTAGACCCTGGGAACCACCATTCTATGTTCTAAGATGTTTTGCTTACTTTTTAACTTTCAGTTACTCAGAGCTCTCAGACTTTTCCTTTATGGTTTAGGTTTTGTGTACATAAAACAAAGGTTTAGTGTTACAAATAATCTGAAAGTAAATACCCGTTTTCCACCATTCAGGTAAAGAAACAGAACATTGCCAGCAGTATCCTGCAGGCCTCCTGTGCACCTCTTCTCAATTATAGCTCCATCTTCACCATAAAAGTAGTCACTATCCTGACTTCTATGGTATCCATTCCCTTGCTTAGTGTATCACCTATTTGCCTCTCTAAACAAGTCGATTTGGTTTTACCTGGTTTTGAACTTTATATAACATACTACTTGTATTCTATTGAGACATATTTGACTCAGTGTTGTTTGTAATATTTTTCCATGTTATTGCATGTGATTGAAGTTTGTTTCATTGCTGTATACTATTCCATTCCATGAACATATCACAATATGTTTATTCTCTTGTCAATGGACATACGGATTTTGGAGATTATGAACATTTTTGTACATGTTTCCTGGTACACATGTGCACAAACCTCCTACACCACTTTTCCTTATATGCCTAGAATTTCTGAATCGATACACACACACACACACACACACACACACACACACACACACATACATATATCTTCAACTGTTTTTCCAAAGTGAATGAACCAACTTGAACTTCCGGTAGCAGTAATTGAGAGTCCGTTGCTCACAGTCTCACTCTCATCTGCTGTTGTCATTTTTACCATTTCAGTGGGTGTTTAGTCGTATGTTATTGTAGTAGTATTTTTCACATCTTTGATCACAAATGAGGCCCAACACCTTTTCATTATTTGTTTACTGGCCATTTGAATGTATTCCTTTGTAACTGGTTGTTTAATTCATTTGCTCATTTTTTATTGGGTCATTTGCCTTTTTCTTACTGGTTTTTAAGAATCCTTATATACCCTGAACATGTGCTTTTTGATGGTTACACATGTTACAAAATCTTCTATGTTCTTGCTTATCTTCCCTTCTCTTTGTCTTTGATGAATGTTCAGTCTTCATATTCTAGGATTTTTCAGTGTTGGTTTAAGATGATCCAAGTGACCTTTAAAAACTCTACTTTGTTTCCTTGCCTGAATGAACCAATATTTAAATATGCTAATTGTAGTCCTGAATTACTTGATTGCTGAGAGCTTGGCAGACCTTCCCTTCAAGGCAATAGCAGTCCCAATGACATACATTTGAAGAGCACTTTTATCATTTTCACAATTAGGTCCTCCATACAGCCTGGAATTTTTAAGTCATTATGATTCTATTTGGCTCTCCAACAAATAGATCCTGCAGTATATATTATCTTGTTTTCTATCATTCCCAACTGTGTGCCATCCTGTGCCACCTTATGGTGCTGTTATATATACATATGAGGTTCATGTGGCATATGTCCCATCTTCCCAACTGGGCTGAAAGCTCCTTGACATCAGAGGATCCATAAATGCATCTTTATATCTCCCATGGTGCTTTGTATCAAATAAGCATGAGAAAGGGGATAAT
This sequence comes from Pan troglodytes, assembly GCF_028858775.2. Lineage (NCBI taxonomy): Eukaryota > Metazoa > Chordata > Mammalia > Primates > Hominidae > Pan > Pan troglodytes. The sequence continues at coordinate 127,130,258 of NC_072404.2, read as the reverse complement.
ATTCAGGGTCTCTGAATATTTAACCCTTCAAAAGAAAAAAAAACTAGTTTTAAAAGACATGAGATGCTTGGATATTATTTTAAGGATTAAATTGGTTGTTGCAGTGCTAATATAGAATTGATGATTATCCAAACCACATTTCAATGAATAAGTATAATTACCTGCCCTTTCCAAACCTTGCTAATGAACATCCCACTTGACTTCCACATCCTTGTCTATTCTACGGAATGGCCCCTGGTAGAGATATTGATGGAAGCCAAGGGGGAGCACAGATAATTCAGAACATGGATAAACTACTTTGTCTTTCTTCTTGAATGTCACAAATTCAATATATATTTATGTTCATTTGCTTCTCAGGTAGAAATGAGTCCTCTGGAAAATGCAATTGAAGTGCTAGAAAATAAGAATCAGCAGCTGAAGACTCTGATTAGTCAGTGTCAGACAAGACAGATGCAGAATATTAATCCCCTGACTATGTGCCTGAATGGAGTTATAGATGCTGCAGTTAATGGTGGCGTTTCCAGGTATCAAGAGGTAAGGATTAGGTATTGTTGTTTCAGAGAAAGTTTTCAATTGTGACTTCTTAGGGTTTCATGAATCTTTTTTCAGACTATGTACCCATATCAGCACGCAAACATAGGGCTGCGATTGACACAGAGTCCTTTGTTAAATAGAGCAAACATACAGTCATTTGTAATTGCCCAGTAACTCCATTTTCCCAACATGTTATATTTGGATAATAAAAATGTGTGTGTGTGTGTGTGTGTTCATTCTTGCATGAATAAAAGTAGAAAGGACATTAGGACTGTTTAATAAATATCCGTCTAAAATAATTTCTCTAAGCAAAGAAGTTCATGGGCATAGAAGAGTCTGATCTGGGCTGGGCTCAGTGGCTCACACCTGTAATCCCAGCACTTTGGTTTGAGACCAGCTTGAGCAACACAGGAAGATCCTATCTCTTATTTAAAAAAAAAAAAAAAAAAGATAAGACCGATCTTGCTTAGATGATACTTTAAGTGGACCTTTCATCTGCTCTCTTAAACAGAAAGATATAATACCCTGGAAGGTAAGGCCACCATCTAGGTCACACTGAATCTTAAGGCAGTTTGTTTTAGGATACAAGCCATATAGCTTACTGATTTGGGCTTGTTCTTTATTTTAGCAAGGGTACTTATTGTACAATCACTGATCTTCCTTTAACAATGCTTTCCTTATGTTCCCATTCTGACCAACCACCTACACTAGTAATCAGCCCATCTGTCCCAAAATGTGGTTTGTAATGGTGTCATTTCCATAAAGATGCCAGGTCTTTAAAAACAACTTGTCTTTGACTTGCCTTGTAACTCCACTAAAGTAGACTGATTCTCCTTTCCCTTACTAGGCATTCTTTGTCAAAGAATATATCTTAAGTCACCCTGAAGATGGGGAGAAAATTGCACGATTAAGAGAGCTGATGCTTGAGCAGGTAAGGGAAGCAGAAGCCAACCCCCTTCTATTTTGCCTGGATATGTGCTTGCTTACCTAGAGCCCCCTCTGCATGGTTTCCTGCATCAGTGGTCTAACAGAAGCTGGCAAGCAAGGGTGACAGATTCCTGTAATATATCCCAGCTTGCTAATTTCTACTTCTTCTTCCCACTCGGATGCAAAAATTAATTTAACAATGAGTAGACTATGGCAGCCAGTTACAGGTTGAGTATCCTTTATCCAAAATACTTGGGACCATAAGTGTTTCAGATTTTGAAATATTTGCATATACATAAGAGATATCTTGGGGGAGGGACCCAAGTCAAATAACAAAATTTATTATTTCATATATATCTTATACACATAGCCTGAAGGTCATTTTATATAATATTTTAATAATTTTGTGCATGAAGTTTCGACTGCAACCCATCACGTGAGGTTGGGTGTGGAATTTTCCACTTGTGGGATGTTGGCATTCAAAAGGCTTCAAATTTTGGAGGATTTCTGATTTTCAGTTTTTGTATTAGGGATGTTCAACCTGTGAAACAAACAACTTCATGTGGTCTCTTAAAACATTCTTTGAATGTTCTCTTCCTAGAGACTTGCTGTAGGCTTGATGCCAACTTTTTTTTTTTTTTTTTTTTTTTTTAAGACGGAGTCTCCCTCTGTCACCCAGGCTGGAGTGCAGTGGCATGATCTCTGCTCACTGCAAGCTCCGCCTCCTGGGTTCACGCCATTCTCCTGCCTCAGCCTCCCAAGTAGCTGGGACCACAAGTGCCCGCCACCACACCTGGCTAATTTTTTTGCATTTTTAGTAGAGACGGGGTTTCACTCTGTTAGCCAGGATGGTCTCGATCTCCTGACCTCGTGATCCACCCGCCTCAGCCTCCCAAAGTGCTGGGATTACAGGCGTGAGCCACGGCGCCTGGCCGATGCCAACTTTTCACTCAAAATTCTCTGCTCAGAAAAGTTCAGGCCAACTCCAAATATGAGTGCATGAATGAAATTTTTACTTAAGCATTGTAATAAGGAAGTGGGCAATCAGTAGATCTTGCTTTAAAGCAGTGTCATATTTTGCAAAGTAAACCTATAGGTTACATGATATGGACAAAACTACATACAACTCATCATTTTCTACCCCCAGAGAAGCGTGGTTTATTTTATTTATTTGGAACCATCAAGTACAAAGAACTGGAATGAGTAATCTGTTGCCTACTGTGTCCCTATTGATAGCCTGAAATGGTTTGAAAACCTCTGAGGTAGGAGACATGGTTGGAAGCCTGTGTTAAACAGGAAATAAAGACATATGATTCCTGTGAAAAGTGGAATATGTGTGATGAAACATGACAAAGGCATTTCTTTCTACCCGATAATGCCAAATTAATAAGTAAAGCATGCTCTTTGGATTAGAAAATGAGGTCGTGTCTGGTTTTCATCCATCTTTTATGCTCTGTAGGCTTAGTCCACAAAACCTAATACTACAGGGAGAGAGGTGGCCACAGAAGAGAGAGAAGAATTACTTGAAGCTGATCTGTAAGGAAATAAAGAATAAGTCAAGTTCTCAATGTGACTCTGGGTGTTTGTAGATACTAGAAGTGAGCAGTTGAGGTCATCCATTACTTAGGATTATGCAATGACTTTAACCTTCGTTGATTTTTAAAGATCTGTGTTTTACCTCTTATGAATGGTTCACTTCACCCCAGGACTGTATCTGCTGGATTCAGCCTGACTGAATTATTTCCCCAGAATTAAATGGTAGCTCAGGGTCAAGAAGACTGCCAAGAAAAATAAAACCAGGGAACCTTTATTTCTTCTATGTCCTGCTTATGTTCCTGAAACCTTGTGGAAAGAGCCATGGCCTAGAAAATGTGAGATCTCTGTTATAAGACAAGCAGTGCACGTGACTGTCAATGTGCCTTTGGCCAAGTCTCATCATCTCTGTGGGGAGGTGGACTGGAGAGGGCACCATCCTTCTCTGGACCTCTGCAAAGTAGTTCAGATAAACTCTCTAGAGGACAGAGACATGCACCACCCCAGTGCTCCTTGCAGGACAGACTTACTCTGCCTCAGCTGCAGGAAATGTGGCTCTCAACAGACATCTCCAGCTGTCAGGCCCTTCAGGGATTGCCTCCACTGCAGAGAGCCACTTGGCCCAAGGTTGCTACCTTCTCAGTGGTGCACATCCCATACTGAGGAAGCAATAGAAAGCCTGGCCATTTGGGACCAACACAGGACAACTCTGACAGACCATTAAAGGTCCAGAGGTTGAGGTAGGAGGATCATCTGACACCAGGAGTTCAAGACTAGCCTGGGCAACATAGCAAGACCCCATCTCTACAAAAACCTAAAAACTAGCTGGGTGTGGTGGTGCATGCCTGTAGGCCCAGCTACTTGGGAGGCTGAGGTGGGAGGATCACCTTAGCCCAGGAGTTCGAGGTTGCAGTGAGCTATGATCACACCACTGCATTCCTTCCTGGGCAGCAGAGTGAGACTCTGTCTCTAAAAAGATTAAAATACAGATAAATTTTTAAGAACATTCCAGAGGTCCCTTGGGTTTGGCAGTAGCTGACAGGACTGCTGTGCAGCTCAACTTCTTTTCTTGTCAAGTCCGGCTTCTGTCCCTCCCTCTGACAGGCATCAATCCCAAGGTACACCCTGATAAACATTATGAAATCCATGCTGGAGTCTACTTCCCAGATAACCCAACTTGCAACATTCTGTGAACAAAAGGGAAGTCACCCAACGCTAGTGTTTAAAATGGAGAAGACTGGGGGCCTCTGCGTTTAGATCCACTTCCTACATCCCTTCCATGTCCTCATCACAGATGTAGCCTCTCCCTTTATGCCTCATACACACTGCACTCCAAGTGTGCCTTTCAAAGGCATCCTTGATATTTGTTATGCAAATATGCTGGCAGTGGGCAGCATCCAGAGCCCCGTCCCTTAGGGAAGGTGCTGGATGCCCCAACCCGCCAGGGTCAGTCCTGTTTGACCTGAGCTTTCAACCTAAAATCTTCACGAGCTGCAAAGATTAAAAACAGCAACAATAACAACAAAACCTTGTGGTGATATAGGATTCGTTTTCCTCCCAGTCTATGGAATTTGTCCTTTTGACCATGTTAGCATGGGGGGCATTTTTAAAATACAAAAGACAGCTGCTGCTCGAATCAAAGGAATCACACACTGTTGATGGTTGAACAAAGGAAGGTTGAATGTTTACCTTCATCTCTTCGGATCCTCACTGCAGGAAAGTTTTTTAAGTAGGACCTGCTTTCTTGTTGAATTATAAGTGAATATGAATAATGTTTTTGGGGGTTTTTTCTTTTTTCTTTTTTTTTTTTTTTTGGAGACAGAGTCTAGCTCTGTCACCTAGGCTGGAATGCAGTGGCGTGATCTTGGCTCACTACAACCTCCACCTCCCGGATTCAAGCAATCCTCCTGCCTCAGCCACTCGAGTAGTTGGAACTACAGGCACATGCCACCACACCTGGCTAATTTTTGTATTTTTAGTAGAGACAGCGTTTCACTGTGTTGTCCAGGCTGGTCTTGAACTCCTGACCTTGTGATCAACCCACCTTGGCCTCCCAAAGTGCTGGGATTACAGGCGTGAGCCACCGCGCCTGGCCAGGAATAATCTTTTTAAACAAAAACAAGAAGCATGGAAACTGTCATAGAATTCCTTTTTGTTTTGTTTTTTCCATCCTCCCTGGCAGATTCTGAAAGTCTGTGGGAGGGATGGATGAGCACAGAGGAACCTAGTGGGAGAGAGAGGGAAATGTAGGGGAGAGGGTGCCATGCAAAGAAGAGATCTTTAAGGGAGAATTGCCGGCCCTCTTAACAGTGAGCAGCACATGCCCCTATTCCTTCTCCACCCTGGGGAGAGAAGGAAGGGGCCAAAGGGACACATAACTGTTACGAGGCATTATAATTATAGATCTAAAATACATGGGAAAGAAGCCTGGGGGAGTAGGAAAATTAAGTCTGAAATCAGAACCAAGTTCTAATCCCCATTTGTCTTTTATCCATGCCGGATTTTTCAGATCCTCAGTTTTTCTTCACCTGTAAAGTGACAACTGTTCCTACCTTGTCAGAGGCAGAGGATTAGCAATAATGCAAGCGAAATGCGTAGTAAAGTGCTCGGCCCATAGCAGGCACTTAGTGAGAGGTAGTCATTGATGTGAGGTTTTTTCCTTATGTTGTGAATTAAGGCACAGATTCTGGAATTTGGTTTGGCCGTGCATGAGAAGTTTGTACCTCAAGATATGAGACCCCTTCACAAAAAGCTGGTTGACCAATTCTTTGTGATGAAGTCGAGCTTAGGGATACAGGTATGTATACTTAGGTGTCCATGGCGGGGCAGCCTGATCACTGCCGTTTGCTTGTTAAAGGGATGATGATGTATCCAATAGTGACATCTTGTGGTTTTTCTACCAAACTGCACTGTTTTACCAGGGAGCCCTCAAATACAATTGCCTTGTCTGCTATTTGCGAGGCTTTCCTTTTGGGAAAACACAAATGTAAGTGAGGGAAAGCCAAATAATACTGGAACTTGCTTTAATAGCTCCCTATGTGAAGACTTGATGGCAATTAGGATGTGTGCCTAGTATGCTAACCTGTCTCTTAAGTTATTTTGCCCAAATCATTACTGTAATGAGATATTTCCTTTACTACATCTTTAGGAGTTCTCTGCTTGTATGCAAGCCAGTCCTGTCCATTTTCCTAACGGAAGCCCTCGTGTGTGTAGAAACTCAGCACCTGCTTCTGTGAGCCCAGATGGTACCAGGGTAATTCCTAGACGCAGGTAAGTCATATTCCAAATTATCTTACAATTTGGCCTCACCCGCAAGATGATCTGGAATGGTTCTCTCATTCTTTATGGCACAATTTGTCAAATACGCTATTTCTTAATGAAATAACTAACCCGCAAGGCAGCTGCAGACCTCTGCCACCAGTAAAACAGCAACAGCATGAGAAATAAATAAACTCAAACATTTGATTATATTGAGGCAAACAGGAGAAAACAAAATGGAATGTATTTTCCCCACTTTGGTTTCATAGCATTCTAGCACATGATAAAGTACAGTTTGGAGACTGAGTTAATGACCTTTTTTTTCCCCCTGAAACAGCCCGTTAAGTTACCCAGCTGTCAACCGATATTCTTCCTCCTCACTGTCCTCACAAGCTTCTGCTGAAGTAAGCAATATTACAGGGCAATCAGAAAGCTCTGATGAAGTCTTTAACATGCAGGTACTTAATTAGCTTTTTGTCTGGTTGTGTTTATTCCTTTTCTGTCTCAATCATGAGTGTTTCTGTTCATTCTGCTGTGCTGATGAACAGACCAACAAGCAAGAACTTGGCTTAAGGACAAACCTTTAAACACTCTTCTTGCTTTATGGGTCTCTAGAGTCTACAAAGACGTTTCTCTTAAAACTGCCCCATCGCTTTAAGACAACATCAGCAAGCGATGGAAAAGCCTAGGCACGCTGCACAAGGTTCAGCTCTGAGACCTGCCCCAAGTTCCTTCTGCAGTCCAGGACTCTCAGAGTGTGTTGCCACTCACTAGCTGCCTCTTAGCTTGCTTTTTTTTTTTTTTAACGAGTCTCACTCTGTCTCCCAGTCTGGAGTGCAGTGGTGCGATCTTGGCTCACTGCAACCTCCGCCTCCTGGGCTCAGACAGTTTTCGTGCCTCAGCCTCGTGAGTAGCTGGGATTACAGGCATGTACCACCACGCCCGACTAATTTTTGTATTTTTAGTAGAGACGGGGTTTCACTATGTTGGCCAGGTTGGTCTCGAACTCCTGACCTCAAGTGATCTGCCCAACTTGGCCTCCCAAAGTGCTGGGATTACAGGCATGAGCTACTGCGCCCGGCCCCTCTTAGCATTCCAAAATGGCTTTTTTTTTCTTTAAGAAGACATGATTTGGCTAGGTGCAGTGGCTCATGCCTGTAATCCCAACACTTTGGGAGGCCGAGGTGAGCGAATCACCTTGAGATCTGGAGTTCGAGACCATCCTGACCAACATGGTGAAACCCCGTCTCTACCAAAAATACAAAAGTTAGCGGGGCATGATGGCGCATGCCTGTAATCCCAGCTACTCGGGAGGCGGAGGCAGGAGAATCGCTTGAACCTGGGAGGAGGAGGTTGCAGTGAGCCGAGAGCATGTCACTGCACTCCAGCCTGGGCAACAAAGCGAGACTGTGTCTCAAAGAAAAAAGAAAAAAAGACATGATTTGAGGGTCTGTTTTAAAATTCTCTTTACTTATGTACATATCAGAAAGTTTCCAAAGGTATTTTTTTTATACAAGAAAAATGTAGTTTTTAGGGATTTTAGAGCCAGTATAACTCCTGCAAGCAAACATTTTATTTAAACACTACTAATATGGCATTTATGATAGTTCAGTAAGACTAAGCTGAAATTTTCCTCACCACTATCTTTGGAAAGGAGACATAACACTTATTTCCAAATTCATGCTTTGAACATACTTGTACAGATAACAAGACGACATATTTTATGCCTTTTAGATGCACTCACCTATTTTTGGGCCCTAGGCTGGAAGTCATTCTACTTATACCTCAATGAAGGAATGCACTGCTAACTGGTACGAAGTCACAGTGTATAGCTGAATCTAACACGAAGGCATTCCTTTGGCAGGAGTCAAAATCTCAGACTTTTTATTAATTCATGCAGACTTCTTTGTCAATCTAAGTTATTAAGATTTTCTATATTGTTAAATGGACTTTTTTTTGCTAATTTGAAAAAAAGTTGATGATTTTGTTTCAAATACGTCAGTGTCGTGGGAAACCTTTAATCAGGGTGTGATAATAGCTCCCTGTGTGTTTCCAGCCAAGTCCATCTACCTCAAGCTTGAGTTCTACTCACTCGGCTTCACCTAATGTGACAAGTTCTGCTCCATCGAGTGCCAGAGGTCAGTGCCAGAGTGTGGGGAAGACTGAGGGTGCCCAGAGAACCTTCTAGTCCTGGGAACTGTGGCCAGCTGCCACACGTTCAGGCTCTCACCTCCAAACAGGTGCAGCACCACTACCATGCTGATGATCCTCTCTCTCCTTCTCTTCCCAGCTTCTCCTTTGTTGTCTGACAAACACAAACATTCCCGAGAAAACTCTTGCCTGTCCCCAAGAGAGAGACCATGCAGTGCCATCTATCCAACACCTGTGGAGCCTTCGCAGGTACTCCTTGTAGGGTAGAGAAACTAGAAAACAAGGACGATTCTGGAATTGCTTACCTATCTCTGCAGAAACACATGGTAGCTGCCAAAAGCAAGCAGCTGGGCAGTGTCAGACCAGTCCAGCTGGTGAAGATTGCACCTCTGTTTTCTGCCCATGGTTAGAAATTTCTGCCTGAGCCATCTTTTTTTTTTTTTTTTTTGAGACAGGATCTCGCTGTCACCCAGGCTAGAGTGCAGTGGCACAATCCTGGCTCACTGCAACCTCCACCTCCTGGGTTCAAGCAATTCTCCTGTCTCAGCCTCCCGAGTAGTTGGGATTATAGGTGCCCACCACCACACATGGCTAATTTTTGTATTTATAATAGAAATGGGGTTTTGCCATGTTGGCCAGGTTGGTCTCGAACTCCTGACCTCAGGTGATCCACCTGCCTTGGCCTCCCAAAGTGCTGGGATTACAGGCATAAGCCACCACTCCCGGCCCTGAGCCATATTTCTGATAGGGACACATGGTAGTTGCTTGGCAGTGATGCTAAAAGGGAAATGGGAAATTTACCCTCCTTGATCTATTTCATTGCTGCTTCTTAAACATTATGCAAAGTAGTTGGGTGAATAAAGTACCTGTGTTTGCATGCCCTGTGTATGTAACAGAAGTCTGGGGGAACCTCTTAAACTAGGCAAATACCCTTGAAGAGAAGCATTCTCCTGCCCAGCAGTCTTTGCCTTTGCCTAGACCTATTTAAAAGAGCTGCAATCGATTCCTATCTGGGTACCCATGAGTATAGGAGCAATTTGTTTGCCTTTGCCATTCTTGAATGCATGAGAAAAGAGCGGTTCAGTCCTCAGCCTTTCCCTGTCAACTGCTCATGCAAGTAAGGGAGCTTGGCCCTCACCCCCTGCCTGAACTTGGTTTTGAAGTGATCCCTGTTTTTCTGAGAGCAGAGGCTTGGGCTCAGCCCTTGGGCACTTCAAGAGCCTTGAAGGGAAGGGTGGTTTCAAAGTTGAAGATTCATGGGTAGCCCTGAGTTTTAAAGATTTGGGAATAGTTTAGGAGCAGAGAAAAATAGTTATTTCTACTCCAGCTAATTTCTGTTTTTCTACACCATCCTGGCAGAAGTCTGTAGCCACATCCGGAAGTGGATGAGAGAGAGTGGGATTTGGCTTCATTGGTTTGTCTTTGCTGATTGATTGTGTGATCCTCCTGAAAGTCCCAGGGTACCGCCTCTGCACAACGCTGATGTCTTGTAGAAATTATATCTGAGTGCATTTGGCTGGACTAGCTATTTCCCTTTGTCACTTGATGAAGCTGCAAGGGAATTTCTCAGTTTGTTCTGCTCCAGGAGAACTTGTTGTCAGCATGGGCAACTCTGAAAGCCTTCTCTGATTAGCCTCCCAGGTTTTCTGGTTTTAGTAAAATTGGAAGCAGTATATATGTTGCCAAAATTTCAATAGTGTGCATTGCTGTAGTACATCTACTTATAAGGACTTGGTACTTTCTATTTAATATATTAGGTAAAACCATGTAAAACTGGCATTTTTATAAGTTAAAAATTGTAGACTATCAATTATTTCATATATTTTTTACCTAATAAATGATTTTTAACATGCAGGGGTTAAATTTCATTCACTAGTGATTTTTTGAACTAATATTTCTCCTTTAATTCTTATTTCTGTTTTATATCACCACTGTAGCATTTGTATTTACAAAGAACTCCACACAGGCCAGGTGTGGTGGCTCATGCCTGTAATCCCAGCACTTTGGGAGGCCAAGGTTGGAAGGACTGCTTGAGCCCAGGCATTCAAGACCAGCCTGGGCAATATAGTGAGATTCCATCTCTAAAAAGAAAAGAAAAAAAAGAACTTCATAGCACAACTGCTATTTACTATTTATTTTATTTTTTACATTTTATTATGAACATTTACCATTTATATTTAAAATGTAATACAAACTTTTCAAACACTCTTTCTCAAAACCTAAGGCTCTTCCCACCCCTTTACTTAAATATAATTAAATTATTTGTTCCTAGGCTCATCATATCACATAAAAATTATTTTGAACAAAAAGTTTTACTGAGGAGATATAATCATCTCATTTTCTGAAAGGTTTCACATGCCCGTATATCACATCATAAAAATCAACCCTTGTAACTTTGCAGAGGATGCTGTTTAATCATATTGGAGATGGGGCCTTGCCACGCAGTGACCCAAATCTCTCTGCACCTGAAAAAGGTAAGGCCAGCCCCATGGTCAGTCCTGGAATGTGTAAGGGCTTGTTTTATCCTCATGTTCTCCAGTCTTCTGTGTGTCTGTGTGGAAAGCAGTGCTCTAGCTCTTTAATGATCAGGACTAGTATGCTCTTTAGGGGATTAATGAAAGACAGTTATTCATGATAATTCTTCAAAAGCTGTTTTCCTACTATAAGATTTTAACAGCAGAATCTGAGCAAGATAGGAACGCCTATGTTTAATGGCTTTTTGTTATCATCCAGTGAGTCACCCAGGCAATGCCTCCTCTTCCTGAAACAAAGTTGCCAATTAGGCTCCTTGTTCAGCACAATGAAAATAGCTTCACCCAGATCGATTCGGTGGTCCCATCCTTCATCTCCCTTACAAAGCTCATTCAGCCAACTCATGTGTTGTTTGTTGTGACTCAGATACGGCTCTTGTACAATTAAATACCATTTAAGAATTGCAATCCAGTGCATAATGGAGTGTGCCCTGCCTCAAGGTCACACAAAATGAGAACCAAACACATGGATAGCAGTAAATAGCCAATTAGGATCAGTCTGCAACACAGCAGAAGATGAAGAGCAGATTAAACACAATTTCCTCAGCTATGGGGTCGGGGCTTGCAGCAAGTCACCCATTCACCTCTCTCAGGGTCAAGCCTCAAAAATAAGAGCAGTTCCCCAGGCCGATGAATCGAGTCGTTAATGAAATAGTCTGGGAAAGTGCCGTTGAATTGCCCTCATTAAGAAGTAAACTATTGTCATTTGGGTACACTGCTACATTAGAACTTTCCTTGGGAGATGGAAATTAGTGAAGTCTTAGGCAAAATTATTTTAAAACACAAATTTAGCTTTAATGTTACAAGTCACATGTTCATCTTTGTCAGTAGAACTAAGGAATGTGGTATTTTTCTCACCCCTTCTACTAAAGAAAACCACAATGCAAATTTAAAAGAATAGAGAAAAAGAATTTTAAGAGTGATAACTCCATCCCATTAAATGAAAATGGTCGAGTGGTAAAATGTTGAAATTCTCAACATGCCCACCAGATGGCAGTGTCTATACAGGGAGTGAGTCACTGGAACTCAGATTTGCTGTTGTAAACCTCATTGCATAGTGGCTATTTACAGCCAGCGTGTCCTGCCCTTATTCCTGCCAGGATTGCCCCATATTCCTGCATCTTATCGAAGCACAGAGCAGACAAATTACAAAATAAGAATGACACTGTCCATATTCCAAATCATTTTTTAAGGACATATTTCAGTGTAATTCATTGATTTCAGAAAGAGTTATCAATGAGATAATATGGCATGGCTGTTCTTTCCCAAGAATTCTGCCAAATAGTTAAAATATTAGTATGTCATTGCCTTCTCCATTTTTAGGTGTCACTTGTCCAGAAATGTCTACTAAAAACCAAGTTTTAAAATAGTCCAGTGACTACATCTTCCATCTGTTATCCAGCATCTAAACACATTTGTAATTCTCAGCAAGTTTTACACCCCAGTGTAAAGATTTGTAGTTCCCTTTGACAGCATTAAGGGAAATAAAGAAAGAGACTTGTTAGCGCCCGGTTAAATGGTAACTATAACTGTTAGGCAGCCAATTAAATAAAGGTTTAGTATTCAAGAAGTTTCCTGTTTTGTTTTTCATCCAGTTAGTTTTTTCATTCTGGATAATTCTGACTTTCTTCTAAGATCTCAAGCATTGGCAGGGCAAAGCTGGGCCGTGTGTTTTTAGCTGTGTTATTCCCTTCCAGCTGTGAACCCCACCCCTAGCAGCTGGAGCCTGGACAGTGGGAAGGAAGCCAAGAACATGTCGGATAGTGGGAAACTTATCTCTCCCCCTGTCCCTCCAAGACCCACACAGACTGGTGGGTATTTGAAGCATTTGAATGATCACTTTTATAAAATAACTTGTATTGACTACTCCAGCTTGTCCTGAATTCCTGAGAGAAAGGTAGGCATTTGATTTCTGGGATAAAAACCTTAGTAGCTGCATAATTCCTTGACAATTGTCTCCCTCTTTCCTGAACTTCTATTACACGGGGTCAAACAGTGGTCTGTTCCAAGTAAGCCTCTCGGACAGATTTTATAGAGTGCTCTTTACCAAGCCACCATTCTCAAATTCGGGGAGGCACCCTAACCTTGGTAGGCCACTAGCATCTTCTCTAACCTTCACTTTGAACCACTTCATTCTTATCAACCTCCGCTAACTCAGCTACTCTCTTCAGTCTTATTCAGGACTGATGCCAAAGTTTCCAGTTGCCTCTAAATAGCCATTGACTAACAGTTACGCTCCATAAGCTTATCAGAGTCATTAACTTTGCATCCATAGTTATCTGTTGCTTTGAGAGGTCTTTATGCAAGGACTATATTTCGCAAAGGGTTGATTCAGGGTACCACATCCCCTCAGGTGGTCGTTTAAGCAGCAAAATCTTGGCCAGGTGTTTTGGCTTATGCCTGTAATCCCAGCATTTTGGGAGACCAAGGTGAGTGGATCACTTGAACTCACAAGTTTGGGACCAGCCTGGGCAGCATGACGAAACCCCGTCTCTACAAAAAATATAAAAATTAGCCAGGTGTGGTGGTACACGCCTGTAGTCCCAGCTACTTGGGAGGATGGCTTGAGCCCAGAAGACGGAGGTTGCAGTGAACCAAGATGGCACCACTGCACTTCAGCCTGGGCCAAATAAGGTAGTTCACACCTGTAATCCCAGCACTTTGGGAGGCCAAGTCAGGCAGATCACTTGAGCCCAGGAGTTTTGAGAGAAGCCTGTACAACATGGCAAAACCCCATCTCTACAAAAAAAAAATGCAAAAATTAGCCAGGCATGGTGGCACACACCTCTAGTCCTAGCTACTTGGGAGGCTTAGGTGGGAGAACTGCTTGAGCCCAGGAAGCAGAGGTTGCAGTGAGCCAAGATTGAGCCACTGCACTCTAGCCTGGGCAACAAAGTGAGACCTTGCCACAAAACACCATAAACTATGTGCCACCTAGTTTACTCTATACTTGTCAAAGCCAAAAGTCAAGTCACCAATAATTTTTGAGAGACATATGAGGTCTTCAAAGAAAACAAGAAATAACTTTAAGCTTATTGATCACCTGCATTAGTATATCAGTATGTGTACAGAGGCCTAAAACTTATCGGCCAAACTATTTGTATCTCATTCACAATGTACATATATTCAGGTAGTCTCCATTTTAAACCTGGTTGTGTCCCTAAAGTTGAGAACCTGAAAAGCATTTTTTAGGGAATAATATTGATGCAAATATGCTGTGGTTGCAGGGGCCACCATGGTGGTGTCAGCAACTGCCTGAGTCAAGAGGAAGAGGGTCCGAGGGAACAATCAACTTTCTGCCACCGTTAAGGCAGGAACATAGTTCTCCGTCAGGATGAGCTTCTCCATACAGATGTGATTTTCTTCCATAATCAGCACCCACAATCAACAGGATAGGAGAACTAAGGCTGGTATTAGAATGTGACACGTGCTGACAGCATGCCCCAGCATTCAAGAGTGCAAGAGAGAGGCTGCACACTACCAGTGTGATCATGGAGCACTCTCCCTGACCCCTTAGGACCCAGAGCACACAGATGACCTTACCCCTCCCAAGTTAACTGGCAGGGCTGCCATCCCTTCTGCACTGATTGCTCTCATGGTCTGTTCTTATGTCATCATCTGTGGTCATGTTGTGGGGCTCTGTAACTGTCTTTCTTCCTTACAGCCTTTCAGTAGTTGTGAGTTACAAACCTCACTGTGACAGCTGGGAGAGTGGCAGCTAATCACAGAGCAACATACCCAGAGTTCACCGAAACGTCTCTGTGGAATTGAGAAATGTGGCTGACTCTCACCCTGTTGACTGTGTCACGGCCAGCCTTTACCATACAGGGCTATGCTTTAGAGAGCTGGATTTGCTATACAAGCATGCACACAGGAACAGTGCTATCACACATGCTGTGTCCCAGGTGTAGGACTTGAAAATCTAGTGAGAAAAAGCAAACAGTTCACTCTTCTTGGCCACGATGATGAAATCCATAGAGACCCACCACCAGGGGATAATGGGAAGACCTGAGTACAAGCATTAGGGGAAGAAATGGAAAACCATGCACCTGTTGTATGGCCATGGCCAAGGGTTTTCTACCTATTTGGGGGGTACTGGGGTTGTTTGGGGGGAGCTGATTAAATATATTCCCGTAGACCTGTTCCAGGCTGCTGGGGTGGCCATGGTGTTCCCATTGGTGCTCACGCCAAAGTCAACAGCTGTTCCCCAAGAACTGCTCCCTAGCATCTCACACCTAAAGGCACCTTATGAGACAGATCAAGCAGTGCAGAAGCACCTGGACTTTGGGGACACGGAAAGGACATTGGATCAGTTTGGGAACCTGTCAATAGTCAAAGCATCATATATGCCATGGTAACTTTTCACTGATGCTCCCATATCTTGGCAGTGCCACCCTTTGTGAGAACCCATTCTAAACAGGCATCATTTAGCTTCTCCCCCATCCTCACCACCCCCTTTGCTTAGAAGGTCCTTATGCACTGGATCTTCTGTTTGGGTTTGTAACACAGAGGGCATGTGCAGATAGTCAATCGTCTGGTTTTTCTTAATTGAAATGTTATCTCTCTCCCCATTGACAGCTTCACCAGCAAGACACACGACATCAGTATCCCCCTCGCCTGCCGGGCGATCTCCATTGAAGGTAAAGGCCCTTCTTTCGACTGAGGCTAGAGACTGGCCCAGGTTTCTTTTTCTCTAAGACTCATCCCAGATATATCAAAAGGTGCTTTAATTTGCAGGGGCAAGGCAAAGAACTTATCAATCAGGGATAGGGGAAGCTGGTTGAGAAAAACAACACTGGACTTTCCCTTCTGGGTACCTCCTGCACGAACGCAGCCATTTGTTTTTCGATTATTAGCCTCATTCTCCAAATGGTAGCAGTGAGAACTTGCAGACTGAAGTCAGTGCATATACTGAATTAGGAAAGGAATGTGGTCCTAATGTACCTCCTAGGAAACTTTCAGCCTGGCCTTTTAGTTTAAGGTACATCACACACACACACACACACTTAGATTGAGAAACATCAGTATCAAGATCTACTAAATATTCTGTGTCTTTTTGCCTTTATCGTCAGCCAAACCCATTTTGTCAAAGCCAAACCTAACTTCTCTGTTAATATTTTATACCAAGTTTCTAATTTACATTAGAAATACATACTTGATCATGAAAAACAAGGCAGTAATATGGATTTAAAAGATTTCTAGGGAACAAACTGGAAAGCTGTAAAGGTCAGACATTCGAATTGGTTTGTAGACATGGGCTATTTAACATCTTTAAACATAAAAAATCCCTCATGAAGATAAAGAATAATATTTAGTCTCTATCCAAATTGAATCAGACCGGCTTCAAGGATTGTCAATACGTGAGAGATTGGTGTTCAGAACTGCTGCACCAGAGGCAAATATGAAGTGTGTCGAAAGAATGATTTTGTACCTGAGTGACTTAGGATTTACACACTCCATGTCCTTTGTGTTGATGAGCTAGTTCTAGCTAATGTGCAAAAGACAAATTAGCCTCTACAAACACATAGGGGCAGGTTGCGATCCAGTGCATCTGTGGTGCTAACGATAGTTGCTGATAGAAATTGAGAAACGGGAGAACAACCCGCCTCCCCCCGCAAAATGGAGAAAATTGAAAGAAGTGTGATTCCCTTGCATTGCCAGAATTTCTGACGTAGAAATTCGCGGGTAAGTGCAAGTGATTTGCTCGTTTTGTTCTCATTCTGTAATGCAGCTGTTATTATGAAGTACCTGTGACAGCATTCACTCTGGAAGTCATAGCCTGTCACCTTGATGTGATAGAAAGGAAAGCAACATGGCTTTTCCGCACTTTTACATTTGCCCTTACTCACACAGAGCTCCCACACGTTGCTATGGAATTATCATCTGTATTTTTCAACTTAAATTTTGTTGGGTAGTAAGAAAATAAGTCTTAAGAGATTAATTCTTAAACATTAAAAAGAACCCAAGAGCTAAAAATGTTTGAATAGCTATAAAATAGTCTTAGCAAGCTGGTATATACTGTCTCTCAGCAGACCTGTGTACATTTTTACTGGCCATATGCAGTTCGAAGCCATGTCTTTATATGTAGGGTTTGAAGGAAGAGAACATAGATCGAACATTTGTGTTATACCTCCTGGGTTACATTAGGGGGCACACTGCTACCATGTTACTAGCCTTGCAGTGTGCTGCCTTAACTGATAGAGTTCAGTGGGGTTTTGGGTTTTTTTTTTTTACCCCAGCCAGCCATCAAACTATGGGTCTAACCCTACAGCGAAGACTGAGCTGACCTGCCATATTTTGAATTTCAGGTCTAACTTTTGACAGAGGTAGCAGTGAATTGGGAACTCTTAATTGGCTTTAATGATAGGCTCCTACTAAATGACAGGATGTGTATCTACCAGCGTTATTTTGTTTACAAAGAGAAACCACAGTCAAGTTAGCTTAAGATAGCATTTCTCAAAGTGTATACCATAGAACACTAGTTTTCCAGGACATTATGTAATAAGCGGGGGAGAAAAGGTCTATAGTCAAGTAAGTTTGGAAAACACTGGACTGAACAAAATTATTTGTATTCCTTTATTCTAAGCCTTGAAAATGCGAATATGTTTTGAATATACACAAGGAGTATACAGTGTGCAGCATTTCCCAGCGGAACCCTCTTTTCACAGAGCATCTATCTTAGGACTCGTTTTCCTTGGGATACTAGTTGGGAAAGTAACAAACTCAGATGCCAAATGTGGCCAGACAGCTGACACAAATGAAGGAGGCCGGGTGTAGTCCCCACGTGGCATAGTGGGGACTGGCAAAGTGAAAAGGGACAGCCCTTCTCAGCTTTTAAAGATTATCTCTATTAAGAGAATGTGTGCCATTGTGGCCAGAACTTCTAGTTCTTTATGAACTGCCAGAATTCTGGAGTTTCATGTGAAATTTGAAATGTTAAAAATTAACTAAATTAGGTTTTTAAAAAAATGCTGAGGAAACAGCTCACATCACAGGCTACAACCCCGAGGGCTGCCAGTTCGCCAGTTCAGCTCAGGAGTCTGGAGTCTGGAGTGATGGCTGGAGAAATCAGGTGCAGAACCTCGGGTGCCTCTGCTCCTCCTCCTGAGCTCTCTGGGTCCTCTGAGCTGAGTGTGCTCAGCGGCCCTGGCTCCTGGCCTGCAGCATGCCCTGCTGAGCTGGGAAAGTGAATAGCGCCCCCAAAGGTTTTATGGCGTTTTTTGGTTTTTGGGATTTTTGGCCAGTTCCCTCTCTTCCAAACTATAGGACTAATGTGTGCCTCCAGATTATCTTGGTGGATACCTTTATTTATTTTTTGAGACAGGGTCTCATTGTGTTGCCCAGGCTGGAGTGCACTGGTGGCTCCCGGCTCACTGCAGTCTCAACCTCCCAAGGTTCAGGTGATCCTCCCAGAGGAACTGGGATTACAGGCATGAGCCACCACGCCCAGCTAACCCTTTGGATTTTTAGTAGAAATGGGGTTTTGCCATGTTGCCCAGGCTGGTCTCAAGCTCCTGGCCTCAAGTGATCCCTGCTTCGGCCTTCTAAAGTATTGGGATTACAGGCGTGAGCCACCATGCCCAGCTCCTTTCTCCTCTATCTGAAAATGATAAGGAGTAAACTGGGCGGTGAACTGAACTCGAGGACTGGTGGCCCTCGCAGATAAACGTCTGGTGTGCATTTTCATTGCTACAAAGGACAACACTCAAATTTGAGTGTGAGTGTATTCGTCTGCTCGGGCTTCCCTCACAAAATACCACAAACTGGGTGACTTAGACACTGGGAATGTATTTTCTCAATTCTGGCAGGTAGAAGTCCAGGATCAATGCGTGGCAGCCTTGGTTTCCCCGAGGCCTCCCTCCTGGGCTTGCAGACCGCCCTTCCTGCAAGGTCTGTGTGTGTCGCATTCCTGACGTCTCCCTGTGTGTCCAAATGTCTCTTATAAGGACACAGTCAGCTTGGATTAGGATCCAACCATAATGGCCTTTTACCTTAATCACCTCCTTAAAGGCTGCAGCCGGCTTTGGGGGTGCTGGAGGCCGGGGCCTCCGCGTGGGGGCGTACATTTCAGCTCATCTGCGTTCACGACTCAATGCTGTGTCTCCCTCTCGTTTCCTTCTCCCCGGAGCAGGGCTCTGTGCAGTCTTTCACCCCCTCTCCAGTGGAGTACCACTCGCCAGGACTCATCTCCAACTCCCCTGTCTTGTCGGGCAGCTACAGCAGTGGGATTTCTTCTCTCAGCCGGTGCAGCACGTCGGAAACCTCAGGCTTTGAAAATCAGGTGAATGAACAGTCGGCCCCCCTGCCGGTGCCCGTGCCGGTGCCGGTGCCCGTGCCGAGCTACGGCGGGGAGGAGCCAGTGCGCAAGGAGAGCAAGACTCCGCCCCCGTACAGCGTCTACGAGCGGACTCTGCGGCGCCCCGTCCCGCTACCTCACAGCCTCTCCATCCCCGTCACGTCGGAGCCGCCCGCGCTGCCCCCCAAACCTCTGGCAGCGCGATCCAGCCACCTGGAGAATGGGGCCCGGAGGACTGACCCCGGCCCGCGGCCCAGGCCCCTGCCCCGCAAGGTCTCTCAGTTATAAGTCACTTTTCTATGTACCTGCGATGCATTCTTTGCCCGTTTACAAAATAAGACGTATGATGAGAAGACATTTAGTGTAGGCACTTTAATAACTTACTCAGCTCCTTCGATGAATGGAATTAAAACTTGCTTATTAAATATCATGTTGCACAATATTAAAAGTTGCTGATCTAAAACGCCAGATGTTAAATGAAGTATGGCTGAATTTCATTAAAACGTTTCTCATTTGAAAGTGGTAAATAGTGATAAAGACTCCTTTTGTACCTTTTTATGTTCACTTTTTTTTATATAGTTTAATCTTAAAACCAATACGATATTGTCAAACAATACAATGTGTGACAATGTTGTATCGTTTTTACTGAATACTTGATACTTGGAGAAAGCTTATTAAGTCAGTGCACATCCTAACACAGTGGTCCTTATTTTAGAAGACTTCTGTAAATAAGGCAAGGTTTATCAGTGCAGATCATCAGAATTAAAGTTCAAGCAGGCGAGCAAGACAGTATACTTAAGGGGTTGCAAAGCTTGGGACTGGAAATTGTTTTGTTCTTGAAACAAAATACTTCTTTAAGGTTGCTTTTGCTGTTTGACTGCTGTCTACATTCGTAAAATTCTATTTTGTGAATTGGTTGCTAAATCCCTTACTACCCTGACACCATGGTATCTACTGTATTTCTTTTCAAGGTGCAATTTGCTTCAGAGTTCCAATCAGCTAGATTAAGCAAGAGGCTCCAGAAGAAATGTTTACTTGAATTTTGCGCTTCCTTTCTTGATAGTTTCCTATATAAAATTTGTCATTGAACAAGAGCAAATGCTGAAGTATTAATGAGGCACAAATGACTGTGCCCCATTAGCAAGAATTCAGGAATCAATACAGACAGTATTAAATTAATAGCTTAAGTGAAGAAAAAAAAAAACTTAGTGAAAATGTATTAGCACGATTAAATGGCAAAAGGACTTATAAAAGGCAAGGGCATTAACTTTCAGTCCTGCACAAAATAAAAAATTCCTCACGACTCTCCACTTTTACCAGTGGAGTTTGTCTTAGCTGACCTGTCGTCTTTCTCTTGAAGGAGGATTGCTGTAGACTTCTCTAGCTTGAATATTGCAACATAGCATCTTAGGTCTAGATAGGGATGCTAATGCCAGTTGTAGAAGTGTGAAAAAAGCACCTTGTATGTAGTAATGTATTTTATATCTTTGTTTTTTCTTTTACTGACTGTTTATAACACTCAATTGACAATAGATATGAACTGTATTTTAAATCATACTGTTAAATATTTTCCCTCTTTTGTTGGGAAGCTCATTTTAGTTTAACCATGTTTGTTTTGTTGGTAGCTTACCTGGAAGGCAGTGACCACTTTTTTATATTCTCTTAATGAAACCATTCAGCAGGTATATGCTGTTGAGGCTGGTTATAGAGGTTTTCTATAATAAATGTTCAAGTATTTTTG
The DNA here is from genome assembly GCF_028858775.2 of Pan troglodytes. Classification (NCBI taxonomy): domain Eukaryota; kingdom Metazoa; phylum Chordata; class Mammalia; order Primates; family Hominidae; genus Pan; species Pan troglodytes. Next base: position 127,109,287 of record NC_072404.2, on the reverse strand, counting down.
TATATAACTGGTTAATTTTAATAAGAGATACCATTATGTGTAAAAAAAAAAAGTAAAAATAAACGCAAACAGTTGTTGATGCAGTATGATTGTTATAATTATGCCAAATACTTTATGTATGGAAAAAGAATATTTGTACATATGTGCTTTTAACAATTCTGCCATATTGACTTTACAATTTTGAATGTCGGAAAAATTAATATATGTTAAATATTTATGTTTAGTGAAAGTGTTCATAATTGAGAAAAGGAACATATGCATTTTAGCTTTGTATCTTGCAAGTTTTGCAGTCAGAAATTTTTTGAACTAGCTTTTGCTTTTGATAACACTTTGTGTTTGTAACCACATTCATATATATACATATATATGTGAAGCTCCATATTTCTGTTGCTTTAAAGAAGTAAAACCTTCCATTTAAATAAGATGACATGCATAAGATAACAAAGCTTCCTTGATTTCCTTTTCCTGTGTAATTTAATAGATTTGTTGACTAGTGCTTGGGCACATTATAAATCAGTGTTATTTGCTCTTGGAGCCATTTTTTAAAAAAAATTTTGGCAGTGAGCAGTTGAATTTATCTTGAATTTATCATGTGTGTGTATTTCTGAAGCAGCTACATAGCAGAACATTTTAAGAGATTCTGTTAGCCCACATGTTCATGTTGGTTGCTGCTGAATGGTAAATATTAAATAAAATTACCAGATTAATCTTAATATTTCTGTCTTTACTCCTATCATCAGCATGTCTTTACTTGTAATAGAAGCGGCTCTTGATCTTATTATAGTGAGATTTCCAGACTTCTTTTTAGATAGATCCTGTTTGTGTTGTCCTGCCACGTAGATGCATTTCACACTCACTACGGCTCACTTATGCCAGAGGGAACAATCACCAGAAAGGTAACAAACAGTATGGGTTAATATCCCATAGAAAGGGTAACATTTACCTGGTTGGCTGACCATTCATTGGCCTAACCAGAGCCAACTTAACAAGTCAAACCATCAAAATGTGTTTGCATCAGAAAACTTGACATAAAACAGATAACTTCCAAGCATATAAGGGCATGGTTAAATGCTGCTTTTGACAGCTGTGGTAAAAATCTATCTGCATGCCAACTCTTCTCCCTGGTTTTCATAAAATGATAGAAAATATACATGTGACATACACTGAAAAACCCACTGACTACAAGATTTCTATTAATAAAGCCTGGCTTTTAACTTGGTGAAATGTGTCAATATTGTATAAGGTTGAAGACATTTATGTAACTCAGTACCAAGAAAACCATTGTCTACAGCTTCAGCCTCGTAGAATACAAAAATCCATTTAAAGGCCATTGTCAGCTGGGCGCAGTGGCTCATGCCTGTAATCCCAGCACTTTGGGAGGCCGAGGCTGGTGGATCACCTTAAGTCAGGAGTTCAAGACCAGCCTGACCAACATGGTGAAACCCCATCTCTACTAAAAATAGAAAGATTAGCTGGGTGTGGTGGCGGGTGCCTGTAATCCCAGCTACTCGGGAGGCTGAGGCAGGAGAATCGCTTGAACCCAGGAGGCGGAGGTTGCAGTGAACTGAGATCATGCCACTGCACTCCAGCCTGGGTAACAGAGCAAGACTCTTGTCTCAAAAAAATTTTTTTTAAAAGGCCATTGTCAGTGTCCTCCTGATTGTTTCTCAACATTAACTAAGTGACTTCAGAATATTTTTGGGTTATTTATATTACAACTGAACCCATCAGTATTTGGATTCTACAAGCACAATTACAATAAGAAGAGCTCAGTTTCCTACATAAGTAGGTTTCTCCCTGGATTGTTACTAATTGTTCTACAAAATACAACAAAGAGAATAACAAGTTGCATAGCTTTGCCTCTGTTTTATCTGTACACATTGAAAGGTGGTTTGTACTGAAATGAATTCTTACTTATTAAGCCCAACCCTCATTATGTAAGAATACCATATTAATCCCCACACTTTGGGAGGCTGAGGTGGGCAGATCACAAGGTCAAGAGATCGAGACCATCCTGGCCAGCATGGTGAAACCCCATCTCTACTAAAAATACAAAAATTAGGTGGGCATGGTGCACACGCCTGAGTCCTAGCTACTCAGGAGGCTGAAGCAGAATTGCTTGAACCTGGGAGACGGAGGTTGAGTAAGCTGAGATTGTGCCACTGCACTCCAGCCTGGCGACAGAGCGAGATTCCATCTCAAAAAAAAAAAAAAAAACAACAACAAAAAAAAAAAGAATACCATAACAATAGGTTTGAAATATAACAAAATACCAATCCCCTGACATAACTATTAATACTACTTTTTACATATTCCTTTTGCCTTTTTCTACACATATATATTACATAGTTTTTCTAAATTGTTAACTGCTAGTTCCTCAAAAACACAATCATCAACACAATCTATTGACAATACAGGGCTGAGTTCATTGTTCCCTACCATAAAGGAGAGAAACCCACCTCAACAGAGCTTTGGTAGTGTCTTATGGCAAAGCGCAAGATCAGATTTTGTTGAAATTCTGGAGTTTTGTTTAAGGTGGATCTTTTAATGAGCAGGCTTTGAGTAGGATTGGGTGCAAATCACAGTATAATTGTTTGGGATGAATAGAAACAGCCAGGCAAGGATTTTAAGTGAGGGGGGGTTCAGAGAGTCTTATTTCAGTTTTAGTGCCACCAGTAATATATTTTTATGGCAATTTTTTCAAGATTGGATATCAATGTGTGTTTACTTATTTAATATGTTGGTGGTGGGGGAGGGGGGGAATACTGCTACCTTACCTAAAGTTTGAGAAAAGGTTAATAAGTGAATGAAGTATTTTATTTATAGAATCTTGTGCTAAGGATATTGATATCCTGATAAAGGAAATGAAAAGGGGAGATGAAAAGTAACAGGCATTAAATTTAGGATGGCACCTACTAAAACACTTCATCCCAGAGAAGAGATTGCTAAGACATTTTAGATCCTATTTCTATAGAATACTAGAAAATCCCCAACATTCTGAACCCATGTATCACTTATCTAGAGTTTACCTCTGTCATTCACAATCAATTAAGGAGCCAAAAGCCTAGAAGTGAGGATGATGATCTGAACAACCACACTAAACAGCCCAGTCTGCTCACAGAATGAACAGTCTCCATCCAAGAAGATGAAGCCGATGAAGTGCTCATTGTGTTTGAACCTTACTAAAGGGAGACATACACTTTTGTAACAGAGTTAAGGGATGGGTGAAGTTGGGTACCTAGAAAGCTGTGCAAGTGGAAAAAGCTAATAACTCCAGAAAGAACTGAAACCTTTTATACAAGAAAGTAAATGTAACTATACTATACTATATGAGTCAGCCATTTATCATATCTACATAGTTACGGAAATGTAAAACATAATTGATCTAGCCCCAAATTATCATATAATTATACTGGAAGGATGAGAGTAAAGGAATTCATGTATGTGGAGAATAAAATAAATTCTCATGTTCCATAAAGGGATATTAGTAGATAATGCATAAAACTTAATGACTATCAAAAAGTATCATAAAAGATACTTTTTTATTTAGAGATATAAGGTAAACATTAAGAAATAATTTTAAAAATTGAAAATAGTTGTCTCTGAGGAGTGAAAATGGCTGGTGACCTGGGATGTTGCAAGGGGCTCCTATTTTATGCAGTGGCTTTATAGAACTATATGCAAGTATGACGATGATGCATTTTAAGAGATTGAAAAAGAATTATACAACATTTGGATGCCACTAAGCTGGTTTCACTTCTCTTGCTTATTTTTTTCTCCTTTATATAAAAGAGCAAATCTGGATCTGGACCTCTTTGAAAACCACATCCGGAGTTTGCAACCAGGTGTCTACTGAAAGGCATAGGTGTGGCAGGTAGGAGGAAATGAAAGTGGAGGAGTTTCCGGATGCATATGAAACTCCTACTAGCGCAGAAGTGATTAGCAATGAGACCAGCTACTTTTAATCCTATAAGTTTGTGAAGGGTTAAACGGTCAAGCTCTTCTTTAGTAGCAGCAGTAAGGAGCCAATAGAAACAATTTTTATACAGAATTCTAAAAGGAATTTTACAGGTATTATTAACAGTTTACAAGTCCCTTTTGTGTCAATTATGTAAATTTTCTCATTTTGATAAAAGCCCGGGAAAGTCTTGATGTGTCTTAGTCTAGAACAACAGTTAACAGTCCCAGTTTATTTCCAAGGGGGGAAAACACTAGTAATTGCATGGTGAGTGTTAAGAGGGCTTGGGTCTGTAATAAAGAAGTTCGGCAAGGATGTCCTATCACACCCATTCTCCCTCCCCTCACTCTCTAGATGGCACTACCTCAGCCTTCTGCCTCAACACACAATTTATCCAAATCCTTGTTCATCTAAACCCAGAGAAAGAGGTGCTCTTCTCGTCAGAGTTGAGCTCTCTACTCATGCATTGGTCCTGTCTCATACGGCTTCCTCCTTGAGGAGAGCTGGCTGTGACCTTTGAGCATATTCATCTAGCTAACACGATGGCTAGGCCTGAAGACAAGAACAGATGTAACATTTACCAACCTCAGACAATAGGAACATTTTCTTCTTTCTTTCCTTTCTATTTCTTTTGGTTAGGCAACTTTTTAAACTTAAGCATTTATAAAAAGTAGACAGAATTAGCTGTATTAAATTTCAAAACTTCTCTAAGTCAAAGATAACCAAAATAAAAGAACAGGACCAAAAAAAAAAAAAAAATTGGAGTAAATATAACAATGTTAATGTCTTCATTCTATAAAGAACTCACCCAAATTGATTTAAAAATATGCTATTAAGATACATAGTATTGCAACAGGGAGAAAATATTTTAATAGATAATTTATAAAAGATGAACCAGAAACAAATAATGGAAAAATAACCATTCTACTAATCAGGGAAAAAACTATAGTGAAATAACATTTGTTATAGTATATTAAATTATTATTAAATTAGCTAAATGTGTAACATTAGCTAAATGTATTTTTTTTTCTTTTTTTTTTTTTGAGATGGAGTCTCGCTCTGTCGCCTAGGCTGGAGTGCAGTGGCACGATCTCGGATCACTGCAAGCTCCGCCTCCTGGGTTCACGCCATTCTCCTGCCTCAGCCTCCCAAGTAGCTGGGACTACAGGCACCTGCCACCATGCCTGGCTAATTTTTTGTATTTTTAGTAGAGACAGGGTTTCATCGTGTTAGCCAGGATGGTCTCGATCTCCTGACCTCGTGATCCACCTGCCTTGGCCTCCCAAAGTGCTGGGATTACAGGCATGAGCCACCACGCCCGGCCGCTAAATGTATTATTAAATTAGCTAAATGTATAACATGACAGCACCCAATTGTAGAAAGAGTATTGTGAAAGTCGTACTAATTGATACAGCTGGTGGCACTAAATTAGGATAGCTTTTTCAGAACAAAATGTGGCAATATGGATCAAGAGTCTAAAAAATAGTTATGTCCTTTGAGCCATATAACTCCATTACTGTAAACCTATGCTAAGAAAATATTTCAAAATGGAACATGAGTATTTGGATAAACAATAGGCAAAAAATTCAAGTCATAGAAATGTTAGTCATAAGTTCTAGGAGCCTTTGGGCAGAGACTACAGGATTTTCTAGATATAGAATCATATTGTCTATGAGGACAGATAGTTTGACTTCCTCTCTTCCTATCTGGATGCCTTTTATTTCTTTCTCTTGCCCAATTGCTCTGGCTAAGACTTCCAGAACTGTGTTGAATAAGGGTGGTAAAAGAGTGGGCATCCTTGTCTTGTTCCAGTTCACAAGAGGAATGCTTCTAGCTTTTGCCTATTCAGTATGGTGTTGGCTATGGGTTTGTCATAGATGGATCTTACTATTTTGAGGTGTGTTCCTTCAATGCCTAGTTCATTGAGGGTTTTTAACATGAAGGGATGTTGAATTTTATCGAAAGCCCTTTCTGCATGTATTGAGATAATCATGTGGTTTTTGTTTTTACCTCTGTTTATGTAATGAATCACATTTATTAATTTGTATATGTTGAACCAACCTCGTATCCCAGGAATAAAGTCTACTTGATAGTGGTGGATTTGCATTTTGATGTGCTGCTGGATTTAATTTGCTTGTATTTTGTTCATCAGGAGTCTATGTTCATCAGAGATATTGGCCTGAAGTTTTTTTTTCATTGTGTCTCTGCTAGGTTTTGATATTAGAATGATTCTGGCCTCAGATTGTTAGGGAGAAGTCCCTCCTCCTAAATTTTTTGGACTAATTTCAGTAGGAATGGTACCAACTCCTCTTTATATGTTTTGAATAATTTGGCTATGAATCTATCTGGCTATCTGGCTCTCCGTCCTAGGCCTTTTTCTAGTTGGTAGGTTTTTTTTATTACTTAATTTTGGAACTCATTATTGGTCTGTTCAGGATTTCAGTTTCTTTCTAGTTCAATCTTGGGATGTTGTATGTTTCCAGGAATTTGTCAATTTATTCTAGGTTTTCTAATTCATATGCATAGAGATGTTCATAATAGTCTCTGAGGGATTTTTGTTATTTCTATGAGGTCAGTGGTAATGTCACCTTTGTCAATTTTTATTATGTTGTATTTGGGTCTTCTCTCTTTTTATTAATCTAGCTAGAAGTCTATTAATCTTATTTATTCTTTCAAAAAACTAACTTGGTTTTGTAGATCTTTTGTATGGATTTTCGCATCTCAATTTCACTCACTTCAGTTTCAACTTTGGTCAAGTTTCAGGATACAAAAATTAATGTACAAAAATTCATAGTATTTCTATACTCCAATAATGTCCAAGCTGAGAGTAAAATCAATAATGCGGTCCCACTCACAATAGCCACAAAAAAGAATAAAATACCTAGCAATACAGCTAGCAAGGGAGGTGAAAGATGTCTGCAGTGAGAATTACAAAACACTGCTAAAATAAATCAGAGATTATACAAATAGAAAAATATTCCATGTATATAGGTAGGGATAGTCAGTACTGTTAAAATGGCCATATTGCCCAAAGCAATTTGCTATTTCTATCAAACTACCAATGACATTTTTCACAGAATTAGAAAAACTATTCTAAAGTTCATAATGAACTATAAAAGAGCCCAAATAGCCAAAGCAATCCTAAGCAAAAAGAACAAAGCTGGAGGCATCATACTTCCTGACTTCAAACTGTACCACAAGGCTACAGTAATACAAACAGCATGGTACTTAGAAAAACAGACGGACCAATGGAACAGGTTAGAGGGCCAAAAAATAAAGCCACACGCCTACAACTGTCTTGTCTTTGACAAAGTCAACAATAACAAACAATGGGGAAAGGGTTCCCTATTCAATAAGTGGTGCTGGGATAACTGACTAGTCATACGCAAAAGACTGAAACTGGACCCCTTCCTTTTACCATATACAAAAATCAACTCAAGATGGATTAAAGACATAAATATAAGACCTAAAACTATAAAAACCCTAGAAAAAATGTAGGAAATACCATTCTGGGTATAGGCTTTGGCAAAGATTTCATGATGAAGCCTCCAAAAACAATTGCAATAAAAACAAAGACAAGTGGGACCTAATTAAACTTAAAGAACTTCTGCACAGCAAGAGAAACTCTCAACAAAGTAAACAGAATGGGAGAAAATTTTTGCAAACTATGTACCCTTCAAAGTTCTGATATCAAGAATCTATAAGGAACTTAAATCAACAGGCAAAAAAGCAAACCACCTCATTAAAAAGTAGGCAAAGGACATGAACAGACACGTCTTAAAGACATACATGTGGCCAAGCAGCATATGAAAAAATGCTCAACATCACTAATCATTAGAGAAATGCAAACCAAAACCGCAATGAGATACTATCTCATACCAGTCAGAATGGCCATTGTTTAAAACACAAAATAACAGAGGTTGGTGAGGTTGCAGAGAAAAGGGGATGCTTAAACACTGCTGGAGATATTAGTTCAGCCACTGTGGAAAACAGTTTGGAGACTTCTCAAATAACTTGAAATAGAACTACCTTTGACCCAGCAATCCTATCACTGGGTATATACCGAAAGGAATATAAATTGTTCCACCACAAACACACATGCACTTTTTATGTTCATTGCAATGTTATTCACAATATCAAAGACCTGAAATCAACCTAGATGCCCATCAGTGGTGGACTGGATATAGAAAATGTGGTATGAATGCACCATGGAATATTATGCAGCCATAAAAACTAACAAAATCTTGTGCTTTGCAGCAACAGGGATGCAACTGGAGGCCATTATCCTAAGCAAATTAATGTAAGAACAGAAAACCAAATACCACATGTTCTCACTTACATGTAAGTGTGAGCTAAACATTGAATACACATAGACACAAAGAGGTTAACAATAGGCCAGGTGCAGTGGCTTACACCTGTAATCCCAGCACTTTGGGAGGCCGAGGTGGGTGGATCACCTGAGGTCAGGAGTTCAAGACCAGCCTGGCCAACATGGTGTAACCCTGTTTCTACTAAAAACACAAAAATAAGCCAGAGGTGGTGGTGCATGCCTGCAATCCCAGCTACTCCGGAGGCTGAGGCAGGAGAATTGCTTGAACCTGGAAGGCAGAGGCTACAGTGAGCCAAGATCACACCATTCACTCCAGCCTGGGCAACAAGAGCAAAACTCTGTCTCACAAACAAAAAAATAAGGGGAACAATAGACAATGGTGCCTACTTGATGGTGGAGGGGTGGAAAGTGGACGAGGGTTAAAAAAAATTGTTGGGTACTATGTTCACTACCTGTGTGACAAAATCATTTGTACACCAAACTCCAGCCACACGTAATTTACCCATGTAACAAACCTGCACATATACCCCCTGAACCTAAAATAAAAGTTGAAAAAGAAAAAAGAAATGTCATATAAAGATGGTTCCATAAAATATGATACAGTCAATCAATGGAATGGGATATAACACTATTTTTAAGAACGTTTTTGAAGACTGTTAACAAGGAGGAAAAACTAATATATGAAATGAAAAAAAGGAAGATTTGAAGTATATGTATGCTATGATTATGGCCACATTTTAAAAATTGCATGCTTAAAAAAATACACCAAGCTGATAATAATTAAGTGTGAAATTATGGGTGATCATTTATTTTGAATTTTCCAGATTTTCAGCCAAATAACTATCAGTTTTACAATTTACCTTCCCCAAAAAACATCGTAGTGGAAACGGAGAGACAGGTAGGCCTAGGAACCACCAAGTGAAAGCACTGCCTAGAAACCGGAAAATCCTGGGCAAAAATAAGCAGGAACAGCCTCAGGAGTGGATTAGGTGAGCTCCAGCAGAACCCCAGGGCTGGGTAGACCTTGCCAATCTCCTCAGGTGTTTGTGGATGTGAACTGGGTGGGCTGATCCTGCTACTTCCCTTCTCTCACACTCAGCAATGGTGAAACCCCCTAAGAAAGAGGTATAATCAGGATATCTGGGATATAATTTAAAGGAGCGGACTGGAGAGAAATGCAAGGAAGAGGTAAGAAGGCAGATGTTGGCCCATAATGGAGTCAGAGCTCCGTGGGGTCAGAGGAAAAGAATAGCAGGAGGAAGAAAAGGATGAGAGTAAGCAGGGGAAGCTAGGTGCCTGGGGAGGAGATCAGGAGGAGAATGTGCCTGAGAACAGACTGGAAACAGAAATGCAGTGCTTTAAGGCAGCAGTCCCCAACCTTTTAGGCACCAGGGACTGGTTGTGTGGAAGACAATTTTTCCATAGACAGGGTAGGGGGATAGTTTCAGGATGAAACTGTTCTAGCCCAGATCATCAGGCATTAGATTTTTTTTCTTTTAGGGCAGAGTCTCACTCTGTCACCCAGCTGGAGTGCAGTCGCATGATCTCGGCTCACTGCAGCCTCCATGTCCTGGGTTAAAGCAATTCTCATGCCTCAGCCTCCCAAGTATCTGGGACTACAGGGGCCCAACACCACGCTCGGCTAATTTTTGTATTTTTAGTAGAGACAGGGTTTCACCATGTTGGCCAGGCTGGTCTTGAATTCCTGACCTCAGGTGATCTGCCTGCCTTGGCCTCCCAAAGTGCTGGGATTACAGGTGTGAGCCACTGCACCCAGCCTAAGATTCTTAAAAAGGAGCATGCAACCTAGATCGCTCGCATGCGCAGTTCACCACAGGGCTCATGCTTCTGTGAGAACCTAATGCCACAGCTGATCTGACAGGAGGCAGAGCTCAGGCAATAATGCTCTGTGGCCTAGTCACTCACCTCCTGCTATGTGGCCCAGTTCCTAACAGGCCAAGGACCAGTACCATGGCCTAGGGGTTGGGGAACGCTGCTTTAAGGGATGTGTTTGGGAAACATGGAAAACATGCTGTGGCACACTAAAGGAGTGTTTCCCAAATGCCAGTGTTGCCCCATTATGAAGTTTTCACACATTTTTTGTAAAATAAGAAAAAAAAAGAGCAACATGATAGGGATATATATGTTGTCTTAAATTCCCAATTGCCCCAAGTTGAGAAGAACTTCTCTTCAGTCTACCTTTCTAGGACATTACAACAACCTCTGCTTTTGAACTATAGTGATAGTACATGAGAGGATTTTTTCCCAATATCTTTACTTGCACAATTAAAAGTTAACAACCTACAACTGTCTCATTTTTTTTTTTTTTTTTCACTATACTACTTCCTGAAATCTCAGCCTGGGAAGCAGGGGAAGGAGAGTAGAAGTAGAATCCCAACTCTCCCAGTAGAGAGTGGTGTGGGAGAAGACCTAGGGCCTGGGGCATCCGTTACTCTTCAAGTGAGATGGAACATTTGCAGAAACTATTTTTAATACTTTTCTCTGCAAGAGTCAAAACATTTTACAGAAATGAACTGATTAGTTATCACCTTGGCCTCAAGTATTTCATGGGATATAATTTTCTGGTAGTGATTTTACATCATTTAGTAAGTTTGAACCTGTTTTAATTCTTCTCCATCTCATCACGCTCAGCTGTGATTGCAGACGTTTTAGGCTAAGAGCCTGGGGTTCATCTTGAACTGTGAGCCTTGAGTGCTTGATTGCTGCAGAACTTAAGTCAAAAGTCTTTGAACAACCCTGATGTGTGGGTAATGTCTCCAGACACTAATTTCCTTTTCCCCATATTCCTGTTACTAGCTTTTAAAGAAAATTCCATCATCCTTTAAAGTTGTTGGGAAGCTGTGTGTCATTCAGAAAACTTCCTCAAACCAGATGTACAAAATATTAGTGATATAGTGCTGAAAAGAACTCCTGGGTGGCAATAGCGAATGTGCATTTTCTTGAGGTGCTGAAATGGCCTTTGACCTTCCATGTTACAATGCCTACTGGCTGCCACAGCCAAGACCATCCTGCCACCTGTGAGTGATGCTGAGCAGAGGGAAGTCACCTTCAACTCTGTTTTACAAGTGTGCTGAGGGCTCCCCATGGCAAGCAGCTGATTCTCTTAGCTGGCCCTTTATCAGAGGATGAAAACATTAGCAGAATGAGCCCCTGTCCCTCCTTCTAGTAGTTTTATGATCAAGACTAGACTTATCTGGGTGACTAAGGCATTATTTAGGGCTTGCCAAGAGCACACACTTATAGGCATTCATGGAAGTATAATGCTTGCCATTTTCCAGGAAATTCCTCTTAATTGTGAAAAATGGAGACATGTATATTATCTAGTGATATATGTATATTAATATCACAAGATATGTCTCTAGGTGACCAAAAATTTATTAATCACCAAATGAGTGACACAACCCATAAAGGTTGACTTCACATAATACGTACCCATTCAACACATAGGTTCAAACACTGCTTTATCATGCTGTTGGGCTGATTTATTTTCTCGACAATAGTAGAACAAAGTTTGGCGCTGGTGATCCTGAAGTCCTATTTTATGTTTCCCTATTCTTAGAGAACAGCAGTCAGCCAGATGGCATGAATCTCTGACATGCTTGACTCTGACATGAGGCAGTGATACTTAAAGTGTGGTCCCAGGGACATAGCAACTAACACAACGTTTCCACCTTGCAGGTGGCTCCAGACTAATGGGAAGGAAGAGAAACAGACCAGCATCTAAATATAGTGATTCTTCTATTAGGCAAAATATCTCCCAACACCATCTAAAATTATCCTTGACCCAGAAATCCCACCTCTAAGAGTTGATTCTAAGAAAATATCCTTATCAAATATGCATACAAATATTTATGCATAATCATTGCAATGTAGATTATAATAATGAAACTTTGTAATATTCTAAGTTACTAACAATGGAGAATGGCTTTAATAAAATATCCATACAATGTAATGCTGCTCAGCAGCTATTAAAAATTATGATGTGTATGTGATTTGTGTCATGAAAAGATATTTATAATACTATCTGAAAATTTTATGCCATAAAATAGTATTTATAAACCCACTATCAAAGAATTATATGTATACTAGAATATAGGCCAAAATTTAGTGTTGTTAAATCTAGGTAGAAAATTATAGGGGTTTTTTGGGGTTTTGTTTTGTTTTTTTGAGACAGAGTTTCACTCTTGTCACCCAGGCTGGAGTACAGTGGCATAATATTGGTTCACTGCAATCTCCGCCTCCCAGGTTCAAGCGATTCTCCTGCCTCAGTATCTCAAGTATCTGGGATTACAGGCATGCACCACCATACCTGGCTAATTTTTCTGTTTTTAGTAGAGACGGGGTTTTACCATGTTGGTCAGGCTGGTCTCGAACTCCTGACCTCAGGTGATCCACCTGTCTCAGCCTCCCAAAGTGCTGGGATTATAGGCATGAGGCACAGCACCCAGCCAGTTTCAATTTTTCTGTAGTTAATTTGCATAAAGAAATAAACAGCTTAATAGATGAATAAATGATACAGGCATGATACAGAATAGAAAAGAATCATGAGAAGGATGCTACTGTAATGCCAAGGCATTTAACCTAGAGTAGAGTGTTATAAGGTGAAGTGGGGGTAGAGAAGGCAGCACAGAGGTGGTAGCTTTTTATGAAAGATTTTGACCAATCAGGAATGACAAGACAGGGAAAAGACATCTCAGGAAGAGATTACCTGCATAAGCAGAGACCTGGAAGATAGTAGTATGTGGGGGAGAGAAAGAGGGTTTTGATTGCAGAAGCATCAGGTGGCAAACAGCGAAGAGATAGAGCTGGAGAGGTTAGGGAAAGACCCAGTTATGAGGGGCATGATATGCCAGGGAGTTTGAACTTTTTTCCTAATGGTGATAAGGAGCCTCTAAAGGATTTTAAGAATGGAAGAAAGACTGCTCAGGCTTATATTTTAGTATTGCTATGCAAGATTACTCATAGGTGACGAGGGTGGATTGGGAGAAGCAAAGAATGGAGGAGGCGGGAAGACCAGGGAGAGGCTCCTACAGGTCTGCAGTAAGGAGGATCTTACTAAAGGCAGATAAGCAGAGAGGACAAATAAGAGATCTGCAGTAGAAATAATAGGATGTGTCAGGGAAAGAAATAGCCTGTAGGGTAGATGAAGATGTTCCTGAGGATGTGAATGGGATTCAGGGGACAGGAAAGAGATTGGTCTTGAACAGGAAGAGGGATGCCTCTTTCTCTGGAGCTCTTGGTGTTGAATACAGATCAACACTTTTTTAGAGATATGGTGAGAGTTTAAAAAGTTCATTCCTGGTGACCCTATTTTATCCATGTAGCAGGAGAAGAATTATTTGCTGAGAGTAAGTGAACTGGTAAAGTGGGCCTAAGGAGAGTTGTGAAGGGTGGGCCACCCTTGTTGGAGCTAATGATGTCTAAACATATGTAAGAATTCCTGGGCCATGTGGAAGACCAGCTGAGATTGGAGATCATGAATCTGTGATAGCAGCATTTGGTGTGATTTTGCAACTTTCTCCAGCAGCATTCAGTGGCCAAAGTCTAGCTTCCAGGAAGGCAGATGAAGGTTGCCTTCATCTTGGTTCAAAACTTTGGGGCTCTGATAGACTTGGAGGAATGTGACTGGAGGTTTGGATAAGGCCAGATGTGGAAGGATAAAGGGATATGGAAGGAGTGAGAGCTGGAAGGAGGAAGTGATGGGCCAGGAGTGGAATGTTACGTATTGTCATTTTGGAGTAGTTCTGGGTGATCAGTAGTCCAGACAGTGCCATGGAAATGAGTGGCTGATGTTGAGGGGAGGTGAAAGTTAGAAATCAGAACACAGGGCAGCACGTGACTATGATGTTTATTGTAATGTAACTTGCTGTAATGGCCTTTGATGTATTTTTCTTTGGAATACATGTATTTATTATTTTACCTGTTTTATTACTTGCAATTTTCTACACTAAAATATTCTATTGCTTATGTCCTTAGAGACTTTGATTTTTTTGTTGTTGGTCAAAATACTCAATTGTTTCTTAGAGTCAGAATCTACAGGAAAAAAAAAAAAGGTGAAGTAAGGTCCCCTGGCTCACTCACTGGCCCACAGTGTGAAGTAGTCTTCTTCAGACCTTAGCCTTCATTTGGGAGGCTTCAGTTTAAGGCCTTTGTGGATTTCATCACAGGACCCTTGTTTGGCGTGGCTCAAAAGCTTTTCTGCAATAGAAAGGAACCGAATTTTCAAACATTGCTGTCTCCAAAGAACTGAAAATGAATCAGATAAACTGTGATTGACTCGAGCCCATGGAGGGACAACCTCTGAGATAGCTTTCCTCATCCGCTGGTCCTAAGTGGGCCCTTCTGTTTATTTTTAAGTCTCTAAATAGCAACTTGCCATTTCTTTCTACCACTTTTTTCTGCTGCTTTTTCTTCACGCTCCAGTACTTTTTCACTGACTAGTCATCACTCCACATATAACAAGAAAAAAAAGACGTTTCATTAAAAACTGCAATGAGAAGATGAAAATATTTCTTTCTTCTCCCTAGTTAAAAAAAAAAAAAAGTACCAGGGAGGCTAGTATCACCATCTTGGGAACCTTGTCAAATGTAATGAGCCAAGCAACAGCTGGTGAACCAGATATGTGGATTAAAACCAGGGAATGGTGCCGGTCAGGCATGAGTAGATGCTGAGTAGCAGAAGTGGCCACAAAAGGCCTCGAAGGTTGGATTTTACATTAAGCCTCTTTCGTATTTTCCACTACAAGCAGTATCCAGGTCATTTGTGTCACATTTGGAATTACTAGCTTAAATGCCAAGATAACTGTTTTTTTCTGTGTAACTACTGGACACAAATTGTGGTGCTAATCAAACAAGACAGCACTGGAAGGAATTAAAGTCTCCTATTTTCATTACCAATTACAAGCAGGCCACACTCTCTGAAGCTGTTCAGAAGACAGAAATATGAAAAGAAAGCACTGTTGTTATTCTGACCTATAGGTTTCCCTGGACTTAGTGACTCATTATCCATTCATTCAACAATTATTAGACTATTACATGTTCATAAATACCCTCTCAGAGTTCATTTTTTAAAAATTTATAAAGAGAATTAACTAACCCTCGGAGTCTCAATGGTATTATTAAAAGGACAAACCACAAATCCCAAGTAACTAGAATTATCAAAGTTTCAAAGGATTTATAGCTAAGATGTGACCATTTTCTTGTAATGAGACAAGACAATGGGACTGGTATGACACTAGAATCACCTACCAGGTCAGACCTTCTGCTGGGGTAACTGATCAGCTGTAAGAGCTAACAGCTGAGCATAGTCTAGATTTTAAACACACACACAAAGCCCAAATCTTATGGACATCTCCAGTCATGGCTTATGCATGGTTTATCCATGCTTTGGGTTCAGGATGAGAAAGCAGGGGGTCACCACAGGTCTGCAGGGAAACCAAAGAGCATGGATGCTCAGAAGGCTAACAGTGGTGTCTCTTAGGCATTCTCAAGGGGAAAAGAGTGCCAGCCTTTAGACCAGGGTCAGAGACAGCCAATGTCCAGCAGGAGTCAGGATGGGGAGCGTAAAAAGTCCAGTTCTATAAACTGACACTCACATGGAAGACTTGGGCTTAAAACAAAGACTCAGAAGCTTATTCACATAAAATAGGTAAGAGGTGGAAGTGATCTTTTCAGAGAGCAACTGAGAAGCCCATAATTCTCCCCAGAATATCACATCTCAGATGAAAGATGAAGCAGGTACATTGAGGATGCAATTCTGGAGCCTCGTGTAGAGTGCTGGGTAACCCCATGCCAGGTCAGGCCAATTGCTAGAGTAAGTCAATGCTAGAGTCAAGGGGTGGGATCTAAAGCAGGAATAAATTTAAAGTATTTTCTGCTTCCAATATTAACTCTGGAACCAAATAGGACAGAAATTTCACCTGAGGTGGGAGGGACACAGGAAATATGTGGAAATGGTAGATTTATCAGCTGGAAATGCAAAGACAAGACAAATGAAGAGTCAGGTGGCTGCTGGCATTTGTTTACTGACTAATGATGCCAATAGGAACTCCAGCTCTTTATTTTCATTACACCGTCCTTAACGAAGGTGCTTTTTTCCTCCTATGTATTTCTTCATGGGCACAAAATTACTGCTGCAGTTTCAGATATCACAGGTCCAGATTATAAGAAAGGTGGGGGTGAATGGGGAATGGTAGAAGGAAGAGCAAAACAGCTATGTTTACAAAGTCTCTCTGAGCCCTCTTCTTTTTGCTTAGGATAGCTTTGGCTATTCTGGGTCTTTAGTGGCTCCATATAAATTTTAGGATTCCTTTTTCTCTTTCTGTGTAGAATGTCATTGGTATTTTGATAGGGATTGTATTAACTCTGTAGATTGCTTTGGGAAGTATGGACATTTTAACAACCTTGATTCTTCCAATTCATGAACATGGAATATCTTTCCATTTCTTTATGTCCTCTTCAGTTTATTTCACTAATATTTTATAGTTTTCATTGTAGAGATCTTTCACTTCTTTAATTACTGGGTATTTTATTTGCAGTAATTGTAAATGAGATAAATTTCTTGATTTCTTTTTCAGGTTGTTCCCTGTTGGCATATGGAAATGCTACTGATATTTGCATGTTGATTTTTTATCCTGCAACTTAACTGAATTTATCAGTTCTAATAGTTTTTTGGTGGAGTCTTTTTCCAAATATAAGATACCATCTGTAAACAAGGATAATTTGACTTCTTTCCAATTTGGATGCCCTTTATTCATTTCTCTTGTCTGATTGCTCTAGGTAGGAATTCCTAGCCCTTTTTTCAACTAGGTCCTTGCTTTATTTCAACTAGGTCCCCTGATATCTCAGTCTGATCAAAAAGTCCTCATCACCCATCCTTGATATCTGATCACCCTGGCCTGTCTTCAGCAACAATGCTGTCAGGTCAGTTTAGCAAGAATCCCCCTACCCTTGAGATCTTCTCTGAGTTATTTATTTTCCGTACAATAACCATTCATCCTTCTCATTGGCTGTGAGTCCCCAGGTGTCTTTACTGTATTCAGAGTTGAGCTTGACAAAGCTCCCCTATTGTGATTGTGTTGGCACCTATTACAATACTCCTGAATAAAGCCTGTCTTACTGTTTTAACTAGTGTCAGGATAATTTTTTTAACAATGTCTCCCTTTTTTATAAGTAAAAATATCCCAAATCCCTAAACAGACACCAGTACATCTCATTTGCCAGAACTGTTGCACAGTTATCTCTAGCTGCAAGGTAGGCTAGGATAGTAAACATTTTACTTGGTGAACATATCACTGCCTTGAATAAAATTGGGTTTCTAATAGCAAGCAAAAGAGAGCAGTGGATATTTGGGAGGCAGGTAACAGTGTCAGCCAGAGAGACCAGAATGCCATATAAACTACTACAAGAGAGGATGGTAAAATGGGCATCTCCAATGTAGGGAAGCCTAAGGTGCTCCAGCAGTGGGAGTAGATAAGAGTTGCTTGGGGAATAATTTGAGATGAAAGTGTGAAAAAGTTGTGAGTATGAACTGTCTGGAAGGGATTGAAAGGAAGAAACAGAATGAGCCAAGGCAGGAAGCAGCTAGGTGTTGGGAATGAAAAGAATCACAGGGGAGGAGTAAGAAGAAATGAAGTTGGAAAAGTTTCAGAAGACGAGAGGTGAAATCAACTCAACAGGGCCATGACTGCTCTTTGAAAAGTACTTCTCATAGTAGAACGATACTAATAACAGTTTCAGAATATTTCATTAAAAATATTAGCTAAAAGGAATTATTAATAATTACCCTCAGTAGATAAAATAAGTATTAACTGAGTGAATCCTATAACCCAAACCCTATTCCAACTACTTTCTTTCCTATCATCCTAATGAGGAAACTGAAGCACACGAAAAGCAGTTTACTCAAAGTCACAGAGCCAGTAAATATCAAAGCTTGGATTATAAACCCACATAGTCCCTATATTCTTTCTTTGTCCCCATATTCTTGATTCTATCTAATGCCTACTGCCTCTCTCCTCTGAAAGGAACTAACAGGAAGAGGTTCCTTGTTCAACAAGACATTCCTCTTTGTACTTCATTGAAACAAAGATTGAGTTAACTGTGGAAAAACTAGTAAACTTTCACACATCAGATGCCACTGATTTGGTAGAGATTGCTAACCCCCTAGTATCCATTTTCTCCTTCCTTTTGTACTAGAATCCCTGTATTTTAGCTGGGCTCATGGCAGAGACTATTTCTCAGCTTCCCTTTAAACTGGGAATGGCCACGTGACTAAATTCAGGCCAATAGCAGGTGATCATAAGTGATGTATGCAAATTCTGGGACAACTCATAGCTGCTTGCCCTGCACTAAAGCCTTTTCCCCTCACTGCCAGCTGAAAATGAATTGCAGCTGCGGTCTTCGGCCTAGAGACAGAAGTTACACATTGAAGGCAGAGATAACTAGTTATGTAGCACAGCCATTTACCCATCCTAGAACCTTTAAATTATTGTGTGTGTGGTAGGGGGAAGGACCTTCTATCAAATTTATTCTACAGAACTTAAGCAGTTTAGAATGAATCCTAACCATTGCATGTAGAATTTGAATTAGAAAATTGATGCAAGGTGTGTCAATAAAATTAAATCATGTTTGCAAGGGCTTCTTTTTGGATTTTTGTGCCAGTAAGCTGTAGGTAGAAAATGATAAACCAACACGCTTGGTATATTTTTACATATATATGAAAGAATATTTTCAGTGAGTGTTCTGTGCATTTATGTGCATGCACACGTGCATGCGTTGAAAATACTTAAGAATTACATGATGCCTTAAAAACATTTTTGAAGGCTATATTCTCCCAAAATATCTAAGGCTGATTAGATCAAATTCATGTCTTAAACCATCCAGGCCAAACATGCACATGTAAAAGTGATAGAAAATCAGGCCACGTGCAGTGGCTCACACCTGTAATCCTAGCACTTTGGGAGGCTGAGGCAGGCAGACCACCTGAGATTGGGAGTTCGAGACCAGGCTGACCAACATGGGGAAACCCCGTCTCTACTAAAAATACAAAATTAGCTGGGCGTGGTGGCACATGCCTGTAATCCCAGCTACTTGGGAGGCTGAGGCAGGAGAATCACTTAAACCCGGGAGGCAGAGATTACGGTGAGCCGAGATTGCACCACTGCACTCCAGCCTGGGCAACAAGAGCAAAACTCCATCTCAAACAATAAATAAAATAAAAGTGATAGAAAATCAGGCCAGGCGCAGTGGCTCGCGCCTGTAATCCCAGCACTTTGGGAGGCCAAGGCAGGTGGATTGCTTGAGGTGAGGAGTTCAAGGCCAGCCTGGCCAACATGGTGGAAACCCATCTCTACCAAAAATACAAAAATTAGCTGGGCATGGTGGTGGGCACCTGTAATCCCAACTACTCGGGAGGCTGACATAAGAGAATCACTTGAACCTGGGAGGCAGAGGTTGTAGTAAGCCAAGATTGCACCACTGCACTCCAACCTGGGCAGCAAAATGAGACTTTGTCTCAAAAAAATAAGTAAATAAAAATAAATAAAAGTGATAGAAAATCAGATATGTGGATTTGATGTTGAATCTCTCACCTAGTCTAGAAAATTTTATCTGAAAATGTCTTTTAAAATAGACACAAAAATTTGACCATGTATGTAGGTAGCAGATTTTTGTGTTTTGGGGAAAGGGTATTACCCAGAATCCAATCCCCACTGCCATTTGAGGGAAGCCTCCATTGTGGGTCGTGTGGGGGAAGGTGATGCTTTTCCCACTTATAAGCTGAGAGTGCTAGACCTTGCTTCTCTTTGCTCCTTGGCAGTCAGAGGTCTCTAGCTGGCTGTATCACCTCTGGACTTTGACTCTTGTTCTAGTGATGCAAAGACAAAGGATTGTCAAGAATGTATTCCTGAGTCTTCACAAGATGGCTGAATAGGAACAGCTGTGGTCTGCAGCTTCAAGCGAGACCAACGCAGAAGGTGGGTGATTTCTGCATTTCCAACTGAGGTACCTGGCTTATCTCATTGGGACTGGTTAGACGGCGGGTGCAGCCCACAGAGGGTGAGCTGAAGCAGGTTGGGGTGTCGCCTCACCCAGGAAGTGCAAGAGGTCAGGGAACTCCCTCTCCCAGCCAAGGGAAGCCATTAGGGACTGTACTGTGCACTCCAGCCCAGATTCTGCACTTTTCCCATGGTCTTGGCAACCCTCAGACCAGGAGATTCCCTTGGGTGACTACACCACCAGGGCCCTGGGTTTCAAGCACAAAACTGGGTGGCCTTTTGGGCAGACACCGAACTAGCTGCCAGGAGATTTTTTTTGTACCCCAGCGGTGCCCAGAACACCAGCGAGACAGAACTGTTCACTCCCCTGGAAAGGGTGCTGAAGCCCGGGAGCCAAGTGGTCTAGCTCAGCGGGTCCCACCCGCATGAAGCCCAGCAAGCTAAGATCCACTGGCTTGAAATTCAGACTGCTGTGCTGGCAGTGAGAAGTCTACCTGGGACACTGGAGCTTGGTTGGGGGAGGTACACCCACCATTACTGAGGCTTGAGTAGGGGTTTTCCCCTCACAGTGTAAATGAAATCCCCAGGAAGTTCGAACTGGGCAGAACCCACTGCAGCACAGCAAAGCCACTGTAGCCAGACTGCCTCTCTAGATTCCTCCTCTCTAAGCAGGGCAACTCTGAAAGAAAGGCAGCAGCACCAGTCAGGGGCTTATAGATAAAACTCCCATCTCCCTGGGACAGAGCACCTGGGGGAAGGGGTGGCTGTGGGTGCAGCTTCAGCAGAGGTAAACATTCCTGCCTGCCAGCTCTGAAGAGAGCAGCAGATCTCCCAGCATGGCAATTGAGCTCTGCTAAGGGACAGACTGCCTCCTCAAGTGGGTCCCTGACCCCCATGCCTCCTGATGGGGAGACATTTCCCAGCAGGTGTCGAGAAACACCTCATATAGGAGAGCTCCAGCTGGCATCTGGCAGGTGCCCCTTTGGGACGAAGCTTCCAGAGCAAGGAGTAGGCAGCAATCTTTGCTGTTCTGCAGCTTCTGCTGGTGATACCCAGGCAAACAGGGTCTGGAGTGGACCTCCAGTGAACTCCAGTAGACCTGAAGCAGAGGGGCCTGTTAGAAGGAAAACTAACAAACAGAAAGCAATAACATCAACATCAACAAAAAGGACGCCCACGCAAAAACCCTATCCAAACGTCATCAGCATCAAAGATCAAAGGTAGATGAGGAAAAACCAGCACAAAAATGCTGAGGAAAATTCCAAAAACCAAAATGCTTTTTCTCCTCCAAAAGAATCACAACTTCTTGCCAGCAAGGGAACAAAACTGGACGGGAGTATGAGTTTGATGAATTGACAGAAGTAGGCTTCAGAAAGTGGGTAATAAAAAAATTCTCTGAACTAAAGGAGCATGTTCTAACCCAAAGCAAGGAAGCTAAGAACCTTGATAAAAGGTTGCCAGAAATGCTAACTAAAATAACCAGTTTAGAGAACATAAATGACCTGATGGAGCTGAAAAACACAGCACAAGAACTTCATGAAGCATACACAAATATTAATAGCTGAATCAATCAAGTGGAAGAAAGGATATCAGAGATTGAAGATCAACTTAATGAAATAAAGTGTGAAGACAAGATTAGAGAGAAAGGAATGAAAAGGAATGAACAAAGCCTCCAAGAAATATGGGACTATGTGAAAAGACCAAATCTACATCTGATTGGTATACCTGAAAGTGATGGGGAGAATGGAACCAAGTTGGAAAACACTCTTCAGGATATTATCCAGGAGAACTTCCCCAAACTAGCAACACAGGCCAACATTCAAATTGAGGAAATACAGAGAACACCACAAAGATACTCCTCAAGAAGAGCAACTCCAAGACACATCATCATCAGATTCACCAAGGTTGAAATGAAGGAAAAAATCTTAAGGGCAGCCAGAGAGAAAGGTTGGGTTGCCCACAAAGGGAAGCCCATCAGACTAACAGCAGACATCTCTGCAGAAACCCTACAAGCTATAAGAGAGTGGGGGCCAATATTCAACATTCTTAAAGAATTTTCAACCCAGAATTTCATATCCAGCCAAACGAAGTTTCATAAGGAAAGGAGAGATAAAATCCTTTACAGACAAGCAAATGCTGAGAGATTTTGTCACCACCAGGCCTGCCTACAAGAGCACCTGAAGGAAGCACTAAATATGGAAAGGAAAAACTGGTATGAGCCACTGCAAAACCATAGCAAATTGTAAAGACCATCAACACTATTAAGAAAGTACATCAACTAATGGGCAAAATATCCAGGTAGCATCATAATGACAGGATCAAATTCACACCTAACAATATTAACCTTAAATGTAAGTGGACTAAATGCCCCAATTAGAAGACACAGACTGGCAAACTGGATAAAAAGTCAAGACCTGTTGGTGTGCTGTATTCAGGAGACCCATCTCATGTGCAAAGACACAGGTAGTCTCAAAATAAAGGGATGGAGGAATATTTACAAAGCAAATTTAAATGAAGAAAAAAAAGCAGGGATTGCAATCCTAGTCTCTGATAAAACAGACTTTAAACCAACAAAGATCAAAAAAGACAAAGAAGGGCATTACATAATGGTAAAGGGATCAATGCAACAAGAAGGACTAACTATCCTAAATATATATGCGTCAAATACAGGAACACCCAGATTCATAAAGCAAGTTCTTAGAGACCTACAAAGAGACTTAGACTCCCACACAATAATAGTGGGAGACTAACACCCCACTGTCAGTATCAGACAGATCAAACAGACAAAATTAACAAGGATATTCAGGACTTGAACTCAGCTCTGGACCAAGTGGACCTAATAGGTATCTACAGAACTCTCCACCCCAAATCAATACATTCTTCTCAGCACCACATCACATTTATTCTAAAATTGACCACATAATTGGAAGTAAAACACTTCTCAGCAAGTGCAAAAGAATGGAAATCATAACAGTCTCTCAGACCACAGTGCAATCAAAGTAGAATGCAGAATTAAGAAACTCACTCAAAACTGCACAACTACATGGAAACTGGATAACCTGCTCCTGAATGACTACTGGGTAAATAATGAAATGAAAGCACAAATAAAGATGTCCTTTGAAACCAATGAGAACAAAGACACAACGTACCAGAATCTCTGGGACACATTTAAAGCAGTGTGTAGAGGGAAATTTGTAGCACTAAATGCCCACAGGAGAAAGTGGGAAAGATCTAAATTCAACACCCTAATTAAAAGAACTAGAGAAGCAAGAGCAAACAAATTCAAAAACTAGCAGAAGACAAGAAATCACTAAGATCAGAGCAGAACTGAAGGAGATAGACACACAAAAAACCCTTCAAAAAATTAATGAATCCAGGGCCAGGCATGGTGGCTCACACCTGTAATCCCAGCACTTTGGGAGGCCAAGGTAGGCAGCTCACGAGGTCAGGAGATCAAGACCATTCTGGCTAACACAGTGAAACTCCAACTCTACTAAAAAATATAAAAAATTAGCCAGGCGTGGTGGCAGGTGCCTGTAGTCCCAGCTACTTGGGAGGCTGAGGCAGGAGAATGGTGTGAACCCGGGAGGCAGACCTTGCAGTGAGCCGAGACCATGCCACTGCATTCCTGCCTGGGCAACAGAGTGAGACTCTGTCTCAAAAAAAAAAAAAAAAAAAAAAAAAAAAAAATTCATGAATCCAGGAGCTGGTTTTCTGAAAAGATTAACAAAATAGACCGCTAGCCGGACTAATGAAGAAAATAGAGAAGAATCAAATAGACACAATAAGAAATGATAAAGGGGATATCACCACCAATCCCACAGAAATACAAACTACCAGAGAATACTATAAACACCTCTATGCAATCTAGAAAATCTAGAAGAAATGAATAAATTCCTGGACACATACACCCTCCTAAGACTAAACCAGGAAGAAGTCGAATCCCTGAACAGACCAATAACAAGTTCTGAAATTGAGGCAGTAATAGCTTACCAACCTGAAAAAGCCCAGGACCAGACAGATTCCCAGCTGAATTCTACCAGAGGTTCAAAGAGGAGCTGGTACCATTCCTTCTGAAACTATTCCAAACAATAGAAAAAGAACTCCTCCCTAACTCATTTTATGAGGCCAACATCATACTGATACCAAAACCTGGCAGAGACAGTAAAAAAAAAGAAAATTTCAGGCCACTGTCCCTAAAGAACATCGATGTGAAAATCCTCAATAAAATACTGGCAAACCAAATCAAGCAGCACATCAAAAAGCTTATCTACCATGATCTAGTCAGCTTCATCCCTGGGATGCAAGGCTGGTTCAACACATGCAAATCAAGAAATGTAATGCATCATATAAACAGAACCAATGACAAAAACCACATGATTATCTCAATAGATGCAGAAAAGGCCTTTGATAAAATTCAACACCCTTCTTGCTGAAAACACTCAATAAACTAGCTATTGATGGAATGTATCTCAAAATAATAAGAGCTATTTATGACAAACCCACAGCCAATATTATACTGAATGGGAAAAAGCTGGAAGCATTCCCTTTGAAAGCTGGCACAAGACAAGGATGCCCTCTCTCACCACTCCTATTCAACATAGCATTGGAAGTTCCAGCCAGGGCAATCAGGCAAGAGAAAGAAATAAAGCGTATTCAGATAGGAAGAGAGGAAGTAAAATTGTCTCTGTTTGCAGATGACATGATTGTGTATTTAGAAAACTTCATCATCTCAGCCCAAAAACTCAAGCTGATAAGCAACTTCAGCAAAGTCTCAGGATACAAAATCAATGTGCAAAAATCACAAGCATTACTATACACCAATAACAGACAAACAGAGAGCCAAATCACGAGTGAACTCCCATTTACAATTGCTTCAAAGAGAATAAAATACCTAGGAATACAACTTACAAGGGATGTGAAGGACCTTTTCAAGGAGAACTACAAAACACTGTTCACAGAAATAAGAAAGGACACAAACAAATGGAAAAACATTCCATGCTCATGGATAGGAAGAATCAATATAGTGAAAATGGCCATACTGCTCAAAGTAATTTATAGATTCAATGCTATTCCCATCAAGCTACTATTAACTTTCTTCACAGAATTAGAAAAAAATACTTCAAATTTTATATGGAACCAAAAAAGAGCCCGTATAGCCAAAATAATCCCAAGCAAAAAGAACAAAGCTGGAGGCATCACGCTACCTGACTTCAAACTATACTACAAGGCTACAGTAACAAAATCAGCTTGGTACTGGTACCAAAACAGATATATAGACCAATGGAACAGAACAGAGGCCTCAGAAATAACACATCTACAACCATCTGATCTTTGACAAACCTGACAAAAACAAGCAATGGGGAAAGGATTCCTTATTTAATCAATGGGGTTGGGAAAACTGGCTAGCCATGTGCAGAAAACAGAACTGGACCCCTTCCTTACACCTTATACAAAAATTAACCCAAGATGGACTAAAGACTTAAACGTAAGACCTAAAACCATAAAACCCCTAGAAGAAAACCTAGGCAATGCCATTCAGGACATGGGCATGTCCATGGGCAAAGACTTCATGACTAAAACACCAAAAGCAATGGCAACAAAAGCCAAAATTGACAAATGGGATCTAATTAAACTAAAGAGCTTCTGCACAGCAAAAGAAACTATCATCAGAGTGAACAGGCAACCTACAGAATGGGAGAAAAATTTTGCAATTTATCCATCTGACAAAGGGCTAATATCCAGAATCTGTAAAGAACTTAAACAAATTTACAAGAAAAACACAAATAACCCCATCAAAAATTGGGCAAAGGATATGAACAGACACTTCTCAAAAGACATTTATGTGGCCAACAAACATATGGAAAAAAGATCATCACTGGTCGTTAGAGAAATGCAAATCAAAACCACAATGAGATACCATCTCATGCCATTTAGAAGGGCAATCATTAAAAAGCAAGGAAACAACAGATGCTACAGAGGATGTGGAGAAATAGGAACGCTTTTACACTGTTGGTGGGCATGTAAATTAGTTCAACCATTGTGGAAGACAGTGTGGCAATTCCTCAAGGATCTAGAATCAGAAATACCATTTGACCCAGCAATCCCATTACTGGGTATATACCCAAAGAATTATAAATCATTCTACTATAAAGACACATGCACACATATGTTTATTGCAGCACTATTTACAATAGCAAAGGCTTGGAACCAACCCAAATCCCCATCAATGATAGGCTGCATAAAGAAAATGTGGCACATATACACCATGGAATGCTATGCAGCCATAAGAAAGAATGAGTTCATGTCCTTTGCTGTGACATGTATGAAGCTGGAAACCATCATTCTCAGCAAAGTATCACGGGAACAGAAAACCAAACACTGTATGTTCTCAATCATAAGTGGGAGTTGAACAACGAGAACACATGGACACAGGGAGGGGAACATCACACACCGGATCCTGTCGGGGGGTGGGGGGCAAGGGGAGTAATAGCATTAGAAGAAATATCTAATGTAGATGACAGATTGATGGGTGCAGCAAACCACCATGGCACATGTATACCTGTGTAACAAGGCTGCACGTTCTGCACATGTATCCCAGAATTTAAAGTATTAAAAAAAAAAAGAGAATGTATTCCCCTCCCTCGAAGTGACTCAATCTATCATACACCAGCTCCCCAACCCTTCCCTATACCTTCTCTGACTCCCAAACACTGATCACTAAACTATTCTGTCTTTAACCTCTTTTCTGAATATTCGTCTTACCTAAAAGCTCACATCCCCTATGAACGCTTCCCATGCAAGTTGCAGCCCATTCCAATGGAGGCTGTGTTTTCTCTTAGACTCCATGTTGATTTATGTGTTCTCTTTAGGCCCTCATGATTCACTGCATTAGGAGTTCAACCCCAAAACTTTATAAATCTTCTTCCAGATCATAAGTTACTTCCATCACCAAATTTGTCTTTGTTTCTCTGTCTTCACTTTACCCAGTCTTGCAGAATTCAAAGCAAAGTTGACCATGACACCAGAAGCACAGCAACAAAATTAAAAATAGATACGTTGCCCATCACCAAAATTAAGAACTTTTGTGCTTCAAAGTGCACCACTAAGAAAGTAAAAAGACAAGCCACAGAATGACAGAAAAATATTTGCAAATCATATCTCTGGCTAGGGACTTGAGTCTAGATTGTATAGAGAGCTGAAAAACACACCACACAAAAACATATACATGAGCGGTCATAGCAGCATCATTTATAATAGCCCCAGAAGTAGAAACAACCCAAATGTTCACTGACTGATGAATAATAAGCAAAATGTGGTATATCTATGTAACAGAATATTATTTGGCAATAAAAGAGAAATGAAGTACGGGTAATGCTACAATACGGTAAATCCTGAAAATGTAAATGAAAGAAGCCAGCCACACAGGGCTACATATTGTATGACTTCATTTATATGGGATATCCAGAAGAGACAAATCCATAGAGACAGAAAGTAGATTAGAGAATGCCAGGGGCTGGGGAGAGGGAGAATGGGGAAATGACTGCTAATGAATACAGGGTTTCTATTTCGACAAAGGAGGAATGCAAATGTTCTGAAATTAGATGCACAAGTCTTTGAATTCTGCACTTTAAAAGGGTAAACTTTGTGGTATATGAGTTAGATCTCAATAAAGCCATCATTGAAAAGGAAAAATCACACAGTTGACAACCCCATCCTTCTTGAAGCACCCTGGCTCCCAGGATACCATACTGTCCTAGTTCTCTCTCTGGCTGCTCCTTCTCAGTCTCCTTTGTAGGTTCTGTATCTTCTCCCAGGTCCCTAAGTTTGGTTTATTCAAGCTTACCCTAAACCCTCTTTTCTCTCTCCCTAGATGATCTCATCCTACTCTTGTGGTTTCTTATAGCAATTTTATGCTAACACTATTTCTTCTGAGTTCAAAATTTCATTATCAAGCAGCCAAATTGATATCTTTGGTTGAATTTTTTTTTTTTTTTTGAGATGGAGTCTCGCTCTGTCCCCCAGGCTGGAGTGCAGTGGTGCGATCTCGGCTCACTGCAAGCTCAACCTCCTGGGTTCACACCATTCTCCTGCCTCAGCCTCCCAAGTAGCTGGGATTACAGGTGCCAGCCACCACGCCCGGCTAATTTTTGTATTTTTAGTAGAGATGGGGTTTCACCATGTTGGCCAGGCTGGTCTCGAACTCCTGACTTCAGATGATCCACCCTCCTCAGCCTCCCAAAGTGCTGGGATTACAGGTGTGAACCACTGCGCCCAGCCTAGTTGAATGTCTTATAAGCATCTCAATTTTAGCTTGCCCAAAACCAAACTCTTATGGTACACAAAGTAATTTGGGGGATGATAAACCTATAGCTTCTGAGAATAGCTAGGAGTTACAGTAGATGACCACTGTAGGGGAAGGAAATAGAAGAATGCTCCATCTAACTAGAGAAGATATGGACAGCAAGCATTGCTAAGTCAATTCAAAGTCAGTTCATGCCCTGAAGCCCTTGACTGAATACATGAGTGTTTTAGGTATGTCTGATATGACAATACACACTGAAAAAGTATGTGTGAGTACTTCCAATGAAATGTAGCCTTTCCTATACTGTATCCATAATGAAGTGCAGGATAAAGCCACAGTCTCTCTCTTCCTCATAGAAAAGACACATAGAAGTGTGAAATCAGTCTTAAGGCACAAAAATCAGTACAATCTTTGTTTGCAAGCAAGCTCTGTGTCATCACTGTATGTTGTAGCTCGGGTGTCCAGGAAACAGACTCTGAGAAAGAGATTTGCTTGCAGGATGGTTCTTGGGTACCTCACAAACAGCATTGTGAGGGGTGAGGGGAAAAAAGAGTAGGTAGAGAGAAAAGGTAAATTGAGATATTCTTACCAAAGAAGCCTCAGTGATCCCGCAGCCAGCTTGGAGCACAGTTGGCCTCTCACAATTGTCTCAGTTTGAGACAAGGGGTCAGGCCTTTCTACCCCTGCATTGACCAATCATTAGATGGCAACTGCTGGGGCTCAGGGTGCAGCTAGGGTGATGTAGCCCAGAGTGAGGCAGCTCCCTGGGCTAAGGATAAATAATGGGGGTATGGGTGGGAGTGAGGACACATCTGTGAGTTATTTGTGCCCACACTGCCAGCAACAGATGGTTCAGTCCTGAAGGGGACCTGAGCCAGGCACAGCAGCTCCACTACTCTGCTTGTATTTACCTGGGTCACTGGCATTATCACACCATGTCACTATAGCTGCCAACAATCATGACAGCAAAGCAAGCATTTCAGGCTCTAGACTTCCTTGATGTGAAGCCATTATTGACTGGACAAAAGAGAAAGGGGCCTAATTTTCTTTCTTTGGTTTGGAGCAAGAATGGGATTGTTTAGATCCTCAGCAACTGGTTTTGGAAAATTGTTTTTTGGTCATGGTGCTATCATGGACTATAAATAGGTACTCAACCACTGGCCATACTGACAGATGAATTGTAAGTTCTGTGCTGAGCAAATGAAAGGGGGCTGCAATGAAGAGGACTCGTTCCTATGCAAGGAATGGAATGATCTACCCAGGAAGAGAAATAACAGCAGATGGTGAGGTCAGCTTGTTAGCTCTACTTATCTAATTAAAACCTTTACACATATTGTCAGGTAAAAATCAGCTGTCAAAAAGTCCACCTGGTCATAATTGATCATCATTAATAAGTCTCTGCTAGCCACTGCTGCCAAAATCTTAGTTATAATCACATAATCTCAATTAATTAAGAATACAACTCCAACAACTGAACTTGGTATTCATTACTTCGCCAAAGTGAAATGCAATAATGATTGACAGCAAAGAGGGGAACAGAGCATGTTATATGAATATATCTCAACTCTAGAGCCAGGCACCACCATTATGGTTAGGCTTCTCTGTTCAGGCTGAATTTGATTATGACATATGTATCATGGGTACAGCAAAATATTGATGAAAACAAATGAGTCTGGAGTTCTTATTTGCCCTTTGAAACCAAATCCCATTTGGGACCTTCTCTTGACCTTTCCTTGAGACATCTTCATCTGAAATATCAATTTGCATAAATCTATTGAGTGAAATTAGCCTTGACTTGCCAAGAGAGAAAACCTGATTTCTGCTCATGCATCAGAAAGGTAAGGAAGACTGGTTAAGCATTTTCATTGGAAAGGAACCAAAAGAGCTAATGGGCTGTATATCATCAATTTTTTAAAATATTAAATAATTGCTGAAGTTCTTTGGTATAGCTTCTCTACTTTTTTACATGACCCATACGTGCAATTAAAAAGTGCTTTCCTAGAGCAGCAGAGCAAAAACAATATATGCATCTGTTCATCATGCCAGTGCTATGGACCATATACTGTCTTATAAAACACACTCCCTAGTATTTTAAATACATATTGATATATTTTTAAGATAATTATATCTATCACAATGTGCAATTTCTCGGGAGCATGCCAACATAATTTTTCTTAAAAGCTACTTAAACAGTTGAAGCGAAGGGGAGAGCCATTAATGCAAACTAGCATGGAAGTTGCACCACTAATATCCATCAGAATTTTCAGACATCAAGGAACTCAAAAGTATAGAGAAAAAGGGGATCACATAAGGGTAATATGACTAGAAACATAAACTGCTTTCTAAAGGTCGGCAAAACTCCCTTTGAAGTCAAAAGAGAGTTTTACTTACCTAAGAAGCAAAGGATTTAGTTCTCAAGGAGTATTATTTGAAATGATGTTAGTTTAAATTAGGTCTCAGTAAGTAGAGAGCAGTTATGGCTGTAATTGACTTTGTTATATAAAATCATACCAACTCAGACCTTAGAGCTCCCTAGATTATATTTTCTCATACAGCAAATTTCTCAGCTTCTGGGCCCGTTTTAACTCCACTGGGATGGTATTCACATTTCCAGTAAAGGATTTACTGAGAAGTGATGGATGATTTTAGGTAAAAATATCAAAGTTTATCCAATACTTTCCAAAAAGGACTTCGAAGATGAAACGTGTTAAACAATTCTTTCTGTTAAAAAAAAAAATTTGTCACCATGTGGGAGCAAATTCAAAATGTTTAAGCGGCTTAGCCTATATTATTTGACCACAAATCAATGTTATATCTTGGGAACTGCATATTAAATCTTCGGCCTTTTTATTCCTTTTTTTTTTTTTTTTTTACAAGTGAGATGTTTGGGAGAGAAATATTGTGATTACAATAAAGTTCTGACATTACTGGGTTTGAAAATAATAATTTTGACTTATTGATCATGTCCCTAAAAGTTTGTGATAAAATTTGAAAGTTAGCTAAGACACAAATTTGAATTCTGTGAACTTCAAGTCACTTTGCTAGCATATGAGCCTGCCAACCATCCCTAGGCAGAATGCATATCTCAAGTCCAATATTTAGTTCTCTATAATTGTAATTAATTTAAATCTAACATTTATTTAGCAATCACTCTGTGCCAAGTAATGTGATAAAACTTACTAAGTCGGCCAGGTGTGGTGGTTCATGCCTGTAATCCCAGCACTTTGAGAGGCCAAGGTGGGTGGATCACTTGAAGTCAGGAGTTCAAGACCAGCCTGGCCAACATGGTGAAATCCTGTCTCTACTGAAAATGCAAAAATTAGGCGGGTGTGGTGGCATATGACTGTAA
The DNA here is from genome assembly GCF_028858775.2 of Pan troglodytes. Taxonomy (NCBI): domain Eukaryota; kingdom Metazoa; phylum Chordata; class Mammalia; order Primates; family Hominidae; genus Pan; species Pan troglodytes. The sequence goes on along the minus strand of NC_072404.2, from coordinate 127,077,332 downwards.
TCCCAGCTACTGGGGAGACTGAGGCACAAGAATTGCTAGAATCTGGAAAGTGGAGGTTTTAGTGGGCTGAGATTGTGCCACTGCACTCCAGCCTGGGCGACAGAGTGAGGATCTTGCCTAAAAAAAAAAACAAAACCACAAAACAAAACAAAGTCCTCTCAATAATGCCTTGAGGTAAGTTTTGTTATCCCTATTTTATAAATGAGAGAGAGGCAAGAAAAAGTCAGGGAACTTGCCCAACGTCACTAAGCTGTTAAAGAGAAAAGTCAGGATCTGATCCCAGCAACTGGCTCCAGGGCCTATGCTCTTCACCTCACCTCCACCTCCACACTACTGCATTCAGAATCACATATGACATGACTCATCCCATGCTACGAGTTGTACTTCTTTGCTATCTCCATTATATGAGGACACAACATTAGTGAAAGTTAAAATTTGTGATAAATATAACCCATGAGAAAGTCAGGCCTCTGTACAAACATTCCTGTAGCTTCAATCTTGAGGGCAGGCAAAGACCTCAGGAAAAGTCTTTACAAATACCAAGGGTGTGCTGTATTTAGATTAGGTTTTTTTATTGCTTTAGATTTATGTGATACGTTTTTGAAACTGCCATCCAAAAGTAGTTAATTTCACCTTCCTCCTTCAGTGGCATGAAAAAAATTATCAGGGAAATCCATTTATGTACATTACCTCATTTCCAATAATGCCAATATAAAAACATTACTAAAGCTGTACGTATTGATTAGGAATGGTAAAAAATACAACACGGATTATGTTCATGGTTCTTGATTTTATTCAGTATTTTTATTGGGTTGAAGTCCTAGCAACTGACACTTCGGTCTGCATCTTCTAATATGAATTAGTATATGTTATCAGTGTGACACTACCTGAAGAGCTGAGTAGGGAGCATGTCTAATGCACACAGCTGAATTAACAGTTTCCAGCCCCACCCCAGTTTATCTACAGAATGACTAAATAAGAAGTGGTCGGTCCAATTTAGTCATTAAGGTGGTTGAAATAGCAAAACAAGTATGATCAATTGCTTGCCAGTTGGTAGCTGATGTGAATGAAATAGCCAAAATTTCCAGAGTAGTCCTATCTGGCCATAGATATACGCACAGATGAACTTTCATTTTGTCTATTGATTTTGCTCCGTAGGTAAGGGCAAAGAAGATCAGGGAAAAAAAAAAAAAAACTTTATAAATTGGACTGATTCAGACTTGAAAATTAGTAATTTGCTCTTACTAGGATCTGGACAATGACCATGCCAGACAGTGCATCTACATGATAGAAACTAGACAAACCCACAAAGGTAAGGCATGTAACAGGAGGAGACCAAAGATATGGTAGTAAGAGATCCAAGCCATCTGCCCCAGGGAACTCCAGCTGTGGATGCCTGGAGTTGCTAGAACGAAGTATAGGGAAGTAAATTATGATTCTATTTTACTTTTAAGTTTGCAAAGTCCTTTCACATATACTGATTCAGTTTGGCTCTGTGTCCCCACCCAAATCTCACCTGGAATTGTAATCCCCATAATCCCCACGTGTCACAGGTAGGACCAGGAGAGGTAATTGAATCATGGGGGCAGTTTCCCCCATGCTGTTCTCATTATAGTGCACAAGTTCTCCTGAGATCTAATGGTTTTATAAGTGTCTGGCATTTCCCCTGCTTGCACATCTCCTTCCTGCTGCCTTGTGAAGAAGGTGCCTTGCTTCCTCTTTGCCTTCCACCATGATTGTAAATTTCCTGAGGCCTCCCCAGCCATGCTGAACTGTGAGTCAATTAAACCTCTTCCCTTTACAAAATACCCAGTCTGAGGTATTTCTTCACAGCAGCAGGAGAACAGACTAATACATATACCATCTTTATGATTTTCACATACTAAATGAGTCATGATATTGTTTTCTAATTTACATAAGAAACTGAGGTTCAGAAATAAAGGAGAGGAAACTAACATTAACTGGATGTCTATGGGTCACATGTTCTATGTACCTTACAATATGTGATCCTCATAACCCTGTGAGTTAGAGGTTTGCCTGAAAATGTTCAGAGTATCAGTTCAGTTCATTAGCTGCTCTGTTTCTCTGAGATCTACCTTCTACCTATAGAGACAAGCCCTGAGACTACATTTCTACCTCCTGCCACTGATAACTGGCTATGCACAGCAGGCATGGACACTTGATCCAAGCTCAGAGCACCAAGACACTCCACCAGGAATTTGGAAATGGCTTTAAGCATGCACATAGACCTGTGAGGCAGCACTGCATGTGGAAGAGTGAAGGAAGCTCATCTGCAGAGAGAAGAATGAAACTAATGGATTGATTAAGAGTATTAAAAGAAACCATGTAGCCACAGAGATTGAGACATCCCCAGAGAGACAATGAGGTAGAGAGAAATCAAGAGTAGCTGCCTGATCACTTTCCCAGTCTGGATTCCATGTAGCTCGACTGTGCTTCCTGGGGTAGGATTTTGTGAAACAGCTCTGTTAAATCGTAAGATAAATTCCATAGTTTTTGCTTATTCTGGTTTGAAGTAGTTTTCTATGATTCATAGACATAAGAGCCTGGTTCTCCAAGCAGGAGGTTACATGGCCCCCGCTGCAGAGGCCAGAAAGCCGAAGTGTCAGGATACCATTTTGATTCTCACTCATAGATCTGTAAAGAAGGTTTAAATATTTTTCCCAAGTCTTGAGTCACAGCTAATATTCATCAAAGAGCAGAGAATAAATGGAGTCCTTGTTGAAGCTTCAGTGCTTAACCTAGATCACTTTGTTAATTTAATTGATAAGCACTGTCACTGAGTCAGTGAGTTTCAGAAGTGGAAGAGACTTTCCTATGACTTCCCTAGCAGATGGTCACCTTGCCACCATGTGATTCAACTCACCCCCGCGTGAGACATCGTATTCTCTTCCAGAGGAGCCCTGGGATACTTTGATGGAGCCAAAGGCTTTTTTCCTGCAACATTAGCCCTCTGAAAAACCTAGCTCTTTGGAACATAATTCTCTCTCTTCCCAAGAACAACTTTTCCTATGTTTGAAGACAGCTTGGTCTGCTTTGTATCAGACTAAACATTCCTTCAAACATCCTATAGGTCACGGATTCAGGATCACTTACTACCCTGACACAGGGCATAGTAGTCGTTCTCCCCTGCAGTGTGCTCAGAACCAAAAGTGAGGCTCCAGTGTGCTGAGAGGATCCAGAGTATCTTATACAGTTGAGCACACTTTAGAGGGAGACTTATTTACAATGATCTGAATCCCAGACATACATGCAACTTATGGTGCCCTAACTACTCTTCTTTTTTTCAATGTGCTAGATTTACTGATTTATGTATTTTATTGTGTTAAAAACACATGAGATCTACCTTTTTGACAAAATGTTAAGTGTACAGTACAGTATCGTTAACCAGAAGCACAATTAGTTCTACAGCAGATCTCTAGAACTTTTTCATCTTATGCAACTGAAACTCTAGACCCATTGAACAGCAGCTCCTCATTTCCCCCTCTCCCCCAGCACTGGGCGACCACCATTTTCCTTTCCATTTCTAGGAGTTTGATTACTTTAGATGTATCATAGAAAAGGAATCATGTGGTATATATACATGTAAGAAAATAACATTCAGCTATTTTAAAAAGGAAGGAAATTCTGTCATATGCTACAACACAGATGAAACTTGAGGGCATTATGCTAAGAAATAAGCCAGTCAAAAAAGGACAAATACTGCATGATTCCACTTAATGCACTGATTTTTAAAATTGTGAAGTAAATCCTACATATAAAAGTGTATTTTTTATTTGCTTATTTTTAAGTTGTGAAACACATATACCAAAGAGTCTATGTTGTGTACTTTTGCTCTTATGAAATAAACAAATAGGTACACACTAGAATCCTCATTAACCAGCTTGTTGAGAAACAGAACACTTCTAACACCTTTGAAGCCAACTGTGAACCGCTTCCTGACTGCATCCACATCCTCCCCAGGGACACTGGGGAAGGAAGCCACTATTCTCAATTTTGTGTTTATCATTGCCTCGTGTTTGCTTACTACATAACATACATATCCTTAACAATATGTTGTATATATTATCCTGTTTTTAAACTTCCAATAAATAGACTCATGCTGTTTGTTTTCTGCTTTTTAAAGAATTCCGTGTTGTTTTAAAGATTCATTTATAACCCTGCATGTAGCTGTAGTTCGTTAATTTTCACTGCTTCATTTATCCATTTCCCTGATGGAGGGTTTTTTAAGTTTGTTCTGGTTTCATGTCTTTAAGAAGTTTGTTATGGGTGGGCACGGTGGCTAACATTTGTAATCCCAGCACTGTGGGAGGCCAGGTGGGAGGATTGCGTGAGCCCAGGAGTTCAAGACTAGCCTGGGCAACAAAACGAAACCCTTCCTCTACAAAAATAAAAATAAAACTAGCTGGGCATGGTGGTGCACACTGGTAGTCCTAGCTACATGGGAGGTTGAGGCAGGAGGATTGCTTGAGCCCAGGAGGTTGAGGCTACAGTGAGCCATGTTCACGCCACTGCATTCCAACCTGAGGGGCAGAGCTAGACCCTGTCTCAAAAAATAATTTGTTATGAAGATTCTTGCACATGCCTCCTTATGCACATGTCCAAGAGTTTTTCTAAGGTGTGGACCTAAAGAAGAGTCAGAGTATGCAGAATTTCATCTTTACTGGAAAATGCACACTTGTTTTCCAATGTCATTTTACCAGTATGCAATCTCATCAGCAGTAAGTGGTCTGTGGTTCCACATTCTTGCTATACTTAATATTGTAGGGCTAATTGATTTTTCTAGTCTAATGGGGATTAAAATGGTACCTCACTGTGATATTAATTTGTTTTTCCTTGATTACTAATGAGGCTGAACTTCATTTTATTTGTTTATTGGCTGTTCTATCTCCCCTGTGAAACTCTTCTTTATGCCTTTTCTCTTGAGTTGAAATGTCTTTATTAATAAGTGGATTTATTTGCATATTCTGCATATTAATCTGTAATTTTAATAAATTGCATATCTCTTCTTCCAGTGTGCACCTTTTATTTTTCAATCTCTTTAGGATGCTTTTGATCATTATAAATTTTAATTTCAGTATAGTCAAATTTATCAGTCTTTTTCACAACGGCTTATACTTTTTAAAGTAAGTCTTTCCATATCTGTTACAGAATTATTCTTTTGTAGTGTTTCTAAAAAATTCACTTGTTTTTCACATTAAAATATTTGATCTATTTGGAATTGATTTTTCTATATAGGAAGAGGTAAGGATACATTTCCATTTTTTAATCCAGCTCACCAGTTGTCCAACTAATAATGGTTTGATTTACAATTTTTCTACTTTATGATGGTGAGAAAATGATATGCATTCAATAGAAATCACACTTCAAGTACCCGCACAACCACTGTTTTTCATTTTCAATAGGTTATTCAATAAATTACATTAGCTATTCAATACTTTATTATAAAATAGGCTTTGTGTTGATCTTGCCCAGCTGTATATGGGCAAACATACAGATGAGTTTGTTCTATGGATGGGCTTTTTCTGGACTGTTCAACTATTTGTCTCTCTTTGCCTATACCAATATTGTACTGTTTTGCTTAATATGGTTTTACAGTAAGTTTTTGTATCCAGTACTACAAGTAACTCCTTTCTATTTCTTCATTAATCATGTCAGGCATATATTTTTCTTGCAATTGCCTATTTTGAAAACTAAATGCAAAACTTTATCTTCCTCCCTTTCAAAATTCCTTTTGTTCATTTAGACTATTACTATAGCACACTGAAAACATTTTAAATAATATTTTTGCTATCTGATACATTATCTAGCCCTCATAATTTTAATATATTCACCTCATTGATGAAAATTTGCAACAGGACAAAGTGCACTTTTCTGAGTCTCCGGTAAGGACATATCATTAAGAAATGTAATGGAAAACAAAACCATCACTAGTGAGAAACAGTAATAAAATAAGAAGACTCCTGGCTAGTGTCCAACCCTTCCAGGAAACTGTGGATGACCATCACCAGTTTAACCTCCCTGGATTTCAGTCCCCGGTATCTAATATGAGCACTAGTGGTAATAGGAATTCAAACAAACGAAAAGGACAGAGGCAAATCTCTTGGAGAATATAATGGGTGATGAATTTCAGGATCAAACCAGAATGATTTATACAGTTTCTCATGTTTAAGATTGATAATAAAAATCATTTTAATCTGAAAGTATAAAACAAATGAATGTATCATTGCCATAAAGGAAGAAAAGTATGTCTTGGAACTCTAAGTTTGTTGCTGGTCCTTGATGATCTTGCTTTACATTTGACAAGAAAATAGGGGCCAACCTTCAGCCCCATCCTCCTAAAGTTACCAGACCCCCTTCCCTATCTCAGTGGAAAATGTCTCTCTCCTCCTTTCAAAATCTGTTCTCTCAATTCCTTTCTTCTTAGAGACTTGCTATGTCATCAATCCCCATTTTTTCCAGAATCTTCTGTCTTTCCCATCTACTAGCCTGTTGCCATCAGCATCTAAATAAACTCAAATATTTCCCATCTTAAATAAGGAACACAAAACAAAAATGTCCTTAGCTCTTACATCAATGTGTAGCTATTAATATATTATTCAAATTGCTTTTGCATCTGATATATATTCTCAGTTTGCTTCCTGCAGTTAGAATTTCAGAATTTCAGAATAAAATGAAAGACCTCCTTTCATTTCATACTATTTCTGTCCCTTTTATTCAAAACTAATTTTTTGTTTGTTTGAGACAGTCTTACTCTGTTGCCCCGGCTCAAGTGCAGTGACATGATCTTGACTCAGTGCAACCTCTGCCTCCTGGGTTCAAACAATTCTTCTGCTTCAGCCTCCCAAGTAGTTGGGAATACAGGCATGCACCACCACACCCAGATAACTTTTGTATATTTAGTAGAGACGGGGTTTCACCAAGTTGGCCAGTCTGGTCTCAAATTCCTGACCTCAGGTGATCCGCCCACCTCAGCCTCCCAAAGTGCTGGGATTACAGGCATGAGCTACTGTGCCTTGCCAAAACTGATATAATTTTTAAAAAATTATCCAAATTAAAAAAAAAAAATCCAAAAAATTATAAATTTTTTTTTTTTTTTTGAGACAGTCTTGCTCTGTTACCCAGGCTGGAGTGCAGTGATGCAGTCTCAGCTCACTGCAACCTCTGCCTCCCCGGTTCAAGTGATTCTCCTGTCTCAGCCTCCCAAGTAGCTGGGACTACAGGCGCCCACCACCACGCCAGGCTAATTTTTGTATTTTTAGTAGAGATGGGGTTTTACCATATTGGTCAGGCTAGTCTCGATCTTCTGACCTCAGGTGATCCAACCGCCTCAGCCTTCCAAAGTGCTGGGATTACAGATGTGAGCCACCATGCCTGGTCTATTTATGAACTTTTTATTAGACACACCTAGAAATCTCTCCTAGGAAGTCTTTCTCTCCCTTGGGCCTCTTCTGAGGCTGCTATGGAACAATGCCCTTAAGGTTTTTATATTTGTTCGTTCATCTGTCTCTCTCAGAAAGCCTATGTTTAGGGCTGGCCACAGTGGCTCACGCCTGTAATCCCAGCACTTTGGGAGGCTGAGGCGAGTGGATCACAAGGTCAGGAGATCGAGACCATCCTGGCCAACATGGTGAAACCCCATCTCTACTAAAAATACAAAAATTAGCCAGACGTGGCAGCTGGCGCCTGTAGTCCCAGCTACTTGGGAGGCTGAGGAAGGAGAATCACTTGAACCAGGGAGGCAGAGGTTGTAGTGAACCGAGATCGTGCCACTGCACGATCCAGCCTGGTGACAGAGCAAGACTCCACCTCAAAAAAAGAAAAAGAAAAAAAGGCTATATTTAATGTTTAAGGGAGAGTGTCTACACAGCACTTTTAAGATCCTTAGAAGACTCTCGTTTGTTTGAAAAGAGTCTGAGGCCCCACCTTAAAGCTTTGTGAGTTCTAAGTACAGGTTTATAAGTCATGCCCTAGAGTCCATGTTTCCCTTGAGACTATATTTTCCTAACAGCAGCTAGGACTTGATCTTTACCCCGAGGTTCTTTCTTACTCTGAGATCTGTTTACTAGCTGGAAAAACTCACTTGTTCCCCCCTTTTTCCCCTAAGCTCTATGCTTTAGTGCCTTGCTCGCCCACATTTTATTATAGGCAGACAGAGAAAGCCAGGAGACACCTTCAATATTCTGCATAGAAATCTCTTATCTAGATCATTGAGTTCATTAGGTGTATTTCCTATTGTCCACATTATCACAGGTGACAGTGTTACCAAACTGTCCGCTAACACTAACAAGAGTCCTCTTTCCTCCAACTTCCCATAACATTTCTATTTCCTTCAGTACTTCACCTCATGTTCCCAAAGGTCCATCAGGCTCCCACCTGCTACCTGGCCCCCAAAATCAACACCACATATTCTAGGTTATATTATGAAAGCACTCGTTTTTCAAGTGCCAAGTTATGTTCCAGGTATCTATTGCTGAATAATAAACAACTCCAAAACTGAGAAGCATGAAGCAACCACCATTTTATCATATTCATGGATTTTGTGGGTGATAAATTCAGACAGTGCATAGTGAGGATGGCTCATCTCTGTTCCATGATGTCTAGGGCTTCAGACATCAAGAAGCTGGGGGTGACTCAAAGGCCTCAATAATCCGATGGCATTTTATTTATGCTTGGTGCCTTGTAAGGATAGCAGGAAGTCTGACCTCAACCAGGAATGTCCACTGGACAACTTACATGGGGCCTTTCTAGCATGGTAACTTCCAGGCAGCTGAGCTTCTCACATGGTGGCTTAGGGCTCCAAGAGCAATTATTCCAGCCAACAAGCTGAGTGGTCCTTTGTGTCCTAGCATCATAGATCATTTAGTGTCACTTCTGCTAAGCCCTATTGTTGAAGGCTTCAAAACCTGCCCAGATTCAAAGGGAAGGGTAAAGACTTCACCTTTTAATGGAAAAAGAATATAAGGCCATGTTTTTCAAACAACCACACTTTTTTTTGCGTTATCAAGTTTGCCATATTCAGAAGCAGAAGTCTTCTAAAATTTCTTCACTTAACTAGCACACGCTCTTCTTTTAAACCACAATATTTTAAAAAGTATATCCAGCTATGTATGAGTGGAGTAAGGCATGGTGAATTGAAATTTCAAATGAACAATAAGTATCATGTAGCTGGAGGAAACAGTTCAAATAACTTTAAGAAGCTGCTGAAATTAGATCTTGACTCAACATTAACCTCAATAAAAATGATATATAACTTGGGGAACAATTGTATTTAACCTTATGAAGTAAGATCAGTGCAATTAAGATAAATATTCTCTAGAGGCTGCCATATGACTTGTGCTGTCTTATTTAATGTGCCTTAGGGTACTTGGGAGAAGTAAAATTCTGAAAGAAAATAATTTAATTTGAAGCAGGTAAATTCTGTTTCCAGAACCAACATTTTAAAATTAAGAGTCAGTATGCTAATGCTAAGCATAAAATATTCTAATTATGAATGACTCAATACATAAAATAGTTCTTAGAACTTCATTCTCTTAAGTTTTTTTTTTGTAGGAAAAAATTACTGTGACTTCCTTATTCTGCCTTATTCTAGAACACAATAAATCCAGAATTTTAATTATAACCTTAATACAGACGATCCCCAACTTTTTTTTTTTTTTTTTTTTGAGATGGAGTCTCACTGTCACCCAGGCTGTAGTGCAGTGGTGTGATCTCAGCTCACTGCAACCTCCACCTCCCAGGTTCAAGCAATTTTCCTGTCTCAGCCTCCCAAGTAGCTGGGACTACAGGGGTGCCCCAACACGCCCGGCTAATTTTTGTATTTTTGGTAGAGACAGGGTTTCACCATATTAGTCAGACTGATCTCCAACTCCTGACCTCAGGTGATCCACCCACCTTCGCAACCCAAAGTGTTGGGATTTGCAAGCATGAGCCACGATACCCAGCCAACGATGGTTTGATTTACAATTTTTTGGCTTTACGATGATGAGAAAGTGATACCCCTTCAGTAAACACTGTGCTTAAAGTACCATACAACCATTCTGTTTTTCACTTTCAACAGATTACTAAGTTACATGGAATATTCAACACTTTGTCATGAAATAGCTCTGTGTTGATGATTTTGCCCAACCGTGGACAAGTGTAAGTATTCTCAGCATGTTTAAGGTAGGACAAGCTATGACATTCCATAGGTTAGGTGTATTACATGCATTTTTGACTTATGATGTTTTCAACTTATGACAGGCTATCAAGACATAACCCTATCATAGGTACATAAGAGAATATGTAGGCCGGGCGCAGTGGCTCACGCCTGTAATCCCGGCACTTTGGGAGGCCAAGGCGGGCGGGATCACGAGGTCAGGAGATCAAGACCACGGTGAAACCCCGTCTCTACTAAAAATACAAAAAATTAGCCAGGCATGGTGGCAGGCGCCTGTGGTCCCAGCTACTCGGGAGGCTGAGGCAGGAGAATGGCGTGAACCCAGAAAGCGGAGCTTGCAGTAAGCTGAGATCATGCCACTGCACTCCAGCCTGGGTGACAGAGCGAGACTCCATCTCAAAAAAAAAAAAGAGAATATGTACACGTTTTCACTCCTTTCTTGCTACATTCTATGCTTACATTTTTAAGTCATTTCAGGGAAAATGATTTAATAGTTTCTTTGTATAGATATCAGAAAATGTTCTTCTCAGAAGTCAATTTGTAAACTGGTATCTAAAGCATACGTAAATTTAAAAAACTAACTGATTTTAGAGGGCTTGAAAGCCATAATTTTTTTAAAAATCACTTTTATTGAAATCTAGCCAATGAGTTAAACGGTGAAATTCTTATGACAAGCAACCTAGGTTGTTTTTAAACCCCTAAGCTAGTCTTCAAACTTGGGAAAATTTTATATACGAAATTGCAAATGGATTATATAACCTATTTAATATTGGACTTGTTTAGTCAGAGGCAAACAATTTCATATTTAGCAATCACAAGCACAAAAATTGGCAAATCCTTATTGGATATCTTGTGAAATTTATTTTTAACAGATTATAAAATCTAATGCAGGGATAGTCCTACTAGTTGTTTCTGTGGAATACCTGTATTAGTTTATTTGATATCACCTTCGGTATACAGATAATGGTTGATTACATGAAGAAGAGAAATAACTAGGTTTCCCAGCACATTCACACAATTGGATTCAAGTTTTTAAACTTGGATAGCCAAAGAAGTAATATGAAACCAAAAAGACCACTGCTAAGCCATAAATAGGAGAAAATGTAGCACATGTAAATGCTAACTGGGAAATGACTGACCCCATAAGTACAGCAGTGCTTCCTTATCCAAGGAGGATACATTCCAAGACTCCCAGTGGATGCCTGAAACCTCAGATAGTACCAAATTCTTTATATCCGATGTTTGCCCCTCTACACGTATACCTATGACAAAGTTTACTTTGTAAATTAGGCACATTAAGAAGTTAACAATAACTAATAATAAAATGGAACAATTATAATATGCCAGCATCACCACTCTTGTGCTTTACGACCATTATTAAGTAAAATAAAGGTTACTTGAGCACAAGCACTGAAATACTGAGACAGTCGATCTGATAACCCAGACAGCTACTAAGTGACTAATGGGCAGGTAGTGTAGACAGTGTGGATACACTGGACAGAGGGATGATTCACATCCATGGAAAACAGAGTGGGACACTGCAAGATTTCATCACACTATTCAGAATGGCATGCAACTTAAAATTTGTGAATTATTTCTTGAATTTTTCGACTTAACTATTTTTGGACCGCAGTTGACCATAGGTGATTAGAACCATGAATAAGTGGGGACAACTATAATTCCAGAAAAGATTACATCAAGCGTGGCAAATGTGTGATACTTGTGCTGTCACTCCCTGCTCCCGAACCTAGAGCAGACACTTCTAATTAATCACCTTGTTGTGCCAACCAGAAACAGTCTCCCAGTGCAAAGGTCCAGGCAGCTTCTGCCTATTGTTTGGCATTAGAACACAGATGAAACCCTTCTGCCAGCTCTGGATGAAATGGTCGTAGCGAACTGAAGATTAGTCATGGGCAGAGCTGATTTGATTTTATCACTGGGAATATAGCTAGTAAGAATTTTGAGACAATGCTGCTATGATACTCAGCCATGATGTGACAACCAAAAAAAAATTCCAGCAGATTCACCGAGCCAGCACAAAGTAGGGGTGTACAAATGAAAAATTTGAATCTTTACTTCTATAACGTTAAGCAAAATTTTCACATCTGTAAAATAGGGATGATACCTATTTCTCAAGGTCATTACAATGATGAATACAGATAGACTGTATAAATTACCTTAAAGTAGGTGCTTGCTAAATGTCAGTTCCAAATTCTAGCTGTATGGTTTTTAAAGAGACATACAGAGGTTCCCAGAACAAAGTATCTGAGGTGGTTAAAAGGGTGGAAAAGTAAAATCAAGATGTTAATCAGAATTGTTTGTGGCATGTAAGTGAAAAATCAGGACTTCCTACTTGACAGAGGATGACCAACACAATAATAAGATACTTTTATCTATTTTGAGACTGAAAACTAGAGCAATGTTGCCCACAGTGCAGTGCAGGTATCAGTGGTGGTTCGTGGTGTTCACTACTGGGGACATATTGGCTGCCTGGCTTTAGATAGAGCTTGAATTGTACTGTAATTTCAAACACTGCCTTTCAACTCATACAGAGCAGATCATCAAGAAGGAAGAGCCTCTAGAGGCCACCAGGCTCCAAAAGAACCCTTTTCAAATTCTTCTGCTCTGTAAGGGTGGGGCTGTTTTCCCAGCAGGCCAGAGGCCAAGAATTTCTCATCATTTATTTTTAAGAAAACCTTTGAAAAGTAATACTGGTTATTGCTTAAGGTAGTCATACAAAGTTTGCTTTTTGTGTACATGAATGAAAGAAACTATGAATTATATAAAACTATTAATGGTACATAGACATGGCAGGAATGATAAAAAACATCTTGTGTGGTAATGACCAAAAGTTGGGAATGAGGGAACTGAAGTGTGAAAGAAAAAAGGAAAAAGAAGGGTGGGTAACGAGGGAAAAGAAAGTAAGGAGGGATCCTTTCATTTAGGTAGCCTAAGGTTCCCTGCTCCAGGCCCTGCTTTTGCCCTTTTAATGCCTGCTCTGGGCTGTCATGCAGCATCCTATAGAGAAAGAAACTGACGGGGATTCTCAGGATTCAGCATGGTCACTTTAAACAATTACCAGATCATATAGTTCAATTGCTCTCTTACTGTAATTAAAAGACAATTCACAGTTCGCAATGTAGTCCCTTTTGACATTTAATTAGGGCTTCCAATCTGCAAAGGCTGAGTGCTATCAATCAAATTGGAGCCAGCAGCAGCAGTGCTCATTTCCACATAAACAGCAGAGATGTGGTTGTTACCATACAAGGTCCCCTCTCAATCTATGATGATTAATCAGGCAAGTTTTTCCAGCAAACTTATTAAGAACCTTTTCCCCAACCACTGTGTAGCTCAGAGTCTAAAAGGGTTTTTACCTGTTTTAAGGTAAGCAAATGGGAGTTTTAACACAGTGTAGAAGCAAATAGATAACTTTTTCTCACCCATTTTGCAAGGGTCACTCCTATAAAAGAAGATAGATTAACAAGAGAAAAGCACAGCAAATTGATAGATTGAGACAAGGTCTTGTTCTGTCACCCAGGCTAGAGTCCAGTGGGATGATCATGGTTCACTGCAGCCTCAAACTCCTGGGCTCAAGCAATTCACCCACTTCAGCCTCCCAAAGCACTGGAATAACCGGTATGAGCCACAAGCCCTGGCCAACAAATTTATAATATTTAATCACAGTTTTATATGACACAGGAGTCTTCAGAAATGAAGATCCAAACACCTAGGGAAAAATATTTCTATGCAAAATCTGATGAAGGAAGTGGATAGTTGTAGAGAAACATGATTGGACAAAAAGGTATGGTCTAATGAGGGAAAACCAGTAAGGCTTACCTAGTCAAAGGGTCTTATAACCTACTAAAGGGGAGGTAGGTCAGAGAGACCTTTCCAGGTTTTATGGTTTGCTTTAGGGGAGGAATGAGAGGAGGGAAGGAGAAAGACTTTCTTGCTTCTGAGGCCCTCTTGTCTCCTTCAGCTCAAAAATACTCAGCATACCAAGACGCCATACTTTGGAGTATCATGTTCTGACCCCTGAAAACTGTATACATAAACTGGTACAGCAAGTACTCTAATGACAGTAAACACAATGCTATGAGTCCCAGATGAGGCTGAGAAAGGCTTCTGAAAAGGAGATAGCTCAACTTAGTCTAGAAGGATGATTCAGGACTAGCTGGATAGAGAACGAGGGCAATGAGTTCTGCCCAGTGGGAGTAGCTTGTGCAAAGGCACGGATACCCAGAAGAACTTGGAACTACTGGGGCTAGGAATACAATACCCCAAAGTACAGTACTTTGAAATGAAGGACTTTGGAAGGACTCAGAAGCAAGATCATTCTGACCACCTCCCACCCTCCTGGATCCTCCCTACTTTCTCCCCGAAAGCAAGTCATGGAAACCAGAATTTCTCTTCCCCAAAGGCAGGTCATAGACACTAGAACTCCTTTCCCCCAGAGCCAGCCATAAACCCTAGAAAGGTCACTCTCTGCTTTTGTCAGAGGCGTTTGAACCACACCATCTCCATCATGAACAGGGGCTGGGAAAAATGAGGCTGAGACCTGCTGGGCCTCATTCCCAGGAAGTTAGCCATTCTTAGTCACAGGATGAGATAGGACATTGGCACAAGATACAGGTCACAAAGATCCCACTGATAAAACAGAATGCAGTAAAGGAGCCAGCCAAAACCTGCCAAAACCAAGATGGTGACGAAAGTGACCTCTGATTGTCCTCGCTGATCATTAAACACTAATTGTAATGTGTTAGCATGCTAAAAGACACTCCCACCAGCTCCAGGATAGTTTACAAATGCTATGGCAAGGTCCAGAAGTTACCCTAGATGGTCTAAAAAGGGGAGAAATCCTCAACTCTGGGAATTGCTCATACCTTTCCCAGAAAACTCATGAATAATCCACCCCTTGTTTAGCATATCAAGAAATAACCATAAAAATATCCAACCAGCAGCCCTTGCAACTGCTCTATGGAGTAGCCATTCTTTTATTCCTTTACTTTCTTAAAGAAACTTGCTCTCATTCTACTCTGTGGACTCACCCCAAATTCTTTCTTGCGTGAGATCTGAGAGCCATCTCTTGGTGTCTGGATTGGGACCCCTTCCAAGTAACACTTTCTCCCTTGAAGACCCTCATTCCAGCAGAGTCATGCCCTAAATTGGGGAGAAAGCAATGCTACACAGAGAGGCCAAGGAGAATCTGAACAGTCAGGCCTTGCTGGGTTTCCCCCCCCAGTTATTACCATTAGATAGTACCCTTTTGACCAATCATGTTTCTCCACAACTATTCACTTCTTTCATCAGACTTTGCATTAAAACAGTTCTCCTAGATCTTTGGGTCTTCATCTCTGAAGGCTCCCATGTCACATAAAATTGTGACTAAATAAATGTATTATGGCTTTCTCTTATGTGAAAGGAAAATAAATACTAAGGACCCCAATTCACTCTGCTGAAAGAAAAAACTAAGCTGAAAGCTGAGTCATGCAAGAAGCTGCCTTTCCTTTTGTTCCTAACTGGACAGCTACAGATAACAGGTTACATATCTCCACAGATAGCTACTCTATGTTCTCCTTATCTTATGTAAAATGCTGCTTTACTGAACACGAGAAGAATACATAATTGGCTATTCCCCTACCTGCTCCTTTTCTCTTGCAACATGTGGATTACCATACCCTCCCACTCACTTTTCCCCTTTAAATATTGGCACCCTTAAATTCATCTTTGGAGAAAGTCATAGACCACAGACTGTTCCTGTGATTTTCTATTTTTTTTTCCGTGCATTGTCCTTAACCTTGGCAAAATAAAGTTCTAAATTGAGACCTGTCTCAGATACTTTTTGGCTTATACTTGTTAATCTGTCTTTTGTCATATAGGCTTGTCAGCTGAGACCTTTATGATAGGTGAGAAAAGATATCACACCTTTCCATCCTTACAGTACCAATGGTAAAATGCAAGTAGACTGTGAGGCTGGAGTACAGGGTTTGCTGGAGGGATGGCAAGAGGGTATCTGGAGATGTAGGCAGGAGTTAGACCATGATTAAGTGTGTTTTTCCCAGCACACAAAAGGATCACAAAGGGTGGGATGGTACCTCTACCATTGCTGCTTTCCTTAGCTGAGATAAAGTTCAACATTCTTAGATTTTCTCATTTGTGCCAAAGAAAACATTCAAGTTACTCATGATTTGTAAGCAGGGACAAGACCTAACCAGATGAGCACTGTAGAGCAATGGTACATACTAGCCAGCTCCTGTCACTTGCTCCCATCCAAATAATTTGTCTCTGGGTTCTCACATGCCCCTGTTCCTTATTTCTTTGTTTCCATTGCTGGGTTCTCTGAATCCCAGTCTAAGGAACATGCCTTAGTTTGAAAATTACAATGTCTCAAGTTTCTACCCTTTGCTCCGAGGATTGAACATAACTGAGACTGCAACTGCTAACAAGACCCCTTTTCTTGGAGAACCTTGTCTCTTTGCTCCCTTCCACCTGAGTCCTTAGATCTGACATCTGGCCACAGTCCTTAAACCACACTGAGAATGTCTTGAATGAACAGCCTTTCCTGGTAAAGAAACTTATTGGCAAACCCTGGATTGCTGCAGCTATTACTCAATTCTCCCTACAGTCAGGTTGTGCCACAGCCTGGGCAAGGGTTGGTCCTTGTGATCTGGACTCTAGCTCCTGCAGATTAGGTGTATAACAGAACTGCTTTGGACCTGACAGCAAACTCAGCCCTGAGTTGAGCTGCTCAGCCCCCAGTTATTCAAGCCCTGAGCCACACAGTAACCCCTTGGTCAACTCTAATTGAGGTTTGCAAACCTTGGTGCCTATAAATTAGTTAGAATAATTATTCTACTTAACCCATTAGCCCTGAAATGTGGTAAGTTTAACATTGTACCAAAATATGTACTGGGAGAAAAAAAATGGTACAAATTACATGGTTATAAAATTACGTTATCAGATAAATAAGCTCAGCTCAGAATTTCTGCTTCAGAAAAAAAAAAAACAACTAAGCAAATGCAAAACATTACCAATATTGCTGAAGTTTCCCAGGAAGTAATCCAACAAAGATAATATGCTGCTTTGACAAGGCATCCAAAAGCTATGGTTAAATGGAAACACCTCAAAGTAAATCCAGTTACCATCAAGGTGGCTAGGCTATCTTTTCTGGTTGAACTTCTTAGAAAACTAAGGATCCTTATACTCGTGGGCTTTCTTAGGAGACAGATATACAAGCAGATTTTAGTCTCTGTAACAAATTAATGTAGTTGGTTAGGTTTGTAGTATTATGAATTCAAACGAAATTAAATTCAGCCATGAAACTTAATATCTTGAATTTATAGACCACCCAACATAACTTCCTTTATTTTTGGCACTTACAAAGTCAATTCACTTCTGTCTGATATAATTTTCAAAGCAAAGCGTAAGACTTACCAATTAAATCCTCCTCCTCTCCCAGTAAATTTTACTAGCATTTCCCTTCAATGATCTTTTGCAATTACATAGTAATTTCTGTACAAGTTCATCCACGTGTTTTGCAAACATTAATTAAGCTTTGCAATACCCCAGCAAGGGAGGAGACCAGCATTACACCCAGGAATCCTCCATGTGCTGTGATGGTGGTTGGAATGACATTTGTTCTTGTCACTCAGAATCAGCACATGGAGCTCCAACCCGTGGAAGGAGAGGATGTACTGATTCTGCCAGAATTAAAAATGACACCATGATGCCTCTGATTGCTTTAAAAGAAAATGGGATGACTTTTCCTATCAAGAAGTTACTCTTTTAGAGCATGCGAAGATATTTTTATCTCTGACTCTGAATAATGGATCTGATTCTTATTAATGTTTTGAAATTAATTTTAGTGTTCTATCTATCCAACATTCATACATGTTGTTTTAGTAACAGCTTTAAGTAACCAGTGAAAAATGAGAAATTATCATATAGAACATAGTTGGAGAGCTGTGCCCTTTTAGATACACATGGATCTCATCCCATCTTCTAAATGTACAAACATAACTTTAGCTTAACAACAGGCAAATAGAGAAATGGAGAAAAGAACGAACTAGCTGGGTAAACAGGCCATGACATATGGACTGGAAAGATCAAGATGCTTAAGGCTTAACAGATACTTAGTCTGTTAAACTAAGTTAAAACTTACATGGGATTTTTAAAAGCTCTTTCTTTAAAACATTATCTTATAAATTATGACAGCAGTCACTTCCAGCCTAGCAATGTAGGCTGCTGGCTTCTCAGCACACTGACAGCAAAGCTGGCCTAACCAAGCTACCAGCACTGTCTTAGCATTTAACCCTGAAGGAGTCTGTCACCATCCCTACCTCCTGCCCTTGCTGCCTAGTGCTGGGAGCTGTCTGCTGAGTATGATGCCTTCTTGGTTCTCAACCCTGACTACACCTCATAACTACTTGAGGAGCTATTTATTGCAGCAGGGCCCTATCCTACATGAATTAAAACACAGTTTCTGGGGATGAGGCTGGCTATGGGCATTTTAAATACCCCCAGGTGATTGCTACCTGCTGCCCTGGTTAATGCCGCTCAGAGTGCAGTGGTGGAACACCCCACGAGTCAGGTAGAGCAGCCCAGCCTTTCTTGCAAGATAATGGCTGACCTCCAGTTCTAAGGAAAGTCCTCCACAAAAACCTTATATGGTCTTTGTCCTTGCCATATTACCTTTTACCATTCCTATCTTTCTCATGTTGTAAGTACCTGGTTGCTGGCTTGATGCATTGGCCAGCAGTGGAGAGGGGCCAGCTGGGCGGAACTGCTTCTCAACTTTGAGGTCAACGGATACTCCTACAGGGGTGTTATCGCATCTCACACTTTGCTGACCACTTCTATGATGATTTTCCATGCTTGGGTACCTAGAGCCTATGGTGAGCCAAAGTAATAGTGCAGAGGGAAATGAACTCACAATTGAAGAGAAGGCAGATGCTATACAAATATATGAGCCAGTGGGTCAAGGAATATACATCACAAATATAGTTTGCAGAAATATTGCAAAACAGGTCAGTGGGGAGTATCCCAAAGATGTTACCTTGGTTAGCATTTAGCTTGGTTAGCATTTAGCAAAGACAGACATTTTATTTTTCATTCCTATCTTCTAACTACATTTTTTTGATAAGACAGATTTTTTTTTACATCAATCTAAAGGAAGACGACATGCAATATCAATTGTGTGGGAAAGACAAGTTATGCTTCAGCTGTGTTTAATACTCTTGATGGTTTTAGGTGGTGCCACAGAAACTGCATTAAGTATATGTTGAATCACAATGAGGAAATAATTTTGTTTTCTTTTTAATCTTTTTGATTATACCAAGATAAAAGCCTCAGTTTGTCTTAAACAGCTTTCTGGTACTTGATATCTCTTTTTAACACAGCATTTAGGGAACAATGGTAACCAGCTAGAATGTAAGAACATAGTTTAGTCTTCATTTGTATTTATTTATGTCTTATCTTTTATTCATAACAAGCAATAATGTTTTTTAATTTGCGGTAGTAATTTAAAGCTTCTTTTTAAATCACATTTGTTTAAAAGAATGTGAGTTGATTTAAAGAGATAATAAAACAGGTAGTGCACATATGTAGCATAAATTCTGAAGGGGATATACTATTATAGCTGAAAATTATTCCACTTTTTTTTTTTTTAAAGGTGAGCATATTCTTTAAATAGATCTCATTGCCAACTTCAGCTTAGGGCAAATGTAACAAGCATGGTGCCTAATTTTTTTAAATACTTTTTAAATAAATCTAAATGCATCTTTATTATGCACATCTATTCCTAACTTTGTTTTCAAATGGAAGTCCTTAATATCAAATTTAACCATGATCTATAATTATAATCTATACTTTCCACTTGCTTTTAGTATTCACACTGCAACTATGAGTTTTTAAAAACTCCAAAATTGGTTTTCTAAAGCTGGTTCAGCTTTAGAAAATTGGTTTCTAATGGTAAGTGGGGAAAACTGTCTGCTTCATACCTATGTGGCACATCTGTAATTTGGGTTGTTTTGTTCTCAATTGATCCAGATGTTCTGTATCTATATCATGCTTTTAGGTAACATTTTTGGCAGACCTGCTTGCTTCCCAATGAAAACTGAGTTGGATAATCATTATGTAGATTTGTACATATAGCATCTTCAACAAAGAAAAAAATAAATGTTTAGAGAAGTGGCAAAACAAAGGAGAAGGACTTTGAGTCTCTAGGGGTGGTAAATTGTAGGAAGGCAAATAAGTAGAATTTTGCTATACATGTTTCTCCGGGGCTGATAAGTGTCTAAAGTTGCCTTTGGTGCTCAATCTTTGTTCTTCCTGGTAGAGAAGAGAGGAGGGACACCTTTACCTTCATAAGTTTATGTCCTGCTTTTAGACAAATGGGAGCAAGGAGAGAACATTTCTTATATCTATTTCTTCAGTTGCCTTCGGCTCAAAATCATCCTTATGTCAAAATGGCATATTTGGGAGTGGCATATTCGGGTCTTCTACAGCACGTATTTTCCTTCTGTCTGTCCCTAACCCTCTTCCCTTCTTCTGTCATCTCTCCCATCCAATCTAATTGGCATCACACTTAAAGGTTTAGCTTAGATATCACTTTTTGTTTTCATGGTGCCCATCACTCCTCTTCCCCAAAGACTGAGGAAATTGACCCCTGGTGCATTCCTACGGTGTCCTGTACTTACCCTGTGTTTCACTCCCTGTTGTGATTGTTAGTTTACCCATCTCTATCCATTCCCATCCTTTTGCCCGTAGCCCTTGGCACAGTGCTTGATAGATTTGCTGACTTAAAAACAAAACCAAAAAAAAGGTCTTAAATCACAGGGGAACACATCAAGGAAACCTCTTGCCTTTTATTCCTGCCCCCTTTTGTCTTCCATTGCATTTGTGAGAATTCACTCCCAGGACAGTGGCTTTTTTATAATATGTGTAATGTTTTTACTGCCCCTACTATGATACTTCTGTGTCCTCTTGGTAGTGAAACTTTGGAGCCAGCAGCTAAGCAGTTCACTGACAAGGGAATAAAAGTAAAAAGGGGAAATTGGAGTCATAGGAAATAAGCGATGGTGGGAAAATCCATTTTCAAAATTTAAAGCTCTAGGAACGTGTTGCTATACATTGTGCCTACTTACAAAAAAACTGTCCAGAACATCACTCTACAATGTGGAAGCCACTAGCCATGTGTGGCTACTAAATTAAAAATTCGGTTTCTCAGTCATACTATTTCAAGTACCTAGTAGCCACATACAGTTAGTGGGTAATACTTTACTAAACAGTGCAGATGTAGAATATTTTCATCATTACAGAAAGTTTTATCAGATAACGTGGGTTTAGAACACAGAAATTTCAACATGGTGATAAACTCCTTTCAGAAGGAATGCACATTAGAATACCTAAAGGCCGGCCAGGTGTGGTGGCTCACGCCTGGAATCCCGGCACTTTGGGAAGCCGAGGCAGTTGGGTCACCTGAGGTCAGGAGTTTGAGACCAGACTGGCCGACATGGTGATACTCTATCTCTACTAAAAATACAAAAAACCTAGTCAGGCATGGTGGTGTGTGCCTATAATCCCAGCTACTCGGGAGTCTGAGACAGGAGAATCGCTTGAACCTGGGAGGTGAAGGTTGCAGTGAGCTGAGATCACTCCGCTGCACTCCAGCCTGGGCAACAGAACAAGACTCCGTCTCAAAAAAAAAAAAAAAAAAAAAGAATACCTAAAGGCCAGTTCTAGTAATTATTTCATAGGCACACCCTGGATTGGGGAATCAAGTTGCAACCATACTAATTGTCAGTAGTTTCTGGAAATTGCTGATTTATTCAATTTTTCAAAGTCATACATAATTTTCAGAATTAAGTTGTCAAAGGGAAGATTTACTTGGGTACTATTAGTTTTTCCTAAAGTCATTATTAATTCACTATCATAGATTGTTCACTTTTACTCTTAACTTCCTATAGTAAACTATTGATAAAAGAAACCATGTTTTGACATTTTTCTTACAATTTAGTTGTTTGTCATAGTTTAGATCATATCTACATGGAAAGGTGTCTTATTTAGAAATTTGAAAACAGCTGCTTAAATGCTTAAAATTTCAGGACTTGAGAATTAGGCAATAGGGATGAACAAGACATAGCCCTTCCTTGTGGAGGTGATAATTAGTGAGGATGACAGACTAAAAGAACAAATAAATAAGATTTCAAGTAGTGGTATGTTCTATGAAACTGACACTTTGAGCAAAGACAACTATTGAGCAGGAAATAATGATGCAAAGATCTAGTAGCAACAAAACTCGACAGGTTAAAAAATTATAATTTTCCATTGGCACATTCATAGTCTACTATGCTAAGCACTTTATCTGCATCATCTCATTATCATTTGTGCATTTGGACATTATTCTGATCACCCTATGCAGGCAGACTTCCTTTGTTTTGCTTAAGAATCGTTACTTTCTAACAGTAGATGTACTTGTGTGGATCAGTAACATCCAGGTACTAAAAGTGAATATTTATTGATGTATTAACAAGATTTTTTTTTTTTTGAGATGAAGTTTTACTCTTTTTGCCTAGGCTGGAGTGCAGTGGTGCAATCTCAGCTCACTGCAACCTCCGTCCCCTGGGTTCAAGCAATTCTCCTGCCTCAGCCTCCTGAGTAGCTGGGATTACAGGCACCCGCCACCACACCCAGCTTATTTTTGTATTTTTAGTAGAGACGGGGTTTCACCATGTTGACCAAGCCGGTCTCAAAATCCCGACCTCAGGTGATCCACCTGTCTCAGCCTCCCGAAGTGCTAGGATTACAGGTGTGAGCCAACACTTCCGGCCAAAGTTTTTTTTTTTTAAGGAAAGTTTGTTCTCATTTCTGTAGGGCAGTGTCTTAAACTTTGGCTGGTGGATGACTAGCTCCAAGACAGCTGGGTTCTTGTTGAAAATACACCCTCCTGGACCCCATCTGTAATCAAAATCTCTTTGACACCTGGAATCTGCTCTTGTAACCACCACCCTAGGTTTTTCTAATGCATACTAAAGAGTTCTGTGATGTGGAAGACATTGTTGATTGTCCACACAAGAGCCATTCTCTTCTTTGTCTTATTAATAGAATGCCGATTTTGTTGCTTTCCTGTTGGGAATGAGATGCTTAAGAAAATCGTGCTCAGGCTCAGTAGACTAATCAAGATCAATCTAAAGCAAACAAGGCAATCTCATCGTCTTTCCTGGGGCTGGTTTAGAGACTTATTTTGGCAAAAGACTTAAAAGGAGACTTCTCTGCTGGAACCAGCTGGGAAATAGTTTTCTTTCCTCCTAATAGGAGAAACACATGCAGAAGTGGAACTTGGTTGTGTAAGGAGTGGATACCTAGAGCTATTGAAAACAAATATATAGAGGATAGTGGAGCAAAAGGATGGATAAGACTGCAGGCGTGGCTGAACCTCTCAATCCACCTGGAGTCAGCTCCCTCCAGATTTCCTGTTATGAGAGACAATAACCATCCCTATTACTGAAACCATTTTATTTGGATATTTTGATGTTTGCCACTAAGAGAATGCTAATTGCTACACTGGAGGAACACTAGGCAGAATTCTTTTTAAAAAGCATTATACCTTTGGTAGAAACTGAAGTTTAAAGTGCCAGGTTTTTGTGATATTAGACATTGAGTTGAAAAAAAAGTATACTTGACAAAAGTGTGAGAAAATCATCAACAGGCAAGGACCTGTGTTTAAAAAAAAATTGTTTTGGGAGATGAGAAGAAAAGCCATTTTTAAGAGATATAACAGAAATACTTGGCGTGCGCATTAGGTTATAGGAGCTGGTCTCTAGTATACCTGCCACAGTTGCAAAAAGGATACTTGTTACAAAAAGTTTTTGGAGAGATGAAGAAATGAAATATACACATAACATTGTTTTCAGAGAAAAATCAGTTGTCATAGGTTTCACTGCTCCTTTCTTCTGTGTAGGATACTCCTGAGGTCTGCTCCGTTGGGGGTGCTACAATGTTGGCATAGGAGGGACACATTTGCCCTTTCTCCCTTGGGAAACTGACTACAATAAGAGATAAATAGGTGTCCACCACAATGAAATTTGAATCCCCTAACCCACAGTAGCTGATTTTCCCCTCTGTGGCTTTTGTCTAATCAGCCATTCAGCATGTGGGTACTCTGAGATTAGAAATAGGCATTCTCATGTAGTGGCCCCCTCCCTCCCTTAACTCAAAGATTCTTTTCATCTAAAATCCTGGGACTTCAAACTCAGAGATCATGTCTGAAGTAGACATGACAAAGGAAGCTTAATACAAAGGCAAATTCTCATCCTCCTATGTGATGTCACTTGAAAAACAGAAGGAAGGATCTGGAAATGAGCTTTCTTCTCCAGGCTGAATAGTACTTTGAAGGTTCTACATTTGCCATAGCACAGGACCATCTTTGTGGTTATTATTAATACCTCCCAATACACTTGAGGGTCTAAGGGTTACCTTCACATATACATAATGAGAGAATTACAGTAAACACCTGCATAACTTGGTCTTCTCTAAACCCCTCTAATTATTTGTTCCCCTCAGGCACAGGTAGCTTGGGCTTAAACTCAATTTCCACTTCATGTATGGCTACATAAAGTAGTACTTACTTAGACTCATCTGGTATTTGAGGAACATCAGCCCTTTATAAACTCCATGGTGAATACCAGTTGACCAGGAATCTCACAGACATTTTTGTGTGCGACCAGAACCATGGGTTGGGTACAAAATAACATACAGTATACTGAAGGCTCTGTGGTTGACTTGAAGGTTTTCAAAAACTTTTGGGGCCGGGTGCAGTGGCTCATGCCTGTAATCCCAGAACTTTGGGAGGCAGAGGTGGGCAGATCACCTGAGGTTGGGAGTTTGAGACCAGTCTGACCAACATGGAGAAACCCTGTCTCTACTAAAAATAAGAACAAAAAACAGAAAAACAAACAAAAAAACAAATTAGCCAGGCATGGTGGCACATGTTTGTAATCCCAGCTACTTGGGAGGCTGAGGCAGAAGAATTGCTTGAACCTGGGAGGCGGAGGTTGCGGTGAGCCAAGATTGCACCATTGCATTCTAGCCTGGGCAATAAGAGCGAAACCCCATCACCCCCCCCCCCCGCCCCCCCAAAAAAAAAAACAAAAAAAAACTTTTGGTTCCTCTACTTAGGCACGGTCAGGAGGTAGGTTACTAGTTCTGGGATCTTTTCAAGGGCTATGCTCCCCTGACTGTTTTAATGATATCCAAAACAAAACCTTTTTCTAGTGAAGAGGCAGAGTTATTTAAAAAAAATAAAAACAACAACAACAATGTGAAGCATCAGTCTACTCTCAAGTAACTCTGGTATGCAATTGAATAAAAAACTTCTATGCTAGAACTTGAATAGATTCAATGCTTAAAGATTGATGTTTGGAGCCTGTTGAACACTTCAGTGTCAGTCATCATATATCAAGAAATTTACATACTGAGGTGCTCTTGCCCTGAAACAAAAAGATGAAGAGGCTTGCATTCATTTTCCATTGCTACCGTAACAAACCACAATTTCAGTAGCTTAAAATAACACAAGGCCAAGTGCAGTGGCTCACGCCTGTAATCCCAGCACTTTTTTTTTAGACGGAGTCCCGCTCTCTCACCCAGGCTGGAATGCAGTGGCGTGATCTCGGCTTACTGCAATCTCCACCTCCTGAGTTAAAGCGATTCTCCTGCCTCAGCCTCCCAAGTAGCTGAGATTACAGGAGCCCGCCATCATGCCTGACTAACTCTTTGTATTTTTAGTAGAGACGAGGTTTCGCCATGTTGGCCAGGCTGATCTCAAACTCCTGACCTCAGGTGATCCACCCGCCTCGGCCTCCCAAAGTCCTGGGATTACAGGTGTGAGCCACCGTGCCCGGCCTGTAATCCCAGCACTTTGTGAGGTTGAGTTGGGAGTATTGCTTGATCTCAAGAGTTCAAGACCAACCTGGGCAACACGGTGAGACCCCCATCTCTACAAAAAATACAAAAATTATCCAGGTGTGGTGGTGCATGCCAATAGTCCCAGCTCCTCAGGAGGTTGAGGTGGGAGGATCACCTGAGCCTGGGAAGGTTGAGGCTGCAATGAGCTGTGATTGCACCTCTGTACTCCAGCCTGGGTGACAGAGGGAAACCCTGTCTCCAAAACAAAACAAAACAAAAAACAAAACTCACATAAATTTATTTTCTTACAGTTCTGTAGGTCAAATATCCAGCATAGGTGTCACTGGTGTGGAAGAAAGATGTTGGCAGGACTGCATTCTTTCCCAGAGGTTCTGGTGCAGAAGCTGTTTCCTTGCCTGTTCCACCTTCTAGAGGCTACTTGTATTTCCTGGCTCATGGCCTTTCTCCATCTTCAAAATCTGCTTCCACGCTGCTATATTTCTGGCTTTCTACAGCTGAGAATGGTTCTCTGCTTTTTAAAGACTCATGTAGGTAGATTGGATTCACATGGGTAAACCAGCATAATCTTGCCCCATCTCAAGGCCCTTAACCTTAATCAAATCTGTAGCCTTTCTTTGACTGTGTAAGGTAACATATTCACAGGCTCCAGCGATTCAGATATGGGCCTCTTTAGGAGGCCATTATTCTGCCCACCACAGGCCACTACACAGAAGTGTGCCAGACTTGTGGTATACAGCAGAATGTGATCTGCTAGTGCTCCTGTTTTACCAAAACACAGATGATTGAGAGTTTAGGGGATTACTAAAGTCTGCTCTCATCAGCTCTCATTTCTCAGAGATTCACATTCTAAATTATGCACAGTCTGATGAAAGCTCTTTTGCGTCATTGACAAGGTTGTGGCCCTTCTTTCAGCATTACAACTTGGAGATTTTATGGGCTGTGTTGGGAAGCTCATGATGCACAATGGGAGGGGATGAGGGATTTACATTGATTAAGTTTCTACTCTGTGCCAGGCACTTCCACACTTCACAGTATTTGATTTTCCTGACCCCTACTCTAGTATTCCTTCCACTGTATCATGTTTATACAGCATCCCCCTTCTGTGGAAATTATCAACACACCTACCAAGGCAAGAGGATAGTGTGGTGGTCAAGGGCTTAGGCTCTGGATTCAGATGCACCTGGTATGCTGAATGGTCTGTTTCTCCTCCAGACCCACTCTCCAAACTTCTTTGTCCTACTCTGCCCAGGGAGGCTCACCTTTACAGAGTAGATCAGTCAGGCTTCCTTGCCCTCTGCCTTCTCATTGAGTTTGGTCAATAGGAGCCACTAGCTGGAGAAGAAAAGATGTGATGAGAAATTGCTCAGCAATGTAATCTGTCAGTTCTCTTTGGGCCATAGTATGGCACTGTCAGCTTTGCTCTACCTAAGACTACAGCTTCTGCCAGGCGCAGTGGCTCATGCCTGTAATCCCAACACTTTGGGAGGCCAAGGAGGGTGGATCACTTGAGATCAGGAGCTTGAGAGCAGCCTGGCCAACATGGCGAGATCCCATCTCTACTAAAAATGCAAAAATTAGCCAAGTGGGTGGCGCATGCCTATAATCCTATCTTCTCTGGAGGCTGAGGCAGGAGAATCACTGGTATCCAAGAGAGGGAGGTTGCAGTGAGCCGAGATCGCGCCACTACACTCCAGCCTGGGTGACAGAGTAAGACTCTGTCTCAAACAAACAAACAAACAAAAAAAGATGACTACGGCTTCTGCAGGGTATCTCCTCTCCCGTGGCTGCAGGTCTTTCCAGGTTCCAGTAAGTGCTCCTCCCTGTGCCCCTGGAGACCTGCTGCTAGCCCTTGTGTGTTTCACCATTCCTGGCTGATGCTACTTATTCCTTGATAAGTACTTCCTTCATTAAACTCTCCTCAGGTACCCTGTTGAAGTGTGCCAACTGTTTCTTGCCAGGCCCTATCTGATACACCTGGGTGTGCCAACATCTTGTGATCTTGGATGAGTTAGCTAACCTTAAACCTCAGTATTCTCGTATGTGAAATGGAGATAAAAATAGCTACCTCGTGGAGTCATGAGAAGGACTAAATTATTTAATTCATGTATAGCTTAACACAGTGTTTGTCACACAGTAAACACTTAGAGGAATCTTTGCCAAAATAAAGGAAATGAATTCTCTGAGATCTGATAGCTCCATCTGGATACAAATGTTCCACCAAGTGAAATGTACTTTTTGCTCCAACAAAAAAGAGTTATTTCAAACAACTATTTAATTGAGGTCTTTGGGTTTACCAATAACTAATTGTTAGTGATGTTGTTGAAGCTACCCAAATAGTCCTCACCTACTGAGGGACATTCCAACTGAAGCACCTTTAATTTAAACTTTGATGCCTCTGGAATTTTCCAACATACCTGAGACTTTACTTTCTAATTTTCTGGATATATAATAATTTAAGTAATGTAAGCAGAACATTTTTAACAATATTTTGGAATATTTTGGAAATATAAGTCTATCTATAAATCTACTTAGACACACTAATTGCTTCTTATTACAAAGAACCTACACAATGATCCATTTAAATGCATAAAAATATTATGGTAGATTTTTTTTTTAAAACAGGGTCTCACTGTTGCCCAGGCTGGAGTCAGTGGCATGATAGTGGCTCACTGCAGCCTCAACCTCCCAAGATCAAGGGATCCTCCTGCCTCACCCTCCTAAGTAGCTGGGACTTCAGGTGCACACCATCACACCCAGCTAATATTTTTATTTTTATTTTTAGTAGAGACAAGTTCTCACTATGTTGCCCAAGCTGGTCTCAAATTTCTGGCCTCAAGTAATCCTCCCACTTCAGCCTCCCAAAGTGCCAGGATTATAGGCGTGAGGCACCACACCCAGCCAATGGTAGAATTTTTAAAAGGACAGTCTTCAAAAGTGGATGCTTATGGTATCAGGGAAAAGATGAAATGCAAAAAAAAAGAAAACAACTACAGAAAATATTTCAGTATTTTGGTACATGAAGATCCATGTTGAGAGAGAAAGAAACAGAGAGTGAGAGAGAGACAGAGAGAGATTTGGAATAGAAACTTCCAATGTACTTTTCAGATACCAGATGAAAACACCATTTTAACAGCTGACAGTGTTGCTGTCACTGGCTTAAGTCTATACTTTGAAAGATCCCTTTCAGAGGGAAGATGAGGCCCAGAGGGTATAATCCGTAAGAAGACCACTCTTTATAAGAAATAATAGGAATTTGGTGGTGAGTTAAAGCAGAGAAGGGAAAGGAGCCACGCCATGGGTGAGGGATCCTAAAGGAAAAAGAGCTACAACAGACGGCTCCAGCCATGTATATTTAAGTTGTTTGCCTTGCTGTGATTTAACCACTCTGTTTCCCCACATCTTTTATAAAATCTGCTACACACCCAAATGCTTTATCTGCATGATTTTCCCCAGAAGGAAAGGGGACTATAGTCCATTTTATCTGGGTCAGCACACGGCTGAGAAAAGACAAGAGCAGTGGTAAGGGTTGGGGGTGTGAGGGTTAATTTTAGTTGTCAACTTGTTCGGATTGAGGGATACCCAGATAGCTAAGAAAGCATTATTTCTGGGCATGTCTGTGAGGGTGTCTCTGGAATAGATTAGCATTTGAATCAGTGGACTAAGTAAGGAAGTTCTGCTTTCATCCAGTATGGGCAGGTACCATCCAATCAGCTGAGGGCCTGGATAGAACAAAAAGGCAACAGAAATTGAATTCTGTCTCTCTTTTGGAGCTGGGACACTCTTCTTCTCCTGCCCTTAGACATCAGAACTCCAGGTTCTCTAGCTTTTGGATTCCAGAACTTATACCAGCAGTCCCCATATTCTCAGGCTTCTGGCCTCA
Source organism: Pan troglodytes (assembly GCF_028858775.2). Lineage (NCBI taxonomy): Eukaryota > Metazoa > Chordata > Mammalia > Primates > Hominidae > Pan > Pan troglodytes. The sequence continues at coordinate 127,047,351 of NC_072404.2, read as the reverse complement.
GACAGGAGGTTCCATCATTGGCTTTCCTGGTTTCTGAGGCCTTCAGACTTGAACTCAGCCATGTTACCAGCTTCCCTGGTTCTCCAGATTGCAGATAGTATATCATGGAACTTCTCAGTCTCCACAGTTGTGTGAGCCAATTTATCTAACAAATCATGTCTCAAATATCTATATATATCCTATTAGTTCTGTCTCTCTAGAGAATCCTGTCCAGGACATCGGATGAAAGTGAACTAAGAGGTCACCAGAAGGGAGACTCTGAGCAGATATGTCCATAGAAACATGAGCTCGAAAAACTTCATGAAAATATCAGGGAGAGCATTATGCATCCCACAGGACAGAAGACAAAGAGACTGAAGCCAACTGTATTTAAATCTGAAAGGACAGGGTGACCTCAGCTGATATCTGATTTACAATTTATCAGAGATCTAAGTGAAAAGTAGAAATATAAAATTAAAGCTACTGGTGTCAGTCTTTTAGGATAATCATGTTCTTATTGCTGGTATTTTCCTCACCCCATATTTCTATAGTTCTTGTGGAATCTACACTAAAACAGAATATTTAGTATCAACTTTTTCCTTGATAAAAGACAGCCATTGTGGAAACTCTGTATCAACTGCTGGGAAAATGCTGGCATTAGATTTTCCCACATGAGGGTTTTAAAATTTTTTATTTAGTTAGTCATTTACTGCCAGGCATTTATTGGCTTCCAAATCTATGTTGGCACATAAGTGACTATAAACCATTACCCTAGCCTATGACATCTCACCTTTTAGGGATTAGCTGCAAAATACTATGTGGCATCAAAGTTCACTATTCAAGAGCACAGTTTTCAATAAAATAGAAAGGCACATGTCCCACACACACACAGACACATATGTAAATAAATACATATATCCCATATTTCCTTTTATTATGGGAATTTACATATTTTTCAATGATCTCCAAACCTATATGTTTGTATTATTGATCAGAACGGTTGCTAAACTTTCATGGTTTGCCATTGATATGGTTTGGCTGTGTCTCCACCCAAATCTCATCTTGAATTGTAATTCCCACAATTTCCTCATGCCATGGGAGGAGCCAGGTGGGAGGGGATTGAATTATGGGGGTGGGTCTTTCCTGCTCTGTTCTCGTGATAGTGAATGAGTCTCATGAGATCTGATGGTTTTAAAATGAGATGTTTCTCTGCATAAGCTCTCTTCTCTTGTCTGCTGATATGTGAGACATGACTTTCACCTTCTACTATGATTGTGAGACCTCCCCAGCCACATGGAACTGTGAGTCCAATAAACCTCTTTCTTTTGTAAATTGCCCAGTCTCAGTTATGTCTTTATCAGCAGCATGAAAACGGACTAATACAGCCATGATCACAAGACTCTTTGTAGAAGACTCTGTGTAGACTTTCTGTGAGGCTTGAGACTTTTGCCCAATACTTATAGCTTTGTATGTTCCCCCCTGCCAAGAAAATTCATTTATAACATCAATGTTGTAGGCCATTGCCAATGCAAGTCCCCAAATTCTGTTAGGCAACCTCCAGTAAAAGTGTTATTGGAAGACCTTCCATACTCATCTCCTAGCTTATTTAAAGGGTATAAATAATCAAATATGACCCACTTTAGAAAATTAAGTAACTGAGCAATTTAGCATTTTTTTTCAATATAATGGAGACCTTTAGTGGTGAGAATAATTTTTGGTTATCATGCATTATATTCCCTTGATCTTGCTATATGAAAATACATCACATATTTACTGATCACCTACTCTCCTGCAAACCAGTGTACCCAAGGAACTTATAGATAAATAAGGAGACAAGTCAGGCAAATCCAAAATACATATTTGTAACAACCTACATGTAATAGCTCATTTTATGTGTCAACTTCGTTGAGCTATGGTGCCCAGATATTTGATCAAACATTACTCTGGATGTGTTTTTTGGATGAGATTAACATTTCAATCGGTGGACTTTGAGTGAAGTAGTTGCTCTCCACAGTGTGAGAGGGCCTCATGTAATCAGTTGTAAGCCTTAAGAGAATAAAGACTGACCACCCCCTGAGCAAAAAGGAATTCTGCCAGAGACTGCCTTTGGATTCAAATTGTAACCCTTTTCTGAGTCACCAGCTGGCCAGTCTGTACTGCAGATTTCAGACTCAGCAAGCCTCTACAATTTCATGAACCAATTCCTTAAAATAAATCTCTCTATACATACACACATCCTGTTGGTTTTGTTCTTTGGAAGTCATATTCACAAAAAAAGTCTTGGTCAAGAATTTATACTTACTTTGCACATTCATTCTGTATTATTCCAGATATAAATTTGGGTGTTTTGGATTTATTTTAAAGTAATTCAAGTAATACTAGTTCCAGCTCAGTCTCCAGAAGCAAAGGTTGTAGCTCTAAGCAGTTGCAATAGGCAGCACTTATGCAACCTTCCATATCCAAAAAAAATTTTTTGAATACCTATTCTGTTCAATAAGTGCTGACATGATAAAGTGAATAAAAGAGACAACGATCCCTGCTTTCATGAAGTTTATATCCTAGTGGAAGAAGATAGACAACAAGCAAATAAACGTATGTTAGTCAGATGGTGATAAGTGCTAAGAATAAAACTAAAGCAGTTACCCTACCTTACGATGGAGAATGATGAGATGAGGTAGATCTGAGCAATTTTATGTAGGGTGTTTGGAGTACGTAACATCTGAGCAGAGACCTAAATGAAGTGAAGTCATGCAGATTGATGAATGAAAAGAGTTCCAGGCACTCAGAGTAGCAAGGGCAAGGGTTTTGAGGCAGAAGTGTGTACAGGATGTTAGAGGAATACAAAGAGGGCACCAGAATGAGAGACACCTTTCTGAATGGAGACACCAGAATGGAGACACCAGAATGAGAGAGAGTGGTACGAGATGAAGCCAGAGATAAGTTCCCAGAACTGGACTGTGTGGATCAGGGCCCTGTGCATCAGGGAAAAGACAGAATTTTGTTCTGAATGAGATGGAAAGCAAATGGAGTGTTTTGAGCAGAAACTTTACATAATTTAACTTAAGTTTTAGTAGGTTTCCTTAGGCTACTCTGGAAACTAGAGTATGTGTGTTAGGGTTGGGGAGAGGTTGGTGCGGGGGTTAGAGAGAGAAACTGGTGGAAGACTACTGCAAAATTCTACCAGGAAATGATGATAGTGGGAGTAGTCAGGCTGGATATGTTTCAAAGGTAGAGCCGACATGGCTGAAAATAGAGAAGTCAAGGGTGACTCCATGCTTTTTTTTTTTTTTTTTTTTTTTGAGACAGAGTCTCGCTCTGTCACCCAGGCTGGAGTGCAGTGGCGCGATCTCGGCTCACTGCAAGCTCCGCCTCCTGGGTTCACACCATTCTCCTGCCTCAGCCTCCTGAGTAGCTGGGACTACAGGCACCTGACACCACTCCTGGCAATTTTTTTTTTTTTTTTTTTTTTTTTTTTGGTATTTTTAGTAGAGACGGGGTTTTACCGTGTCAGCCAGGGTGGTCTCGATCTCCTGACCTCATGATCCACCCACGTCGGCCTCCCAAAGTGCTAGGATTGCAGGTGTGAGCCACCACGCCAGGCCAACTCCATGTTTTTTGACATGAACAACTAGCAGAATGAAGTTGACTTTATTGAGATGGAAAATTCTGGGAAAGAACAATTAGGGGTATGGGCCAAGGATCTAGTTCTGGACATGTTATGTTGCATGTCACTTAGACATCTAAATGGATATATTAAGAAGGCAGTTAGATAGAGAGGTGTGGAATTCAGGAATGAGATCTGAGCTGATAATATGTATTTGGAAATTGTCAGTGAGTAGGTGGTTTATAAAATCATGAGACTGGATAAAATCCCCCAGAGGGTAATCATAGAGATTGAAAAGGAGACGTCTGAGGACAGTCTTAGGATGTACCAATGTTTAGAGGTCAAGAAGAGAAGCATCAAGCAAAGAAGACTGAGGAGGAGCTGCCAGTGAGAAAATGGGGTCTAGGAGGAAAAAAGAAGGAAGTGCTTCAAATAAGGGGAAGTGATCTATGGGCAGGTGAATTAGAACAAGGACTGAGAATTAATCATTGGTGTTATCCATGTGGAGGTTGTTAGTATCTTGCTAATAGGAGTCTGAGTATAGCAGAGGGAAAAAAAGACTAATTACAGTACATTAAAGAGTGACACAGACAAAAGGAAATGTAGACAAAAATATAGGAAACTCAGGCCCCACATGGTGGCCCTCAGTTCTTTGGGAGGCTGAGGCAGGTGGATCACTGGAGGCCAGGAGTTTGAGACCAGCCTGGCCAATATGGCAAAACCCCATCTCTACTAAAAATACAAAAATTAGCCAGGCCTGGTGGCAGGCACCTGTAATCCCAGTGACTCCAGACGCTGAGGCAGGAGAATCACTTGAAATGGGGAGGTGGAGTTTGCAGTGAGCCAAGATTGCACTACAGCCTGGGTGATAGAGCGAAACTCCATCTTGGGGACCATAGGCACGCGCCACCATACCTGGCCAATTTTTGTGTTTTTAGTAGAGAGGGGGTTTCACCATGTTGGCCAGGCTGGTCTCCAGCTTCTGAGCTCAAGTGATCCACCCGCCTTGGTCTCCCAAAGTGCTGGGATTACAGGCGTGAGCCACCACGCCCAGCCTGGAAGCTCCCTTTTGATTAGTCATTGGGTTTCAGTGTAATAAAAGCAATAAGCTGAGTGTGAGGATGAAGGGAGAGAGCGTTAATAGGCTAGAAACTTCGTTCTCTGACTGTGGCTCTCTATTTTCCTCAGTTGAGTTTAAGGAATTTGGAGCAGGATCCTTTTCACATCATCTTGTTTGGGCAGAAGGTATTTACAACTAAGATATCTTTTAGTTTATTTTTGCAAGACATTGACCATGAACCTCAGCCAGCTTTCCCATTACTTAACCTGTCACTCTGCTGCTCCAAGTACCAGGGTCTGTCCAGTCACATTTACTAATGGGAAAACAACTTAAGACTTATCTTGCCTTTCTCTACCTAGACTTAGATAAGGACCTGTGAGTAAAACTGTGATCTAAACGTTGCACTGGCTTTTGTTTCTTGTTCTCAAGGAATATCAAATTCCCAAGGGAGTTAAGAGCACCTGCTTTAGAGTTATTATCAAGTGCTGATACTTTTAATACATTTCTCTGACAACACACAGGGCAATAAAACGAGTAGCTATTGAGTGCCCATCATGCAGGAACTAACCTTTTTTAGGATCTACCATGTAAAAAAAGCAATAATTCTCCACCTTCCATAATTACTGAAGGTGAACTTCTAGAAAATCTTATAACCACTAGTATAAATTTGAAATATCCTTTCAAACGTATTCTACTTGACAGTTAAACTGTTATTAATTAAGCAATAATATTTAGGTATGCCAGAGTGTGGTTTAAGGTTCAATGCCAATGTTTTTGTTTCTTTTGTTTTGTTTTTGTCTCTTTTGTTTTGTTTTTGTCTCTTTTTTTCTTTTGAATTTCTGTATTGTAGTTAGGGCTTTTTCTTCCCAGTGCTGGTCCCACTAGAACAGGGTGGGAAAATAGGGAAGAGGAAGGAAACTAACATTCAGCACTCAATATCTGTTAGGTACTTTCCAGAGATTATTTAACATTCAAAATAATATTATGAGACAAGATTTTTGAGTCTCTACTTTGCAAATTGGGAAACTAGTATAATAAAAGTAATTCTAAACCACTTGGCATCATAGAGAATTGTTAATTAATTATAGTGCTTCAGAAAATTTTAGAAATAAAACACTGCCCAGTTTTACTGCAACATGCCATAAGTCTTCCTGCATAGGAAATCTGCCCACTGTGTCTTGGCCAGGTATCCTGGCTCTGAGATCATCTCACTCTACCAGCCCAGCTTAATCAAGGTCATTGAAAGCTGTTCCCATCTTGCCAGGTGTAAGCAGCTGCTCCAGATTGGTGTTATCAGCAAATTTATTGAACTTGCTCTCACTTTCATCACCCTGTGGATAACTCTGGCCCACAACCAGCCCTTATGGATGGACACCCCCTGATAAATGTCCTCAGGATGACAAGAAGTCACTGATAGCTACTCTTTGATTGCAACTCCTCAGCCACTTGACAGCACTATGATCCAAGCTATGTATTACCAGCTTGTTGAAAAGAAATGTCATGTGAAATGGTTCAAAAGCCTTACTGAAGTCTGGAGATATTATATCTATTGCTTCCTCTTTGTCAGGGTGCCAAAGAAAGAAATTAAATTTATTTAGCCGGATTCTTCCTCAAGGCGTATTGCTGACTTCCCAACTGCTCTTATTTTGTTAATTTTCTAATCGATGGATCATTTGTATCTTCCCACAAGTTGAGATTTTTGCATTTCAACTAACAAGCATCCCTAACGCCATATTCTAAAAATATTAAGACACTTTTAGATTGTCTTTTCTTAGGTTCTATTCTGACTTTCTGAGGTATAGGAATATGCCTGTAGGATCTACAGAGTCATGAAAATATTCCCTTTTCCCATTCACAAGTACTGTATTTAAGCTCACTACAAACAAATAACTAGATAACTAGATATATTCCAGTTCTGGCTCCAATATCTCAATGCAAATAAGTGTCATTATTCCCAGGATATCCACAGCTTTGTGTAGTGAGGAGGATTGAATGTGTGACTATATGTGTATGCATGTGAAAGATGATACAGAGAAAGAGAGAGCCACTCTTTTTAAAGGTAAGGTGAGCTCTTTCCTACCACTATGCCTTCTTTCCTTCCCTTTAGTAAAGTCATAGAGTTTTCTTCCGAATTTTTTTATATTCCCAATAAATATAATTCAATCCATAGAACAGAAAACTAAACTTAATATGCTTATATTTGTAATGATAGGTTTGGTTTTACAGGTTTTCAATGATTCCCAGTGACAATTCATCACTTTTCCCTGACATCACTTCCTGCATCCTTGCCACCAACTCTTTTTTTTTTCTTTTTTTTTTTAGAGACAGGATCTGTCTCTCTGCCACCTAGGCTGGAGGGCAGTAGCGTGATATGATTCACTGCAGACCCAAACTCCTGGGCTCATGTAATACTTCTGCCTCAGCCTCCCAAATAGCTGCCACCAACTCTTTTGAAATACTATTCAATGTCTACTCATTCCTAGTTTTGATGCTGAATCTGTTCTTTTACATCTCTATGTTCCATCATGCAGCTCTTACTTGGGGGAGGGGAAAAAGCAGGGCTGATAAATACATGGCACTCCTCCTCCATGAACATGGCAGACAGAAGAAAAATCAATCATAGCATGTGTTTTTTCTGAGATTAGTTGGGGCCTCAGCAGCCTGTCTAACCTAATATTTTAGACCTGGGATCACAGCAAACACTTAATATAAAAAGTCAGATAGTAAACATTTTAGGCTTTGAAAACCACACAATCTTTGTTGCAACTACCCAACTGTGCTGTTACAGGGGAAGAACGGCCATAAACAATATGGAATGAATGACCATGGCTGTGTTCCAATAAAGTTTTGTTTATAGAACAAGTGACTGGCTGGATATGATCCAAAGACTTTAGTCTGTAGTTGCCTGCTGTGGATTGCAGACTCCTGCTTTAGACACGTAACCACCAATCAGAGTTGCCCTCTGAAGATGGAATCCTTCTGGAGTTCCTGGGCTAAAGAACAAGATGCAATGCTGTTTCACTGTTGACGTTTAATTCACCTGTTGTTGATTTCCACCTGATAAACTGATGTAACTTAGTTTAGTGCCCTTACCTCTGGGTGTCCAGAAGAGTCACTTTGGGACCAAAGAAAGCAACTTTCAGGCCCTGCTCATTTTCATTCTCCTTAACGTTGTCCGTGGTGTGGCTAGCATGGGAACTTCACACATTCTTTTATTTGAAGATATGAAAAGAAACGGTATGAAATACCTCGAAGTCCTTGCCTGATAATAGGTACTATCAAATACAACAATTCAATCATCAAAAACTTTTCCCTATAGGATTAAAAAGAAGCAAAAAAAACAACAACTAAACAAACCTAAATTACATTATAATGGGATAGGATGAAATGGAATTCAACTGCAGCCTAGCAACCATCAACTGTATCTCAATTATTTATAAGATTTAAAATGCATGAAGTAGTTTTAAATGTCCTACTCCTGATTCCTGTGGGCTGAATTCTTAGCCAAATGGACAGTTGAAGACAAGGTAGATATTAGGCATTGAAAACATAATGGGACACTTCAGACTAAAATGAAACAAAATAAGAAAGGGAGAGACGGAGGTCCATTTTTCTCAGAAGAATATTGCTTGAGCGAAACTTGTCTCTGTTGTCTTTCAGCAAGGATAATTAACAAACCTCTTAGGATTGTTAAATATTATTATATAATACATCTTTATACTTTCAAAAGAAAACTTCTGTGATTTAAATGATAGAATGTTAACGTGCACCTTCCCTTAGGAAGTTGTCCAGTGGAATCTATTCTCTTCTCTCAGCCTGGCACTATCATCTACATGCTTTTTACTCTCCCTCTGATATCACTACCAGCAGAGATAATAAATGTCCTCTTGGCAGATTATTATCCAGAAGAAAAAGCACCAAATACTTTATTTGATCCTTTCAAGCCTGACTTTATATGAAATCTATTTTTATATGTAGTCATTACCTTCAAACTCTCTTTAAAGCAGCATTATCAATTTAGAAAACAAAATCTCATTAATTTGTATGTCATCACTTTAGAATTTGAGATAATTTGGGCAGGGAAAGATTAAAGATAATCAGTTCAATATATATGGGAAAATAGAATTATTCTCGATGATGATGAATGCAAACAACCTACCAAAGCAAGAGGTCACGTGGGATTATTAGAGTCTAAACTCATTGGTACACTTTCGAAGCCCTCCCTGTACTAGCGGGAACACATCTCTCCAGCTTCGTACACCAGCTACACGCAACCTCTGCCGTAGCCAAAGCCAAAGCCAAAGAACACCCGGTATTTTCCTTTTTCTCTCCCCATTTGTACTGTTCTCTGTATTGGGAACACCCCTTTCTTCTTCCTCTAGTTCTGCCTTTCAAAACTATATTCCTTCTTGAAACGCCAAGCTGAAATGTCAACAGTGTTATGGAGCCTTCTCCAATACTGCAATCAAGACAAGCTCTTGATATGGTTTGGATGTTTGTCCCCTCCAAATCTCATGTTGAAATTTCATCCTCAGTGTTGGAAGTGGGACCTGGTGGGAAGTATTGGATCATAGGGGTGAATCACTCATGAATGTCTTAGTACCATTCCCTGGGTGATGAGTGAATTCTCACTCAGTTAATTCATGTGAGATCTGGTTCTTTAAAAGAGTCTAGGACCTCCCTCTTCTCTCTCTTCCTCCCTCTCTCAACATGTGACATGCCAGCTTTCCTTTGCCTTCCACCATGAGTGGAAGGTTCCTGAGGCCCTCACCAAAAGCAGATGCCAGCACTATGCTTCCTGTAAAGGCTGCAGAACTGTTAGCCAAAACAAACCTCTTGTCTTTATAAATTACCCGGTCTCAGGTATTTCGTTATTGCAACACAAGAATGAACTAACACTGCTCTTTTCCAAGACTTTATGACATGCATTACAGAGGTGTGTTGATTTGCACCTGTGGTTGGGACACTAACAATGACTTCACATATAGGCAAACACATCTGACTTCTTCATTATGCCTTTATGTAGTCATGCCTGAACATTTATGTATTAATATATTTTGTCCTCAATTACTTTCCTTTTATTTATACTTTATCTTACTGTTGAGCTATTGTATTAAAGTTTTTAAAATATGTATATAAGTAGGTTATATTACCTATAAATTTTCACATTAGTCAAGGGAAAGTGATGATTTTTTTGTGTGTAAGAGTGTTGCCTCTGATATGGTGGAGAACATATTAAAGAGATTTTGGAAAGATCTGCTCCCCTTTCATTAATTCCTACTTCAAAGAATGATACTACCAGACATCCATTTCCCCAGTGTTGGCAATGTCATAAATTATTTCCCCCACCTCCCTTCACCATCCAATCAATGGCCAAGACGCTGTGAGTCTGCCTGTTAGGAGTCCTCTCATTTCCTGGCCTAGCCCCATAACTACTGGAGATCACCAGGTTCTCATTATCTGTGACCTAGATTATTTCAACTCCACCCAGTCTCCAGAGGGCTTTTTACAACGTGAATCTGATTATGTTAAATTTATATTCAAAATTCTTGGCTGCTCCCTATTGCTCACAGGATAAAAATCTCAGTTTTCCAGCATGCAAACGAAACCTTTCAGGATCTGGCCCTGTGTCCCTATCTAGCATCAGCTCCTGTTTAGCGACATCACCTCTCACTGCTGCAGTTCTCACCTTATACTTTCCACTGTGGCAACACGAACTACATATGGGTTTCTAACCCACTCTGCTCTTATATTCCTCAATGACACAGCAAATGTTACTTCTACCTTAGATGCAGCTTGGAAACCTCTTCTTTGAAAACATCTTAGACTTTGTCAGGAACACTGTTTTTCTGTTTTTTAAAAGCAACTGATTTTTTTTTTTTTTTTGCATCTGTATTTCCATGAACAGTAAGCTCATTGAGGGTAGGAAATATGTCTTTCCTTCCCTATATCCTCAAACTTAGCACAGTGCCGAATGATAAATATTCATTGAGTAAATTAGTGCATGAACAAATGCATACACTGAATAACTTTGGTATGTTTGAAATAATCACTGCAGATTACTGTGTTGCAGATATAGTTTGGCTGTGTCCCCACCCAGATCTCATCTTGAATTCCCATGTGTTGTAGGAGGGACCCAGTGGGAAGTAATTGAATCCTGGGGGCAGGTCTTTCCCTTGCTGTTCTCATGATACTGAATAAAGTCTCCTGAGATCTGATGGGGTTTGTTTTGTTTTTTTTTTTTGAGATGGAATCTCACTCTGTTGCCCAGGATGCAATGCAGTGGTGTGATCTCGGCTCACTGCAACCTCCACTTCCCAGGTTCAAGCGATTCCCCTGCCTCAGCCTCCCAAGTAGCTGGGACTACAGGTGCGAGCCACCACGCCCAGCTAATTTTTGTATTTTTAGTAGAGGTGAGGTTTCACCATGTTGGCCAGGATGGTCTTGATCTCTTGACCTCATGATCCGCCCACCTCGGCCTCTCAAAGTGCTGGGATTACAGGCGTGAGCCACCACACCTGGCTGAGATCTGATGATTTTATAAGTGGGAATTCCCCCACACAAGCTCTCCCTTTGCCTACTGCCATCCATGTAAGATGTGACTTGCTCCTCCTTGCCTTCTGCCATGATTGTGAGGCCTCCCCAGCCATGAGGAACTGTAAGTCCATGAAACCTTTCTCTTTTGTAAATTGCCCAATCTTGGGTATGTCTTTATCAGCAGCATGAAAATGAACTAATACAGTTGCTTTTATAGTCTTCCTTCTAATAATCCTCTTTCTCCGTTAAATTTTACTTTCTGGATCTTCTCTAATCCTTTTTTTCTTAGAGTTTTGCTACATTTGCTCCATTTTCTTCCGTTTTGCCTTATTCCAATTAATTTTATTCATTCTTTTGCATTTGTAGTCCTCTTAAATTCATAAATGATAGGGTTCTCTGTGTTTCTACAATTAAGCCAACTCAAAGAAAACACTAATTAGCTGCTTTAATATGAACTTTGGTAAGAAATTTTCTTTCCATTCTTGCAGAAATAAGTTTAAATGAAGGCTCTAGGCTTCTAGTAAACATAGATGTCTCTACTTGGGTAATTATAATACCCAATTTACACTTTTAAAGCAATAGCACAACCAAGAGAGATATCTATAGCTCTATATAAATATTCATGGAAACACTGTTTATAGTAGTAAAAAAAACTGAAAGTAAGAAATAATTAAATTTTAGTACGTAGATTTAATGAAATATTATGCAGCAGTTTAAATGAATGAGTTAGGGTTTTATATGTCCTACATAGACAGATCTTGAGTCATATGTAGTAAGTTTTAAGATGCACAACAGTAAACATAGTATGATTCACTTGATACAATGTATATCTACGTAAATGCTAACATTTTCCTGGGGGGTAACAAGAAACTTAATCACAGTTATTTAGGGGTGAGGGAGATTTTGTGTGTGTGTGTGTGTGTGTGTGTGTGTGTGTTAGGATGAAGGGTGTGGCAAACGGGGAGGCTTTACCTCTAACTTTTTGTTTTACTTTAATTGTCTAATACACATTTTTATTTTTATGCCAAGAGGGGAAGCATGGGCCATTTTACTTATACTTTTCTATGTTAAAATATGTATACATTAGCCGAGTGTGGTGGCTCATGCCTGTAATCCCAGCGCTTTGGGGGGCCAAGGTGGGTGAATCACCTGAGGTCAGGAGTTCGAGACCAGCCCAGCCAACATGGCGAAACCCCGTCTCTATTAAAAATACAAAAATTAGCTGGGTATGGTGGCACACACCTGTAATCCCAGCTACTTGGGAGGCTAAGGCAGGAGAATTGCTTGAACCTGGGAGAAGGAGGTTGCAGTGAGCCGAGATCGTGCCACTGCACTTCAGCCTGCGTGACAGAGCAAGGCTCCGTTTAAAAAAAAAAAAAAAGTATACAATTAATATTAACAATGAATATTCACAAGTGATCTCAAACTTTATTGTGTATCAGAATCACTCAAAGTGCTTCTTAAGTAAATTCCAGATTCCTACCTCAAACCTCTGAATTAGAATTTCTGAGTGTTGGGGACCTAAGAAAATGAATATCTAACAAGGGTCTCAGATGATTATGGTGTAGGTGGTCTGAGCAATATTCACTGAGAAATACTGCAGAGTGACTCATTAGTACTTCAAATTCATACCTCTGTATGTCTTCTACATTTTCACCAGCAATAATAATAGTAAATTGTTGTAAGGATAAAACAGAACAATCTGTCTAGATCTCTTAGCATAGTGCTTTGCAGCAGAGCAAATTCTCAAATGGGGGTGGAGTCTGTCTGTCTGTTGTTTGGTTGGGTTTGGAGTTTTTGTGCTATTGTCAGCCATTATTAAATTTAGTTTAAAGATGCCTAGAAAAAAGCCAACCATAGGCCAGGCGCAGTGGCTCACGCCTGTAATCCCAGCACTTTAGGAGGCCGAGGCAGGCGGATCACCTAACGTCAGGAGTTCAAGACCAGCCTGGCCAACATGGTGAAACCTCATCTCTATTAAAAATACAAAAATTAGCTGGGCATGGTGGCAGGTGCCTATAATCCCAACTACTCGGGAGGCTGAGGCTGGAGAATTGCTTGAACCCAGGAGGCAGAGGTTGCAGTGAGCCAAGATCGCACCATTGCACTTCAGCCTGGGGAACAAGAGCAAGACTTCGTCTCAAAAAAAAAAAAGAAAAGATAAGATAAGAAAAAAGCCAATATTTAAATAAACTGGGACAATAAATTGTACATTTATTTTACAATTTATTGTACAATTTTTCTCAAAGAAAAATTGTTCTTTGAGAACATTTAAAAAAACATGTGTTCTTTCCTATTCGCTGACAATAGCCACTTTTTCATTTGGTATAGCAATTGTGTTTTTTAAAATATTTTTAACCTTTTGTTGCTGTTATTTTATTAAAAAGTTTAATTTTTCTATTAAATATATAGATCTTCATAATGTTTTGAACATAAATCTTCAAGATTTATGTTGTATAGGACCATATATCTTAAAAAACCAAAAGTCAATGGCAGAATATTATTTGATTTAAAATAGTGTGGGTTTTTGGAATTTTGAATGCGCCTTATTACACAAAGTAGGATACACAAGCATATGAGTTGGGCCTACCGTTGACTTTCTACATTGTGACTCATAACTATGTTTGCCTTTTCTCTGCCAGATGTTTGTAAGTCCTGTAGTCGAAAGCAAGGCAGGAAATAACGCCAGCAAAAATGGAAGTCAGCCTTTCATGCCAGACATCTGCCAGAAAACAGACCTAGTGAAACACATCCAATAACGCAAAAAGTAGCAGGCCAGATTTGTAATGAGTTATAAATCCATATCAGCTGGTTCCATTTACTCCATCTCAGATGACTATTTTGGAGCCTCCAGGGAAAAGCAGAAAAGTCTGTCACATATAACTCAGTCCTTCAAGGCACTACACACATGTCAAAGCTATAAAAGAAAACAAGGCACAAGCCACCCCTCTTTGGGGACTCCCCAGTCGTCTTTCCATAGTTGCCTGGGACCCTCTCAGTGGTGCCTTATCTGAGGTAGCCCTCACCAAGCAGCCCTACCTGAGTTGTACCTTGGTTTTCTTTTCAAATGTGAACCGTACTAGGCATTTGGACCAATCTGATAAACATCTATAAAAGTACCAGTAGAATTACATTGAAACAGGATCCCTTTGTTGCCTTAATCCAAAGATTGAACTAATATGGAAATGTCAGGTTCTAAAGTCAGTTAGTAGAGAGATGCTTGTCTTTTATCTTGTTTTATGTGGTGGGGGGGAGGGGATTTTGAAAAATGTATTTTATATTTAAAAAACACCTTCCCCGCCCCCACAAACCCTATCATTTTTGAAATGTAAACCACAGAAAATAAAAGCCTGGGCAACATGGTGAAACCCTGTCTCTACAAAAAAAAAAAAAATACAAAAATCAGCCAGGCATGGTGGCATGTGCCTATAGTCCCCTCTACTTGGGAGGCTGAGGTGGGAGGATCATTTGAGCCTGGGAGGTCGAGGCTGCAGTGAGCCGTGATTGCACCACTGCACTCCAGCCTGGGCAACAGAGGGAGACCCTGGAAAAAAAAAAAAAGAAAAGAGAAAGAAAGAAAGAGAAAAGAAAACCGAATAAAATCCTCTCGTCTGGAAGTGACTGAAAAAAATACTTTATCTTCTTCATTTAGGAGATTCTCATTGAAAAAAGTGGAAGCTTCACCAGGTGACAAAATATTTTCATGGGAGTGGATGGGGGAGAAGATTTTAATGCTTTTTGAAAGACAGCGTGGGATTGAGGAAGTTGGCTACTCTAATTAGTTTGTATGTTGACCTAGGTGGCTGGGCTTGTCTAATGATATTCTCCTATCTTCTCTTCTTCCTCCTCCTCCTCCTAAAATGTTTAGTTCTGGTCTATAAAAATACATAAAACAAAATTGCCCAACAGAATCACCAAGCTCAGCCTGGTTAGTTGTAACCAGTGAAAACTGCCACCGTATCCTAGGCCTTATCTCCACCCCATCCCAGTAACCCTAGAATTTTGGGATATAATATTTATATTACCCTTTTTAATAAGAATAGTCTCCGATACGAAGCTTTCTTTTCACTTTTAGAATGTTACTCAAAGGAGCCTTAACTGAGGAGATCTACTTTAAATAAAAAATAAAGCAATTTAATACACCATTTCAACTTCTCTTGGAAAAGAATCATATGCTTCTCACAAGAGTGCAATCTACTGGCTTCTTTTACAAGTAGGCTTTGGCTGAACTCACATATCTTTTGAACCTGACAACCCAAAGTGAGTGATTTCTTGATTGATTTTTACACTTCTAACAATGTTCCTCAATGTTCCTGTTAACTCCCTGAAATGTCACTAACTTGTGTTCTAGGATCCTGGGGAAGTGTATTTGGAAAGGTAATCTAGAAAATAGGCTTCTCTTAGCCTAAAGGAGTTAAATTTAATCGTGTCTCATCTACAGGTGTTTTAAATTCTTAAACATTTCTCAAATTTTAGCCATCTGCCAATAAATAAAGATAGCAATAAACTAAGTAATCTGAACAATAGAGAAAATTTCTTATATTATGAAGTAAAATTTATATCTTAGGATATGTATTAATTTGATATAAAAAGGTTTAGGAAAACTTAAAAAATGATAGACAATCTAAAAGCCTTTTGCACTGACATTTTTTACCCCAGTTTATATATTTTACGTTAGACAAGAAAATAAGTGAACAGTAATTATTTGATTATTTAGAAATGAAAGAAAACTGTTTTTTTCTTGAACATTCTTGACAGAGTATGAAATAGTCTTGCAGAGAATAAATATTTTTTCTACCATTTCCAAAATGCATAGACAAATATAATCTAAACTTGCTCTCTAATCACTAAAATATTCTTTTTTTTTTTTTTTGAGACGGAGTCTTGCACTGTTGCCCAGGCTGGAGTGCAGCGGCACGATCTTGGCTCACTGCAAGCTCCACCTCCCGGGTTCACGCCATTCTCCTACCTCAGCCTCCTGAGCAGCTGGGACTACAGGTGCCCACCACCACACCCGGCTAATTTTTTGTACTTTTTTATTAGAGACAGGGTTTCACCATGTTAGCCAGGATGGTCTCGATCTCCTGACCTCATGATCCGCCTGCCTCGGCCTCCCAAAGTGCTGGGATTACAAGCGTGAGCCACCGCGCCCGGCCTAAAATATTCTTAATGTGTTTTGAGCTGTGTTGTTTCCATTAAAATGTGAAACTACACAACTGGAAGAATATCGAGTAGAAATGCTTAAAAATAACTGCAGCAGAAAGTTAACCCAACACTCAGTTATGACCTCTTGATGACAGATACACAACTTTCATATAATCAGGCACTTAAAGAAATCACTTCCCTCTTAAAATACTTCATGCAAAAAGAGATGTGATCACGTACTGCTGTGAGCACAAATGTCTGGGCATTTTCCCCCTTGGCTAATATATTCAAGAATAAGAAACCAACAAGACATTGCAAATGAGAGCTTCTCTAACTGCTTCCAGGTGTCCAGGCCACCCAGCATTCCTGATAGTCCAGAACCATTCTGATGCAATTTACAAACATTCCTTCCTGGGAGAAGATGAATTGAGGCTAGTATTGAGCAGCCTGAGATAAATGATAGCAATGCTGCACACCATCGTGTTTATAATGCCTTCATCTTTTCTTTTTCTTTGTTCTCTGGCATTTGGGCAAAACTGGTGGGTGTGTTGGTAAAATATTTTGCAGATTCATTCTTTCTTTCCTTCTTTCTTTCTTTTCTTTTTTTTCTAGAAATGGTCTCACTATGTTGCCCAGGCTGGTCTCAAATTCCTGGCCTCATGCAATCCTCCCACCTTGGCCTCCCAAAGTACTCAGATTACAGGCATGAGCCGCTGCACCTGGCCTTTTTGCAGATTTTGAATGCACCATAAATGCTCTCAACAAGTCCATCACAATGTTCTAAACTGAAATTAGGGCTCTTGTCCTTAGCTGTACCTTAGTCTGCGGATATTTTTCTCCAGGTAGCCCATTCTTTCAAAGTCCCTATAAACCAGAACAGACTTTGTAAGAAGTATATCAAAAGACATATACAGAGAGCCACAAAAATATAAAGTGTTATTAAAAGAATAAATTGAAAAAGTCTCTAGAGAGATTGTTGATAAGAAAAAAATAGTATTGTAAGTACATAATAATGAGAAAATCGCTAAGACTCAGGGATTCTTAAACTATCTTTTGAGCCACTGGTCCCTTTGGTAAAGCTTGTGGACCTCCCTTTTCCAATGTAGGAAGATACAGGGTTTTTTTCTTTTTCTCCCTCATCTATGTTCACAGAACTGCTCTCTTCAGACTAAGAACACCCCTGGGAGTGAATAACACTGGCTCTTATTTAAAGTGTGAAGTGGACTGAGTTAATGTTGGATGTTCTGCAAAAGCCTTCTCTCTGCAGGCACCACCCTCTCTAAGTGCCTCTCCTTTCCCAGGTGCCAGCGTTCATCAATCCCCCTTACTTCGATGTCCTGTCCAGGCTTAATGTATTTGAGCAACACCCTGTGTTAAAGCCCTTTCCCCATCTTCTCACCAACCCCAACCCACAGATTCCCCAATTCCATGTGCCCCTCTCTCAGGTTTTATTCACATAAATAGAAATTTATAAAAATGGGACCGATTTTCTGGCAAAGCATATCAGATTGGGGGCACAGCAGTTTTTTGAATCACCCATGTCACACACACGCCCATATGGTATGTCTCCGTGGGAGCGGTGGAGAGAAGTGTCTTTGGCTTCCACTCCTGGCTTCCATTGAAAATTAGTGGGTACAATAAGAGTTGTGACGATTGCCTTGTGTGTGGGAACTAGGTGGAAGCAGAAACAAAGTCGTGTGGTCTTAGGAAAGTAACTGGGGCTTGTTAATGAATCAATGAATTTACACTAAGGTGTGTCCAAAGTGAAATCCATTTTACTTAAAACAGGATTACCTTTTAAAAATAAGATTTATTTCAATGTTAGGAATTAGGACAGCTTGAGTATGGTAACATTTTGAGGCACTTTTTCCATTTAATATATATGGAAATTTGACATAAATCTGGATATTTGAGTTTACCCAGCAACTATAGACTCACACAATGGACTAAGCTTCCCCTAAAGAGAAAAAAAAAAAAAAAAAAAAAAACACCCTGGAAAAGTAGGACTCACTTTTCCCCCTAAAATTATCCCACATAACAAGAAGCTCCAGAGCTGATATGTGTGCGGAGAACGTCTCTTTCCTGAAAGGAGTAGAGGTAGAATTTGGAGAGTTCCAGTCGATATGCTGATACTTACCTGTTTTAGATGCTATCCGAGGAGGAGGGAGAGGAGGGAACAGTGCAGTGATGCAACCTACTATTGACGCATCTTTGCCCTCCCCTTCCCCATCTTTCCACTCCTCAAATTGTAAACAAGGGCAATGGTTGGAAGATAAAGCTAGAAAAATAGGCTGACTCAGTTAAAACATTGTATTACTCATCTGAAATACTATGAGAAGCTATTTGGAGGATTTTAAACTATACAGATGATATCAAGTTCAAATTTTGGAGAAAAATCACTTTAAGATATTTAACATTCTAGTACTAACTACCAAAGTTCAAATGCTAACTGTTAAAGTTGGTCACTGGCCAGGTGCATTGGTGCCTATAATTCCAGTACCTTGGGAAGCCAAAGAGGATTATTTGAGGCCAGGAGTTTGAGACCAGCCTGGGCAACGTTAGCTGAAACACCAAAGCCTGTCAACACAATTGGATAGACTTTAGTCACAAGCCATTGTCTGCTCTGCAAACCCAACAAACTTCGTCTCAGACCATTGTATGTTCTTCAAGTTCATCGAATTCCCCTAAAAATTATTTGCTATTCCCCTAAAATTATCCATCTCCCTTCCCCTAAGAAAAACTGTATAACCATCTGTACCTCATTGTGTGTTGGGGTAATCATGCTATGATTGTTCCCTCCATGCATATTAATAAATGTGTATGTCTTTTCTCCTGTTAATCTGGTTTTTGTCAGTTAATTTTTCACTGTACCTTCAGAGACCAAAGGGGAAGTTGTCCCTTGGTCCCTACACCTCTGTCACAAAATACAGATTCAGGAGAGAAATGTAGGGTCCAGCCCCACAGGGTCGGTGGGTTTTCTTCCCGTGTGCGGAGACAAGAGAGTGTAGAAATAAAGACACGAGACAAAGAGATAAAAGAAAAGACAGCTGGGCCCAGGGGACCACTACCACCAAGACGCAGAGACCGGTAGTGGCCCCGAATGCCAGGCTGTACTGATATTTATTGGATACAAGATAAAGGGGCAGGGTAAGGAGTGTGAGCCATCTCCAATGATAGGTAAGGTCATGTGGGTCACGTGTCCATTGGACAGGGGGGCCCTTCCCTGCCTGGCAGCCGAGGCAGAGAGAGAGAGAGAGAGAAGAGAGAGAGACAGCTTACGCCATTATTTCTGCTTATCAGAGACTTTTAGTACTTTCACTAATTTGCTACTGCTATCTAAAAGGCAGAGCCAGGTGTACAGGATGGAACATGAAGGCGGACTAGGAGCATGACTACTGAAGCACAGCATCACAGGGAGACGGTTAGGCCTCCAGATAACTGCGGGCGGGCCTGACTAATGTCAGGCCCTCCGCAAGAGGTGGAGGAGTAGAGTCTTCTCTAAACTCTCCCAGGGAAAGGGAGACTCCCTTTCCCAGTCTGCTAAGTAGTGGGTGTTTTTCCTTGACACTGACGCTACCGCTAGACCACGGTCCGCTTAGCAATGGGCATCTTCCCAGATGCTGGCGTTACTGCTAAACCAAGGAGCCCTCTGGTGGCCCTGTCCGGGCATAACAGAAGGCTCGCACTCGTCTTCTGGTCACTTCTTACTATGTCCCCTCAGCTCCTATCTCTGTATGACCTGGTTTTTCCTAGGTTATGATTGTAGAGCGAGGATTATTATAATATTGGAATAAAGAGTAATTGCTACAAACTAATGATTAATGATAGTCATATATAATCATATCTAAGATCTATATCTAGTATAACTTCTTATTTTATATATTTTATTATACTGGAACAGCTCGTGCCCTCGGTCTCTTGCCTCGGCACCTGAGTGGCTTGCCACCCACAGAGAAAAGCATAACAGATTTACTGTGTGCACAGGCATGCATGGGAATCATACAAAATATGAATTCGGGCTGGGCGTGGTAGCTCACGCCTGTAATCTCAGTACTTTGGGAGGACGAGGTACGCAGATTACCTGAGGTCAGGAGTTCAAAACCAGCCTGGCCAACATGGTGAAACCCTGTCTCTACTAAAAATACAAAAATTAGCCAGGCATGGTCGTGCATGCATGTAATCCCAGCTACTCGGGTGGCCGAGACAGGAGAGTTACTTGATCCCGGGAGGTAGAGGTTGCAGTGAACTGAGATCGCACCACTGCACTCCAGCCTGGGTGACAGGATGAGACTTTGTCTCAAAGAATTTGGAGGAGGGACAGATGTTTGATGTTTAAATATCTTCTTCACTGGGGAGAAGGGAGATGGGGAGGTATAGAAGTAAATATGATTTTGAGGGAAAATGAATGAGCCCAAAGACCAAGGGCCTGGGACCAAGTTTCTCCGGGCTCTGTGGAAGGTGGTGTCACAGGTTATGGGAGAATGAAGAGCGGAAAAGCATGTCAAGCAAAGGCCATCTTATGCAGGTGAAATATCTCAGGTAATTTTGGAGCTGCTTTCAGAAAGAATAGTTGATAGCCTGTGGTTTGGTTCATCTGTCCTAGATCCTGAAAAGGGAGGGGAGCCTCGGAGAAAGCCTGGCTATTTCACCAATGTAAATTTTCTCCACAGATGCAAATCTCCTTTACAAAAGGCAGCTTTTCAGGTGTTAACAGAAAAACCAAAGTCTGTAAAATATTTTAAAGAGGTTTATTCTGGGCCAATAGGAATGACCATGGCCTGGGAAAAAACACAAACCCAAGAAGCTTTGAGTGAGCGGTCCTCACTCAAAGTGAGGTTACAACTCTGTTTATACATTTTAGGGAAGGAGAAGTCACAGGCAAAGTCATCAGTCCATAAATGGTTAGACACTGATTTGGCCCAAAAAGGTGGCATTATCATGACACGAGGGTTTATAGGTCATAGGTGTGTTCAGAGAGTCTCCAATTTGCAATTGGTTAAAGAAGTAAAGTTTTGTCTAAAAATTTGGAGTCAACAGAAAGGAATATTTTAAGTTAAGATACTATTAACTTAAAGTCCATTTTGGGCCGGGTGTGGTGGCTCATGCCTGTAATCCCAGCACTTTGGGAGGCCGAGGCAGGTGGATCATGAGGTCAGGAGATCGAGACCATCCTGGCTAACACGGTGAAACCCTGTCTCTACTAAAAATGCAAAAAATCAGCCGGGCGTGGTGGTGGGTGCCTGTAGTCCAAGCTACTTGGGAGGCTGAGGCAGGAGAATGGTGTGAACCCGGGAGGCAGAGTTTGCAATGAGCCGAGATCATGCCACTGCACTCCAGCCTGGGCAACAGAGTGAGACTCCGTCTCAAAAAAAAAAAAAAAAAAAAGTCCATTTTGTTAGTGTTATGATGTTTCTGAACTCCAAGGGAAGGAGGAGATAATGAGGCTTGCCTGACCTCTTGTTAGTGGTGGAAGAGATCTGAGTTACCCTGAGTTACCAGCAGCAAATCCCTACTAATCTGCAGCAACTTCAATTCTTGCCTCCTCAGAAGAAAGAATTCAACTGAGGGACATAAAGCAGAAAAAGAGACCAAGGCAAGTTTCAGAGCAGGAGTGGAAGTTTATTTAAAAGGCCTTAGAACAGGAAAGAAAGGAAAGTTCACTTGGAAGAGATCCAGGAGGGTGCATGAGGAGTAGAGAGAGGTCCAGTGCCCTGTTTTAACTGTGATCCTAGGACTTTCATAGGCTTGCCTCTTTCTCATGATTCTTCCCTTAGGGTTGGCTGCCAGCATGTGCAGAGCCCTCCTTACCCTTGGGAAGTGAGCATGCGCAGTGTTTTTAGGAAGTTGTATGCATGCCCATCTGAGGCTTTCTTCCTTTTTACAGTGAAGTGTACCCGGAAGATCATATTTCGCCATTTTTGACTCTTAATGTGCATGCCCAGGAAGTTTCTTCTCCCTGGGGTCTGCCTTTAGTTAATACTTTAATGTTGACAGGTGTGGACCCTCAGAAAATAGCCAATTTATCACTATTAGAGAGGCAATGTGATAATTGCCGAACCATCCGACATTTCTAATGGCTGCAGGGAAGAGGTCTCTCCTGCCCCACTCAGACCTAACTACCTGTAACACTCTCATCCCATCATGACCAGGAGTTCAGTTTTTCAGGCTTCTCTGGGGTCCCCTTGGCCAAGAGGTGGCCCACTCAGTCATTTGGGGAGGTTTAGGATTTTAGTTTAGTTTATGCTAGACTATTCCTGTCTGCAGGGCCTCTGAATAACCATCTTGAAATATGTCAAAGAAGTATATTTTGGGGTAATATGTTTTTGGTTTCCTTTACACACAAAAAATATTGTATCTTAAATAATCTTTGATCGACTAGACTGTTTCACAACCTATAGGGAAAATAGTTAAGTTGAAAAAACCTGGTGACAACCCAAATGTTTCTTGTCTGTAGTAATACAAAATATTTTTTCCATAAAAATGCAAATACACATGGCCGGGTGTGGTGGCTCACACCTGTAATCCCAGCACTTTGGAAGGCCGAGGTGGGCGGATCACGAAGTCAAGAGATCGAGACCATCTTGGTCAACCTGGTGAAACCCCATCTCTACTAAAAATACAAAAATTAGCTGGGCGTGGTGGCACGTGCCTGTAGTCCCAGCTGCTCAGGAGGCTGAGGCAGGAGAATCATTTGAACCCGGGAGGCGGAGGTTGCAGTGAGCCAAGATCGCACCAAAGCACTCCAGCCTGGGTGACAGAGCGATACTCTGTCTCAAAAAAAAAAAAAAAAATGCAAATACACTTTGGGAGGCCAAGGTGGGCAGATCACGAAGTCAGGAGATCAAGACCATCCTGGCCAACATGGTGAAACCCCATCTGCACTAAAAATACAAAACAAATTAGCCAGGCATGGTGGCGCGTGCCTGTAGTCCCAGCTATTCAGGAGGCTGAGGCAGGAGAATCGCTTGAACCCAGGAGGCAGAGGCTGCAGTGAGCCAAGATCACACCACTGCACTCCATCCTGGGCGACAGAATGAGACTCTGTCTAAGAAAAAAAAATGCAAATAAAAATTTTTGTCTGGTAGACTTGCAATTGATTTCTACCTTTTAGAAGAGATAATCCCCAAACATGACATTTTAAGACCTATAAAATATTAACCAGTATGCACCTATTAACAAGTTCATTTCAGCATTTTTGGTATCCTACATACACACATACCTGTTATTCAAATTTGTATTTGAATTTTTTGGTTTTTTTGTTTGTTTGTTTGTTTTTTGTTTTTTTAGACAGAGTCTCACTCTGCTGCCCTGGTTGTAGTACAGTGGTGTGATCTTGGCTCACTGCAACTTCCGCCTCCCAGGCTCAAGTGCTTCTCTGCCTCAGCCTCCTAAGTAGCTGGGACTACAGGCAAGTGCCACCCCGGTCAGCTAATTTTTGTATTTTTAATAGAGATGGGGTACAGGGTTTTACCATGTTGGTCAGGCTGGTCTCAAACTCCTGACCTCAAATGATCTGCCCACCTCGGCCTCCCAAAGTGTTGGGATTACAGGCGTAAGTCATTGCACCCGGTCTGAACTGTTTTCAGTATCTTAATAGTTCTCTGATTAATTAATGAGTTAAAGGAAAAAAAAGGAAATGTGTGACATGTCTATATTTTATATTTGGCAAGAGTCATAAATGTCCCTTTTTGAAAATTATAGTTTAGAAAGTATTATATAACGGTTCAGGCAAGGGGTCTTCCTGGTTTGACAATAATAAATGCAAACTCGTGATTACATTTCTGTGATCCTCCTCTATATAGCTGTCACGTGACACGCGAATTAATCCTTTAAACTCTCACTCCAAAAATCCTGCTCCAAGAACTTTTATTAAGCTTGTTTTAATCCTAAAGAAAGTCTAAATTTAGCTTAAATCCAAGGGGGAAGGGGGACATAAACCAAAAGGAAAAAAAATTATATAAAGAGACATGGAGTAAGCATAGAGGGAGGGCTTTAAACTCTCATAAATCTCAGTCAAATTTTTGCTAGGTTTGAGAGAAATTATTTGGCTCACTTCCCTTACATTCTCTTTCTCTCCAGGCACTTGTCCCCTGCCACAATCAACTTTTAGAATTTTAATGCAAAGCAGCTCACTGCCTGCCTTCCCCATTTGCTCGTAGCTAATTCTTCCTCTCCTGCCCTTCATGCCTTTCTGGGGTCAGATTGCATTCATGGGTTTACTCCCAATAGCATTTAAACAAAATAAAATTAAAAGGATCACTGAAAGTCCAGCCCAGTTCTGATTCATTGCTCATTGGAAGAAGATAATCTCAGCTTATTGGTGGTTGCTCATTTTTTCATTTAATGAAAGACATCTGGATTTAAGACAAATAAAGCTGTGATGAAATACTTTGAACATCTGGAATCACAGAGAAGTTCCTGAATAGAGTGGGAAAAAAAGTAAGATAAAATATATCACTGTTGGCAAGGTGTGGCTCATGCCTGTAATCTTAGCATTTTGGGAGGCCAAGGCAGGGGGATCTCTTGAAGACAGGAGTTCAAGACCAGCCTAGGCAACATAGTGAGACCCTGTCTCTACTAAATAAATAAAGAACACTATGGTCTTTGTCCCTGTGGGGACTTTTTATAAGGGCACTGAGTCTTATAAACAACAGAAATTTATTCTTCACAGTTCTGAAGGCTGGGTAATCCAAGATCAACATTATCAGTAGATTCAATGTCTGTGAAGTGCATTCTTCCTGTTTCAAAGATGGATGTCTTCTCACTGTGTCCTCACATGATGGAAGGGGTGAAGGATTTCTCCTGGCCTCTTTTATAGGGACACTAATCTTATTCATGAGGGCTCCACCCTCATGACCTATTCACCTCCCAAATGCCCCACCTCCTAATGCCATCACCTTGTGGGCTAGGATTTCAACATATGAATGGAGGGGGGCACAAACATTCAATCTGTAGCACCTTGTGTAAATTGTATAGCTATGAACTACTTGTGTAAATAAAAAATGAAATAAAATATTAAAGGAATAAACTAGAAAAATAATGAGTAAGCATTTAAAATATTAATCAACAGTGCCCAACTTTGTTTTTTTGAGATGGGGGAGTCTCATATTTTGGGGCATCTGTTTCTGAGCACCCAAACTGGGGCATCAGCCATGATGCTTTATGATGGGGAGGAAAAGGATCATTCCTTTTCCACCTCTATGTGTGCTATCAAATGATATTATTTCACTCTGGCAGAATAAGTGTTCAAAGTGTGGCATTACTTTTTTTTTTTTTTTTTGGTGATGGAGTCTCGCTCTGTCACCCAGGCTGGAGTGCAGTGGTATGATCTCAGCTCACGGCCCCCTCCACCTCCCAGGTTCAAGCGATTATCCTGCCTCAGCCTCCCCAGTAGCTGGGACTACAGGCACATACCACCACACCTGGCTAATTTTTGTATTTTTAATAGAGACAGGGTTTTACCATGTTGGCCAGGCTGGTCTCAAACTCCTGACCTCGTGATCTGCCTGCCTCGGCCTCCCAAAGTGCTGGGATTACAGGCATGAGTCACTGTGCCCGGTAGCATTCCTACTTTTTAATCCTACTCCTCCCAATCTAATACCCCAAAGCTGGGACAACCAAAATGAGGCACAAATCACAATCATCAAGGTTTATTAAGCCAGCTTTAAGCACGTCTGGGAAAAACACAAGCCACAGACACATCTGTGGCTGTTTTTTCCAAAGAGACACTCAAGTGTTTTCGTATTTATACATTTTCTTAAAGTTGGGAAGGAGTGTAGGAAGAGGGGCAGGTAGGAGGTAGGGCAAATGGTTACATTCCCGGGGGCTTTGGTTAGTGCCTGGTCAATCTACATTTTACATAAGATAAGGTGAAGGTTTGAAGAGAAAAAGGGAGTAAAGGAAGATTCAGTTATGCAGGCATCTCTGGCTAGGTGGAGAAATGAGTCTTGTCTTTGTTCTGCACCTGGGAAGATAAACTTGTACTACACTATCAGTGTGGAACTGAACAGATTTTAATTTTGGGAAGACCTTAAGTTAAATTGGCATGTCCTTGTTTATAGGAGACCGGCAAAGAACTTATGAATGATGTGTGGGGGCAGCCCTTCATAGATGCTTGAGGCCTTTTATCTTTCCATGGGGATCTGGCTGATGCATGTTAGTAACAGCTGTTCATTTGGAAGAGGGTGTTGCCTAACTCAGCCTCGCAGCTTAACCTCTTTTGCAATAAGAAGTTTGGGGGTCCTGCGATTTTTTTTGTTTTCCTTTATACCTCAAATTATCCTTTTGTTATCTTCCTTTCTTCTTCATCAAAACTCCTATTTTGAACTTAAATAGCCCTCAAGACCACCTGGACTAGTTGAAATTCTCTCTTTAATATGCTCTCAAAACTCCTTATACTTTTCATTCTTCTCAGTTTTCATAATTTTGTTTGATAACCTTGAAGAACTATTTGTTTAATATGAGTCCCTCCACCTAGACCCTAAGTTCCATGAGGGCAAAACTGTTGTCTGTTTTATTCATAATTATATCCTTAATAACTAGCAAAGTGCCTGGTACATAGTAGGTGCTCATTAAGTAAGTGTTGAGTGAATATATTAATTTCCTCAGTATATTGCCTCTGTTCAATGGCTTCCAAGTAGGAAGCTTACAAAGATGGCATAGTATAGGATTCTTAAAAAGGCTTTAAAGTGGCTGGGAGTGGTGGCTCATGTCTGTAATCCCAGCACTTTGGGAGGCCAAGATGGGTGGATCACTTGAGGTCAGGAGTTCGAGACCATCCTGGCCAACATGGTGAAACCCCGTCTCTACTAAAAATACAAAAGTTGGCCAGGTATGGTGGCACGTGCATGTGGTCCCAGCTATTCGGGAGGCTGAGAGGCAGGAGAATTGCTTGAACCCAGGAGGTGGAGGTGAGATCATGCTACTGCGTCCAGCCTGGGTGACAGAGCAAGACTCTGTCTCAAAAAAAAAAAAAAAAAAAAAATTAAAGCTAGACTATCTTAAATCCTAACTCCACTACTTATTATCTGTTGTAAGGACAAATGCAAATTAAAAATAAGGCCAGATGCAGGGGCTCACGCCTGTAATCCCAACACTTTGGGAGGCTGAGGCAGGCAGATTGCTTGAAGCCAGGAGTTCAAGATCAGCCTGGGCAACATAGTGAGACCCTGTCTCTATGAAAAATACAAAAATTAGCTGGGTGTGGAGGCATGCACCTGTAGTCCCAGCTACTCGGGAGCCTGAGGTGGGAGAATCACTTGAATCTGAGGGGTTCGAGGCTGCTGTGAGCCATGATTGTGCCACTGTACTTCAGCCTGGGTGACAGAGTATGACCCTGTCTCAAAAAAACAAAACATACACACACACACACACACACACAGAGAGAGAGAAAAGAAAGAAAAAAATGAAAATAAAGGAAGAGATTTTTCATCCTCTCCTTCTTCTTAAAGCATTTATCAAAACAAAACAAAACAAAAACCCTTCTAATTGTAAGGACTTCCTCCTCTCTTTGAAATGTATAAAATTCCATTTGAAAATGATAGGCCTTTTGTCACTTTTAAGACCTAGGAGCCATCTCTTTGAAATGTAAACATCAAAGGAGATAGTACCCCTATCTTCTGTGGGAAGGTAGGAGCCTAACTTTGGTAGATACCTTGCTCCAAGCTGCAAAACTACCTCCTATTATAAAGAGATGAGATGCTTGTTTTTTCTTCTGGATAAAGCCAATTAGCTAACACCACAAAATATCAAGTAAAATGAGGATAACTATGTGTGACAAATGGTGCTGACAGACCTCTTACTATAATTGTTTATCTTGAAAACATATATATAGCTGGACATGGTGGCTCATGCCTGTAATCCTGGCACTTTGGGAGGCCAAGGCGGGAGGATCACTTGAGGTCAGGAGTTCGAGACCAGCCTGGCCAACATGGTGAAACCCCATCTCTACTAAAAATACAAAAATTTGCTGAGTGTGGTGATGGGAGCCTGTAGTCCCAGCTACTTGAGACGCTGAGGCAGAACAATCACTTGAACCCAGGGGGCAGAAGTTGCAGTGAGCCGAGATCGTGTCACTGCACTCCAGCCTGGATGACAGAGTGAGACTTCATCTCAAAAAAAAAAAAAAAAAAAAAAAAAGAGAAAAGAAAACATGTATGTAATGGGTTGTATCTGGTATCTGCTTGGCTATGGAAAAGGCTGAGATTTCTTTCTGTCTTTGCAATCTCTTAGCATATTGCCTGTAACGGGCATCACATTCTGGTTTAGTGCTTATTCAATAATAAAACTGTTTCCTTTCTCTTCTTTCTTTGCTGAGAGATTGGGAAGAGATTTTGTTTCTAATTTCTCCAACACTATGTAACCTTAGCCAAATTACTTTTAACTGTAAAATTGGGCCTCAGTTCCCTTGTCTATAAAATAAGAATCCCAATAGGATTCTTAGAGTCCTAATGAGATTTATAGGATTGTTGTGAAGATTAAAGGAGTTAATATTATAAAGCACTTAAAACAGTGCCTGCCATAAATCAAAAACTCAGTGAGCATTGGTTATTATCATACAAAAGTGATCACCATAGCAACTTGTAGCATTGATGCTCTGAGACATATCTGCATTTGAAAATAGTATCCTGGAGGCCACAATGTTCTCGATGGAAGTATTAATGTAGGCTCTGACAGGTAGAAAGGAAAATGTTGCCACGTATCTAACATCTGTGCTTTGTTGCATGTTGGTTAACTGTCTATTCAAGGGTGAAGGGGAGTTCTGCATGATATATTCTTTACATATTCTGTAGCTTAATTTTGGTAATATTTTTAAAACTTCAAGAACAGAGTTTTTATTTTCATTTGTCTTGTCAAACTCATCCAATAACTCAATATGCTCCCTGGTTTCAAATTACCCCTTTTGGTTACATAAGAATTTTACATTTAGCCATTTCTGTTTCAGCTTCATTTTCAGTATTCTAGTGTGGTGTTTTTAATGATTCTCATTTCATTATGTTTCCATTTTAATTTCTTAAACCGATTTAGATTATATATATTATTAAGTAGGGGAAAAGGCAATTTGAAGGGGAAAGCAAACTATTTTACTGATAATACTATAATAATTTGGTAACGAATTATCCCTTTGGGGTTTATGTTAAATTCTAAAGCAATAAAGTATGTTAGCTGCAAACATTTACAATAAAGTAATTGCCAACTGCATAGAGGTTATTTCATTTCAGAAGTTATAGGTCAGTGTTAGGGCTGAGTTCAGTAAACTGGAGGCAAACGCTTAACATTATAGTTGAAATAGGGCCATATTAGAAGTGCTGTTGTGTGATCACATTTTAGTGTCTATTATGTCTTGATTAAGACTCCCTTGGAGATTCCTTTTTAATGGAATTTGAGGGATTAAAAATGGCTTCACAAATCACTTTTTAATCTGGTGAAGTAAGCAGGGAATGAAAAACATCATGCTGTCATTTTCAAGAGCAGGGAAAGTTGTAAATAAAGAAAACAAATTAGTGGCTACTTCACACCTCATCAGCTACCTAACAACCTGTTACCAGTTAATTACACACCTTTAAAATGCATGTATAAGAGAAATTATTCAGAAATCAGTTTCTCTAAAGGGGAGGGTGGCAGACAAATAACAACTCAGAACAAGTTTCATTTAACTATTTCGATGTTATAACCAACCACGAGGGGGAAAAAATTAATTTTCTCAAGAATAGAGTCATATAAGTGCCACCTCTTAGTGTTCTAGCTTCAAGGGTATCTCTGCCTATACTTACTCTAGGTGGGTAAATCTTTGTTCAGGACCTCCTGGGAAATAGAGTCTCCTATATCCCTTTGTGAACTATTCCAATCTTTTTGGTCTCTCAGTAGCATACACTCACTCTTTATCATGTCAGAGTTCAATCCCAAGCTATTAGAGAATAATTACACCACAGAAGACAAAAGTCAAACACTACTACTCTCGAGAAGTTTGGGCCAGGTGTGGTGGCTCATACCTGTTATCCCAGCACTGCGGGAGGCTGAGGTGGGAGGATTGCTTGAACCCAGGAGTTCAAGACCAACTTGCCTGGGCAACATAGCAAGATCCTGTCTCTATTTAAGAAAAAAAAAAAAAGAAGTCTGAGCAGTGACGTTTTGAGATGACTGACTAGAGGCACAAGACACTCAGCTCCTCCACAAAGAACCAAAATAGTGAGTAGATATTCACACTTGGAACAGAACATCTAAGAGAGAAAGCTAGAATTTAACAAAGTGACAAGAAACATCTGAGGCACTGAAGGAGCCAGAGGTGAAACCGACAGCCCAGCCAGGATCAGCTGGGAGCTCAGAGAGGCTCCTCAGTGCAAGGAAAGGGGAAGTGCAAGATCCCCAGTGGTTCACATCCTTACCACAGATTCCTGTAATACTAGCCATGGGAGAGTTCCTCAAGCCCTGCAGGCCCTGAGACTGGCATGGGGAGCTCCCTAGAGTCCATGAGAGAGTTTTGCTCCAGAGAGGGAGCTCATAGTGGGTCTCACACCACCCCATCCCCTAACTCCCAGGCATCTGCAGCATGACACCATTTTGAGAGCCCAACCTCCACCAAGCTACATCCTGTCCCAGCGCCCCACAGCTCCTGCATCTCCACCTCCCTGGAGCCCCAGTGACATTTCCCCACATCCACCAGAAGGGCTACAGAGGTGAGATGCCAGTTGGAACCAGTAGAACAGCAGGGTCCCCAGCAATCTAGCCCATACAGTGTCCTATACACTGGGGAGAGAGAGGTGCAGCACACCAGGGAGGAGGGAGCCAAAGTGCTTACGCCCGAGAGTCTGAAATCCATCTACCTTAAGCTGTGGTCACAGACAGCAACCCTAATGCTCTCCCCAGCAGCAGGGCTGCCATGCACTTGCATATGCCCAGAGTCCGGGCTATCCTTGCCAGCTGCTCCAGCCACTGCTGTTACTGGGAGCCAAAGTACATACTGTCCAGAGTCTGAACCCCACCTTCCTGGGATGGCTACCACAAATAGCACCCCCATCCCCAGCAGGGCTACTGCACACTTGCATATGCCTTCAGGATGGGTTTTTACTGCCCACTGCCACTGCTACTATCCCTGCCTGAGCACACTGCCCAAGAATTGGGGATCGACCCACAATGCTCACCACAGCCTGTGGCCATATGCAACAATGGGGAGCTTAAGGATAGGCCCACCCAGACTGGAACCACACCCCCCAGTTCCCAAACCTTCCACCTGGGGACCCAGGGGTTAGCCTATCCTATCAGTCACCCAGGTGAAGATGCAAACCAGCAGGGGGCCTAATAATAGCCTCAGAACACCTGCCACTGCTGGCACCCTATCATACCTTCCAGAGGCCTGGGGGCCTGCCCTGCCCCAACCACTAAAGCCAACACTTAAGTGGACCAACAGGACACCTAAAAACAGACCCATCCTACCAGGCTTGGCCCCTCAGTGCCCCAAACACACCACCTGGGAGCCTGGGGCCACACCACCCCAACAGTTGCCCTGGGCGCACATGCACACAAGCAAAGGGCCTAACAACAGGCCTAGAAAACCAGCAACCAGCAACCAAGCATGCTGTCTGGAGGCCTGGGGACCTCCCTGCCTCATTCATAACTACTGGCATCTGGGAACTCCTCGTGGGGTCCTGAAGATGGGCCTGCCCAGCCTTCCATCACCACCACCACCAGCACACAACTGCATGTGCCACCTGGGGACCTAGGGAATGGCCTGCTTACACCATCACAGACAAAAAAAAAAGGAAATAAGAAAGAAAGAAAAAGAAAAGAAGGAAGGAAGAAAGGGAAAGAAGGAAAGAGAGAAAGAGGAAGAGAGAGAAAGAAAGAGAAGAAAGAAAGAAAGAAAGAAAGAAAGAAAGAAAGAAAGAAAGAAAGAAAGAAAGAAGAAAAGAAGGAAGGAAAGAAAGAAAGAAAGAAAGAAGCAAGACCGGCCAGCAAGTGCCACCTGGAAGCCTGAGAGTTGTCCTGTCCCCAGAAAAACCTCACCACAGCTTCCATTAACAACCAGAGCCCAAGCTACTGAGAAAATCACAAACACCACTGACTGAGTTTATAGCCGAGGAACTCCTATGAGCCTGCACTACTGCACAAACCGAGAATCAAAGCAAAAGTGCCCTACCCAACCAACACCATAGATTCACCTACAGGAAAAAGTCTTCCCCATGCAAAAGCCAATCCAAAAATAGAAGAAGAGACTGTTACACCTGATGTGCAAATGTCAATGAAAGGAAATAGGAGGCTGGGTGTGGTGGCTTACGCCTGTGATCCCAGCACTTTGGGAGGCCAAGGCGGGTGGATCACCTGAGGTCGGGAGTTAGAGACCAGCCTGGCCAACACGGTGAAACCCTGTCTGTACTAAAAATACAAAAAAATTATCCAGGTGTGGTGGTGGGCACCTGTAATTCCAGCTACTGGGGAGGCTGAGGAAGGAGAATTGCTTGAACCCGAGAGGCGGAGGTTGCAGTGAGCAGAGATCGCACCACTGTGCTCCAACCTGGGCAGCAAGAGCAAGACTCCATCTAAAAAAAAAAGGAAATAGGAAACATGAAAAAGCAAGGAAATATGAAACCTCCAAAGGAACATAATAATTTTCCAACAACAGATTTCAAAAAATAGTAATTTATGAAATGCTTGAGAAATTTATGAAATGCTTGAAATGCTTGAGAAATTAAAAATAACATTAAAGAAGCTCAGTGAGATACAAAAGGATGGAGATGAACAATACAAAGAAATCAAATCAGAAAAATAATTAACTATATGAATGAGAAATTCACCAAAGAGATAGACATTATAACAAAGAACTAAACAAATCCTGGAACTGAAGAATTCAATAAATAAAACTTAAAAATATAATCAAGAGCTTCAATGATAGACTAGATCAAGCAGAAGAAACTTGAAAAACTTGAAGAGAGGTCTTTTGAAATAATCCAATCAGACCAAAAAAAAAAAAAGAATACAAGAGAATGAGGAAAGGCTATCTGATATATGGGACATCATAAGTGACAAAATATCCAAATGTTTTGTGTCCCAGAAGGCAAGGAGAAGTTAATGCCATAGAAATGCCTATTTAACAAAATATTAGCTGAAAATTTCCCAGTTCTAGCAAGAGATTTAGACATCCAAATACAGGAAGCTCAAAGATCCCCAAACAGATACAACCCCAAAAAAGGCTTTTTCCTGTCATATTGTAGCCAAACTGTTAAAAGTCAAAGACAAAGAAAGAATTTTAAAACAGCAAGAGAACAGTACCTAGTCACATATAAGAGAATCCTCATCAGACTAAAAATTGACTTCTCAGCAGAAACATGACAGGCCAAAAGAGAGCGGAATGATATATTCAAAGTGCTAAGTGAAAAAAATGGCTACTCAAGAATAGTATACCCAGCTAAATTATCCTTCATAAATGAAGAAAAAGATAAAGACTTTCCCAGACAAGGAAAAGCTGAGGCAAATCATCTCTACTAGACCAGACCTACAAGAAATGCATAAAGGAGTTCTGTACTTGGAAGCAAAAGGACCATATCTACTATCATGAAAACACATGAAAGTATAAAACTAATGAATAGAGAAAACACACACATGAGAAAGAGATAGGACTCAAATGTTACCACTACAGAAAATCACCAAACCATAAAGATAAAAAATAAAAGAGGAAGAAAATAACAAAGGGTATACAAAACAACCAGAGAACAATTAACAGAATGACAGGAATAAGTCCTCACATATCAACAGTTACCTTGAATGTAAACAAATTAAAATTTGCACTTAAAAGATATAGACTGGATGAATGGGTAAGAGAACATGACTTAACTATGTCTTATCTACAAGAAACTTATTTCACATGTGAAGACATATATAGACTAAAAGCAAAGGGATGGAAAAAATATTCCACAAACAGAAACCAAAAATAAGCAGAATGTGCTAAATTTATAGCATATAAAACAGACTTTAAGTGAAAAACAGCAAAAAGAGACAAAAGGTAATTATATAATGATAAAGATATCAATTCATTCAGAGGATATAAAAATCTTTTTTCTCTCTTTTTTTATTTTGAGACAGAGCCTCGCTCTGTTGCTCTGTCACTCAAGCTGGAAGGGAATGGCACAATCATGGCTCACTCCAGCCTCAACCTCCTGGGCTCAAGCAATCCTCTCACCTCACCCTCAGGCACATGACCCGTACTTGGCTAATTTTTTAAAATTTTGTGTAAGATGGGGTCTCACTATGTTACTGAGGCTAGTCTGTAACTCCTAGCCTTGAGTGATCCTCTTGCCTTGGCCTCCCAAAGCTCTGAGGTTACAGGTGTGAGCCACCGTGCCTGGGCAAGAGGATGTAATAAGTCTAAATATATATGCACCCAACACAAGAGCACCTGGAAATGTAAAACAAATATTATTAGCTCTAAAGTGAGGAATAGGCTCCAATATAATAATGGTTGGGGACTTCAATACCCCATTGTTAGCAACTGATAGATTATCTACACAGAATATCAACAAAGGAATATTGGGTTTAAACTGCATATTTTAGATCGAATGGACCTAACAGACATTTACAGAGCTTTTCATCTGACAGCTACAGAGTACACATTCATCAGCACATGGAATATTTTCAAAGATAGCCCATATGTTAGAATACAAAACAAGCCTCAACAAATGTTTAAAAATTGAAATCATATCATGTATCTTCTCTGACCACAATGAAATAAAACTAGAAATAAAAAACAAGAGGGTTTGTGGAAACTGTACAAATACATGAAATTAAACAATATGCTCCTGAATGACCATTGGGTTAATGAAGAAATTAAGAAGCAAATCAGGCTGGGCATGGTGGCTCGTGCCTGTAATCCCAGCACTTTGGGAGGTTGAGGTGGGCAGGTCACTTGAGACCAGGAGTTCTAGACCAGCCTGGCCAACATGGTGAAACCCCATCTCTACTAAAAATACAAAAATTAGGCAGATGTGGTGATACATGACTTTAGTTTCAGCTACTCGGGGGGCTGAGACATGAGAATTGGTTGAACCTGGTAGGAGGAGGTTGCAGTGAGCCAAGATTGTGCCACTCCACTCCAGCCTGCGTAACAGAGTGAGAGTGTCTCAAAAAAAGAAAAAAGAAAGAAGGAAGGAAGGAAGGAAGGAAGAAAGGAAGGAAGGAAGGAAGGAAAGAAAGAAGCCAAAAATTTCTTGAAACAAATGAAAATGGAAACATAGCATACTAAAACCTATGGGACTAAAAATATACAAAAAAATCAGCAAACAAAAAGTGGGTTTTTTGAAAAGATAAATAATATTGGCAGACCACTAGCTAGACCAGCGAAGAAAGAGAGAAGACCCAAATAAAATTAGAAATAAAAAGGAGGCATTACAACTGATAACCACAGAAATACAAAAGATCATCAGATACTATTATGAACAACTACACACTAACAAACTGCAAAACCTAGAGAAAATGGATAAATCCCTGGATACATGCAACCTACTAAGATCAAATCAGGAAGAAATAGAAAACCTGAACAGATCAATAAAGTGTAATGAGATTGAAAACAAATTTAAAAGTCTCCCAACAAAGAAAAGCTGAAAACATAATGGCTTTACTGCATAATTCTACTAAACTTATAAAGAAGAACTAATTTCAATTCTCCTCAAACCATTCTAAAAAAGAGAAGAGGTGGGAATTCACCCTAACTCATTCTGTAAAACCAGTATTACCTTGGTACCAAAGCCAAACAAAAACACAACACAGAAAGAAAATGACAGGTCAATAAACTAATGAACATAGATATAGAAATCCTCAACAAAATATTAGCAAACCAAATCTAGCAGCACCTCAAAAAGATAATATACCACAATCAAGTGGAATTTACCCCAGGATTGCAAGCATGGTTCTACATATGTAAACAGTAAATATGATATATCACCTCAGCAGAACAAAAGACAAAAACTACATGATCATCTAATAGATGCGGAAAAAGCATTTGATAAAATTCAACATCCCTTCATGATAAACAACACTCAACAAACTCTGCACAGAAGGAACATACCTCAACATAATAAAGACCATGCATGACAAACCCACAGTTAACACACTGATGGGGAAAAACTAAAACCCTTTCCCCTAAAACTAAAACAAGCAAGGATGCCCACTTTTACCATTTCTATGCAACATACTACTGGGAGTCTTTGCCAGAGCAATCAAATAAGAGATAGAAATAAAAGGCATCCAAATAGAAAAAGAGGAAACCAAATTATCTCTGTTCACTGACAACATAATTCTATATCTAGAAAACCCTATAGATTCCTTCAAAAGACTCCTAGAGCAAATAAACAAATTCAGTAAAGTTTCAAAAAACAAAATCAACATACAAAAATCAGTAGCATTTCTATATACCAATAATGTCAATAATGAATTAGCTGAAAAATAAGAAAGAAATCCCATGTACAATGACAAACAACAACAACAACAACAAAACAAAAACAAAAACAAAAAAACTAGGAATAAATTTAACCAAGGAGGTGAAAGATCTCTACAAGGAAAACTACAAAACACCGGTGAAAGAAATTGCAAAGGTCACGAACAAATGTAAAGATATTCCATGTTCATGGATTGGAAGAATTAATATTGTAAAATGACCATACTACTAAAGCAATTCCTGTCAAAATGCCAATGACATTCTTTACAGAAATAGAAAAAAATAAATCCTAAAATTTGTATGGAACCAAAAAAGAGCCTAAATACCCAAAGCAATTCTGAATGAAAATAACCAAGCTGGAGGCACCACACTACCTGACTTTAAAATATATTATCAGGCCATAGTAGCCAAATCAGCATGATATTGGTATAAAAAGAGAAACACAGACCAACGGAACAAAATAGAGAACCCAGAAATAAACTTACATATTTATAGACAGCTGATTTTAGACAAATGTGCCAGGAACATGCACTGGGGGAAAGGACATCCTCTTCAATAGATGGTGCTGAGAAAACTGGGTATTTATATGCAGAAGAATGAAATTAAACCCCTATCTCTCACCATATTCAAATGTCAAATCAAGATGGATTGAGGACTTAAACGTAAGACCCTAAACTACAAGACAACTAGAAAAAAACATAGGGGGGAATACTCTAGGACTTTTGCCTAAGCAAAGATTTTATGGCTAAGACCCCAAAAATACAAGCAACAAAACCAAAACTTAACAAATGAAGTTATATTAAACTACAAAGCTTCCACACAGCAAAGGAAACAATCAACAGAGCAAAGAGATAACATATTCAATGGAAGAAAATATTTGCAAATTATTTATCTGACAAGGACTAATATCCAGAATATACAAGGAACTGAAACAACTCAACAGCAAAAACACAAACAACCCCATTTAAAAGTTGGGCAAGGATCTAAATAGACATTCCTCTAAGGAAGACCTACAAATGGCCAACAGGTATAATAAAAATGCTCAAAATCACTAATTATCAGGGAAATGCTAATCAAAACCACAATATCATCTTACCCCAGTAAAAATGACTATAAAAAATACAAAAAATAACAGATGTTGGTGACAATGCAAAGAAAAGAAAACTCTCATACACTGTTGGTGGGAATGCAAGGTAGTACAGCCATTATGGAAAATGGTATGAAGATTACTCAAAAAACTGAAAATAGAACTACCATGTAGTCCAGCTATCCCACTACTGGGTATTTATCCAAAAGAAAGGAAATCAGCATATCAAAGGGATACATACTCCCCCGTGTTTATTGCTGCACTATTCACAATAGCAAAGATAGGGAATCAACCTAAGTGTCCACCAATGAATTAATGCATAAAGAAAATGTCATATATTTACACAGTAGTATGCTATTCAGCCATAGAAAAGAATGAAATAATGTCATCTGCAGCAACATGGATGAAACTGGAGGTCATTATCTTAAGTTAAATAAGCCTGACACAGAAAGATAAATATGGCCAGGTGTGGTGGCTCATGCCTGTAATCCCAGCATTTTGGGAGGCCAAGGTGGGCTGATCACTTGAGCCCATGAGTTTGAGACCAGCCTGGACAACATGGCAAAACCCCATCTCTACAAAAAAAATACAAAAATTAGACAGGCATGATGGCATGTGCCTGTAGCCCCAGCTAGTCAGGAGGTACAGGTGGGAAGATCACCTGAGCCTAGGGAGTTGGAAGCTGCAGTGAGCTGTGATAGTGCCACTAAACTCCAGCCTGGGCTATGGGGTGAGACCCTGTCTCAAAACAAAAACAAAAACCAGAAAGACAAATATTATCACATGTACTCATATGCTCATAAAAATGTTGATTTCATGGAGGTAGTGAGTAGAATGACAGTTATCAGAGGCTGGGAACAATGTGTGAGTGTGCGTGGGGGGAAGTAAAGTAGGATGGGTTAATGGGTACATACAGTTAGTTAGAATAAGTTCTAATATTTTATAGTGATATAGGTGACTATATTTAACAATTATGTATTACACATTTCAAAATAGCTAGAAGTAAGGACTTGAAACATTCTCAACACATGGAAATGGTAAAATGCTGATGGTGATGGATATCCTAAATATCCTGACTTGATCATTACAGATTCTATTCATGTAACAAAATATTACATGTATCCTATAAGTATGTTCAAATATTTCACATCAATAAAAACATTGAAAAGTAAAAATTTTAAAAAGACATTCAAACAGCTTCCTTGTGTGCTTTTTGTTCCACAATACATGTGTTTCCTCTTTTAGCTTTCTTGTGAATATAAATCAGAAATTATGAGGCCAGGTGCAGTGGCTCACACCTGTAATCCTAACATTTTGGGAGGCCGAGGTAGGAGAATCACTTGAGGCCAGAAGTCCAAGACCAGCCTGGAAAACAAAGCAAAACCCTGTCTCCACAAAAATAAATAAATAAATAAGATCCATGCACAGTGGCACATGCCTGTAGTCCCAGCTACTAAGGAGGCTGAGGTGGGAGGATCACCTGATCCCAGAAGGTCAAGGCTGCAGTGAGCTATGATTGTGCCACTGCACTCCAGCCTGGGTGACAGAGTAAGACTCTGTCTCAAAACAAAAACAAAGCTATCTATATTGGATAGCAAACAAATTTGGGATGGAAACTGTTGAATTTCTGTTATCTAGTCAATACACACAACCTCAATGAGGAATTTTGTTATGGACTGAATATTTTTGTCCTCCCTTCCCAAATGCCTATGCAAAATTCTCACCTGAAATGTGATGGTGTTAGGAGGCAAGGTCTTTGGGATAGGACTGGGTCATGGAAATGGAGTTTTCACGAATGGGATTGTACCCTTATAAAAGAGGCCCCAGAGAACTCCCTGGCCTCATTTTCTCCCTCCGTATCTTTAGTTAACTTCTGTTAAGCCAGGATAAATCATTACTTACATCACTGAGTTGCTTGGAGGCATAACTTACAGAAATTATTTCTATGCAATAAGTCTGTGGTAAATGTTAATCATTATTATTTGCCATGGTACTTATGAATAGTGACCCATGACATCGGTTTGGTTGCCCGACAAATCTATTTCCCACAGCATTTTAGTGTAACATAAGATTTAAATTTTTAAAATCATAATATGCTACGCCCCTACTGAAGACTCTACTTCAAATCAGCCTATTTTGAAATTGGAAGTATATGCAGTTTAAAATCAATTAACTGCACAAATAGCTGTTTAAAGTAGATAAATTTCATTTGAATAATATTTATAAGTAATTATTTATATGATGTGTATCTGGATCATTTAGCATTAATTCATCATTCGGCAACTCTTCAGTGGGAACTACAGTCAAAAGACACACACTTACACCTACATTCTATAGTTCATAAATTCTTCAGTCGTAGTTATTTGCCCTAAAAATTTCATTAGTTAATTGATTAGGTAAAGTGTTTCATTGGCTCAAGTAGCATGTGTGGATCTTGTTAAAATTCTTGTCTGGATATTGTGCACATCCCATAGAAAATGTTCTTAGTGACTAATGAGTAATGACTATGCCCTACTTCATGGAGGTCCAATTCAGAATGCTGTTCTACAACCCTCTCCACCTCCACTGAGAAGCTTCCATTGGTGCACTGAAAAAATGAGTTCATTTATATGATGCTGTATCAAGTTCAAAAGATTGGATTCTCTTATAGGTATATTTTTACTTTTTTTAAAATATGGCAAAAGTAATACAAACATGTAAAACAAAAAATGTGGAGTACAAAGTTTTATAGTCCCATCCCTCTAAGATGACCACTATATGCATATTTTTAAACAAAAAATGCACCATTCTAGATACAGAGTTCTGAAACAGTCCTTTATTGATGGAAATCCAGGGTGCGTCCAAGCTTTCTATTACAACAATATTGAAAATGAACATCCTTGAACATATATCATCACATACTTGTGCAAGCATTTCACCAATTAAACATCTAAAAGTAGAAATGCTGGTTTAAAGGATACCTGTATTTAAATATTATTAAATAGCCTCCTAAAGAGTGTATCCTGCTCACTTATTCACAAAGCAGAAATGCACCTATTCCTGCTACCTACTTACCATCCCTGAATAGTACCACACTTCTATTTCTTTACCACTCTCTTAAATGAAAAATGATAGGTCTTTTTAAAAAAGGATTTGAGAGCATTATGGGATTGAGCATTTATTCATATGTTTTGTGTCATTTTAATTTCTTTTCCATTAATTATTGTTTACCCTTCACCCTTATCTCACCCCCATTTCCTGGTTGTATCTTTCAGCAAATCAACTTCTTTGAGACTTTGTTTCATTGTCTCTGCAGAGTCCAAATGAGGTACATCCTAAACCTATGCATTTTCATGGGTCTTTTTCTCTCTTATCTGATTTCATCTCTATCCCACTTTGTAATGTATTGTTAAAAGATAACTTTTGAAATAAAGGTAAAATCATGACTCTCATACAGATAAGAAATGAACATGTGTGAAAGATTTTACTTATTTGATGAGGGAAGCAGGCAAATGTTACACTGGATCAAAGGAAAAGTCAAAAGGTACAGATTTATATGGAATAAAGGAATGGAATTACAAATGGAGGCAAAGGTATTTTTTCCCTGAGAGGGGAGATAAGTTCATTGAAACCCTATCAGACAAGACAGAATGTGTAGTCTATCCGTTTACAAAGAGTTGTAAAATAGCTCAGAGATTATAAAGGCTAAAATCTGACTGGCTTGGCACAGGGGCTCACAACCATAATCCCAGCACTTTGGGAGGCTGAGGTGGGAGGATGAGTTGAGGCCAGAAGTTAACGACCAGCCTGGGCAACACAGAGAAGCCCCAGATCTACAAAACAAATAAACAAACACTTAGCTGGGCATAGTGACACATCCCTGTAGTCCTAGGGGAGATGAGGTGGGAGGATCACTTGAGCCCAAGAGTTCAAGCTGCAGTGAGTGATGATCATGCCACTTGACTTCAGTCTGGGCAACAGAGCAAAGCCCTGTCTCTAAGAAAAATTAGAAAGTCTAGATTAGGTAACACAAGGCATGTTGTATGTAGATAATCCATAGTTTTCCATTGAAACACAATTTTTTTTTGTATAGTCTCTCCTCTTTTAATAAAAAAAATCCTCGAAAGATTATTCTTGATCACAAAGTAAGATACACATGGTTACAGTCTCCCCAGTGCACCACAATGTAGCAGTTTCTCATTGCCCAAAGTATCACCCGAAGTTCTTTGTGTAATGACCAAGAAAATTAAGGAGCGCAGACACCAAGGGTGAGGTTGGAGCAAAAGTTTAGTAAGCGAAAAAAGAAAGCTCTCCGCTGCAGAGAGGGGGCCCGAAAGAGGATTGCTGTTTTCAAAGTTGAATACAAAGCCTTTTATAGGAACCGATGAGGGCTGGGCATTTTATTTCCATAAGGCACAAATTTCTGGTAGCCCCATTGCATCCTCCTAGTGTGCATGCGGGCCTTTAGCTTGAATTACTCCATATTGCTTTGTTCCCTTCACTGTGCATGTGTCAGAGGATGAAATTTTCCATTGTGGGAATGTTTGGGCAAGTCACCTGTGTAGCCTTTCTTATCTGTGCAACGGTGGGTATGTCTTAGGCAAGCCCCTGCGCAAGTTCCCTTATCTGTGCCTGCAGCTTGATTTTTCAGGCTGTTCTTTTGTTTGAAAGAATTCAACAGAGGACCCACCCTAACTGCTGCCTAACTGGTTTCTCCCTTCCTCCTCTCTCAACATTGACAGATCTGGCCTGATTATATATACAGGTGTAGCAAGAAAATTCCTTTACCATAGAGACCTTAAATTTGCTTCACTGGAAGTTTTTATAAGCAATCTCGGAATGGGCTTTTAAAACCTCTCATTATTTACTATCATGAGGCTAAGAAACCAAGGTAAGAACTCATCATCAGATTTCCTTGCATTTCCTATAAATGAGACAAATTGCTTTCTT
Organism: Pan troglodytes; assembly: GCF_028858775.2. Classification (NCBI taxonomy): domain Eukaryota; kingdom Metazoa; phylum Chordata; class Mammalia; order Primates; family Hominidae; genus Pan; species Pan troglodytes. Next base: position 127,004,588 of record NC_072404.2, on the reverse strand, counting down.
CTCCAGGTCCCCCAAAGATGCTAAGACTTTTGGACCTGCCAGAAAGTGACCTTCTAAACCTACCTGGAAGGCAGGGAAACCTATAAGCCAGGTACCAGGTGAGCTTACCCAACAGGACATTGCAAGCATTGGTTTCATGAAGTTTACAACCTTAGTTACTTATAGGAACATGGTCATATTTGGTAAAATGAGCATCATTCTCAAATATGACAACTGGATATGCACATGCAAAAGAATAAAGATGAACTTCTTCCTCAAACCATACTCAAAAATTAACTAAAAATGGATCAGAGTCCTAAATGTAAGAGCTAAAACAATAAAACTCTTGGAATGAAATGTAGGGTATAAATCTTTGTGACCTTGGGTTAGGCAAAGCCTTTCTAGATGTAACACCAAAAACACAATTGACAAAAGAAAAATTAGAAAATTGTGGACTTCACCACAGTCATGCTTCAAAGGGCACCATCAAAAAAGTGAAGAGACAATCCACGAAATGGAGAAAATATTTGTAACTCATACATCTTATAAGGAACTTGTATCTAGTATACATAAAGAAGTCTTACAACTCAATAAAATAACCCAAGTACAAAATGGGCAAAGTATTCGAATTAACATTTCTCTAAAGAAGATACATAAATGGCCAATAAACACATGAAAAGATGTTTAATATCATTAGCCATTAGGGAGAAAAGAAAACAAGTAAATCTCAAGGTCATAGGATAGCACTTCATACCCATTAAGATGCTGTAATCAAATTGACAGATAAGTGTTTTTGTTATTGGTTGTGGTGGTTTTTGGTTTTTTTGAGACAGGGTCTCATTCTGTCATCCAGGCTAGAGTGCAGTGCTGTGATCACAGCTCAACGTCCTGAGCTCAGGTGACCCTCCCACCTCAGCCTCCCAGGTAACTGGGACTCCAGGAGCATGACACCACACCTGGCTAGCTTTTTGTACTTTTAGTAGAAATGTGGTTTTGCCATGTTGCCCAGGCTGGTCTCAAACTCCTGTGCTCAAGAGATCCCCCTGCCTCAGCCTCCCAAAGTGCTGGGATTACAGGCATGAGCCACTGTGCCTGGCCAAGTGTTGTTTAAGGTATAAAGATATTGAAACCCTCATACACTGCTAGTGGACTGAAAAATGGGGCAGCCACTTTGGAAAACAATCTGATAGTTAAACATAGGGTTGCCATAAAAATGATTAAACATAGAATTACCATATGACCTAGAAAATCTACTTCTAAGTATATACTCAAGAGAAATGAAAACATGTTTACACAAAAACTTGTAAATGAATATTTATAGCATCAGCATTCATAATAACCAAAGAGTGAAAACAATCTAAATGCCTATCAATTGATGAGTGGATAAATAAAAAGTTATATTTGTACAATGGAATAATATTTGCAAATAACAAGGAATGCAGTAATGATACATGGTAAAATATAAATGAACCTTAAAATGTTATGCTAAGGGAAAGAAGCCAGCTATAAAAGATCACATATGGCATGATTCCATCTATATGAAATGTCCCAAATAGGCAATTCTGGGTTGGTGGTTAGTGGGGAAATGCAGAATGACTGTTAATGGTTACAGGATTTCTTTTTGAAGTGAAGAATATGTTCTAAAATTGATTGTGGTGATGGTTGCATAACTGAATATACTAAGAACCATTGAATTATACACCTAATTATTATTATTATTATTATTTTTGAGACAAAGCCTCGATTTGTCTCCCAGGCTAGAGTGCAGTAGCATGATCATGGCTCACTTGCAGCCTTGATCTCCCAGGCTCAGGCAATCCCCCTATCAGCCTCCCAAGTAGCTGGGGCTATAGGCATGTACCACTACGCCTGGCTGATTTTTAAAAATTTTTAGTAGAGAGGAGGTCTCCCTATATTGCCTAAGCTGATGTCAAACTCCTGATCTCAAGCAATCCTCCCGCCTCAGCCTCCCAAAGTGCTGGGATTGCAGGCATGAGCCACCGTGCCTGGCTGAATTGTATAGTTTAAATGGTTAAATTGTGTTGTGTGTGAATTATATCTTAACAAAGCTGGCATGCCAAAAATAACTGAAATTATGACTGTCTACTGTATACTATTGTCTATTGTCTATTATCAGGCAGAGCTACACCTGAACTCTGATAAATAGAACCATGTCATAGGCAGTGAAGGCATTGACAAATCTCTAGGAACTTCACATATGGATTTTAGCTTGTAAAATGTTTGTGATGATTTTACCCATATAAATTTAATCTAGGGAAGCATAAGTATCTTTTTTAATTCGAAAACTCTTTCTATGTAACTCATTAGTAATAACATACTGTAGGGATGAAAGAAAGTTTTCTTCCACTCCCTGGGAGTTCAAGAATTTGAGCCTATAAAACAAAATGACAATAGACAGATCAACAGTAGAAAAGGCATACAAATTTATTAACATGCAAGTGCATGGGAGTCACACGAAGTGTGATACTCAAAGAAGGGCCAGATGGTTGAAGTTTAAATACTCTCTTCATAGGGGAGAAGGAGTGGGGGACGTATGCAATTTTAGAGGAAAAGTAAATGATTTTTAGGGGAGAAGAACAAACAATAGCCTGGGAGAAAGTCTGTCTGGGCTTTGGGTATGGTGCCCAATCTAGTCATCATTCCAGCGAGTTAACCTTCTTTGTTTTCTGAGATTACAGGGAGAAGACCTAAGACAATTGCATTCTGTCTGGAGGAACTTCCTGCAGTCCCATAAATGGACTTGAGAGAAAGCCTCTCCCCGTGCTTTCAGAGAGGCAGAGGACTGAGATTGGGGGACAGAGGGTGAGGGTGGGAGAAGGTCAGAGAGACTTTGTTTCTGAGGCTGGTTTTTTAGTTCAAAGCATGTCAAGAAGCTGGGCATGGTGGGTCATGCCTATAATCCCAGCACTTTGGGAGGCCAAGTTGGGAAGATGCTTGAGCCCAGAGTTCAAGATCAGCCTGGGCAACATGGCAAAACCCCATCTCTACAAAAAATACAAAAATTAGCTGGGCATGGTGGCATGTGCCTATGGTCCCGGCTACTTGGGAGGCTGGAGTGGGAGGATCTCTTGAGCCTGGCAGGTCAGGCTGCAGTGAGCTGAGATCATGCCACTGCCCTCCAGCCTGGGTGACAGAGTGGACCTTGTCTCCAAAAAAAAAAAAAAAAAAACTTGTCAAGGCACCATATTTTACAGTATAATTTTTTTGTTTTTAGCCCTAATAATGTTACATGAGCCTAATTATTTTTAACATCTGCCTTTTTAGAAGGCAAAAGAACAAATCTTTGTGACTTTATGGGAGTCCTTTGGGAAATCTCAAAGGCAGTTCTATTTCTTTGTGGTTCTCAATAAGCTTGAAGAGCACAAGGGGGTTTGGAGACCAAAAATACTCCACTCCTTTGGGACAAAATTACTCTTTTCCTCAAAAAATGGAAATACACAGCTGTATTTGTCAGAAACTATGGCTCCTAAATATAGCCAAAGCCACATATTCATTATAACTTTTAGCCAAAGTAACACACTTCTATTTCACAGAGAGACCTGGAGAGTGGATAATTGTTCACTGTCACACCAGCATTTTGCAGCAGACTAGCAGAACTTGTGAATACACACAATACAGCTTGCCTTAGCCACACATATCATTTTTATACACTCCCCAAAGTGGCAGAAATGAGCAGCACATTCAGTACAGACCCAAAGAGATATCTTATGAAAATAAGAAGTAAAGGGATATAAACTTGAAATTATGAGTAGTAATGAGTATTCTATCTTACTATCTTGAGATACTGTCTCACTGTCTATCTAATGATTCTCCATTAATTAACTCAACTTACCATTGGTCCAAGGTTTTAAGTTACTTACAGACCTTGAAAATTGTCCTGAAGCTGACATACACAAAACATAATTATTGTTGAAATAAAGTTTATCACAATAATGATTCAGTATGAGTAAATATAAATTTATATTTATAAACATCTTAAACATGAAGTAGAAGTAAGGCAAGCTTATTCAATCTATTATCCTGTTTAAGATTAGGAAAAACATATCCAAATAGCATAAGCACCTACATTATATTATTCTCATTCTCTAGTAAATCAAAGAAGACCTAGGTATTTTTTGTTAAACCAATAATATTAAGCTTGTATCATTTGCCAAAAATTTATCTAAATTATGTGAACTTGAATTCTTTTCTCTTTTTTTGAAACAGAGTTTCGTTCTTGTCGCCCAGGCTGGAGTGCAGTGGCCCAATCTCCACTCATTGCAACCGCTGCCTCCCAGGTTCAAGCTATTCTCCTGCATCAGCCTCCCCAGTAGCTGGGATGACAGGCACATGCCACCATGCCCGGCTAATTTTTTTTTTTTTTTTTTTTTTTTTTTTTTTTTTTGTATTTTTAGTAGAGACGGGGTTTCACCATGTTCGCCAGGATGGTCTCAAATTCCTGACCTCAGGCGATACTCCCATCTCGGCCTCCCAAAATGCTGGCATTACAAGCGTGAGCCACTGCACCCAGCTGAACTTGATTTCTTAAAACATTAATTTGGTTTCTGCAAGAGTTCAAAATAGAAAACAGATAAACAGAAAAGACTAACCCACTAGATTCTCTGCTATCTCTCACCTAGCAGAGATCTCTGTTAACTATTAATTCATTTACAGAGATCATCAAATAATCAGATCATAAAAGTGAATTCCCAACCATTACTTCCTGCAACGGGGAATAACTTACTGACAGTAAACAACCCAAAACCAAAAATGTAAAATTAGTATAGAGGAGAATTAGAATGAGAAAAACAGAGTGAGCAAGGTTTTCTTGCCACCTTGGATTCAATTCTGTGAGCCAAGAAAAGATCTACCTGGGCTTACACTGCCCATGAAGTGCATTTCTCTGCCTGCAAAGGTTACCTGGCTTTGGTAGGTAAATCCACTGGGCATTTCAGTGGAACTTCCAAAATTGTTAAAAGATAATTTTCTAGAAAAGGTAAGATCATGACTGTCATGTGGGCATACAAATAGGCATGTGTTAAAATGTTTATTTTATTCATTCAGTAAGGAAGGGGGGTAGATATTATAATTGGTTGAAAGGAAAATTCAAAGGCACACATTTCTATGGAGTAAAGAAATGGAATTACAAATAGAGGCAAAACTGGTTTTTTTCCCCCATACGAGATGGGAAGTCGATTGAACTCCACTCTGTAAGACAGAATATGCATGTCTATTGTCAAAGCAAACCACAGCCAGACAGAAAGTTAAAGTGATAAAAGCAAATTTTATTCAGGAATTATTGCAATAGGGAAAAAGAGATCTCAGCATAGAATGAAATCCCATTCTTAATACAACAAGAAAAAGTGGGGATTTATGGCCAAGGAAAAGGGCGGAGATCAGAGGATAGAAAATTACTAAGAGGAAACATCAAGACTATGGGGATTATGGCTACACTGACTTAGGATTCTTGCTGAAGGCAGCCCACTGTGAAAAGATATAGAGGATGAAGGAAGAGGAACCTAATCAGTCATCAATAGTGATCACATGCCAAGGGCAGGGGATTTTTGCCATATTGATTCAACAGGATTCTTGCTAAAACTAGACTAGGTGGGGCAAGGATGAGACCAAGAGTGAGACTTAGTCAAAAAGAAGATTCAAAGGAGCCTAAGGGGAGGGTCTTTGTCACTTTTAACTTGCAAAGAGTCATAAAATAGTTCGAGGATCATGAAAGGCTAAAATCTAGTAACCCAGAGTGACATGCTGTATGTGGATAATGCATTAAAGCACAATTTTTTTTCTATAGTCTGTTATTAGGGATGTCTTTATATAGCATTTGTTCATATCTTCTGTAGACCCCATAAATGTTTAATTGCTTCTCAAATAAAACCTGGCTGTTAAGTGATTAGTTGAGAAAATATTTCCACTTATAGGGTAAATGTAAAGTGGCTTTATTAATACTGATAGATAATGCAGCAAGTGGCCCTAAGATTGTCTCTTGAGAAAAGAACTTTTATCTGAGGCCTTTTAATTATCAGGTCCTGGCCTGGTGCGATGGCCCATGCCTGTAATCCCAGCACTTTGGGAGGCTGAGGCAGGCAGATCGCTTGAGCTCAGGAGTTCAAGGCCAGCCTGAGCAACATGGGGAAACCTCATCTCTACAAAAAAATACAAAAATTTAGCACGGTATGGTAGTGCATGCCTATAGTCCCAGCTACTTGGGAGGCTGGGAGGTAGAGGTTGCAGTGAGCCGAGATGGTGCCATTGCACTCCAGTCTGGGTGACAGAGTAAGAACCTGTCTCAAAAAAGAAAAAAAAAAAAAGAAAAAGAAAAAAAAGAAGACAATACTTACCAGGCCCAAAGAGACATTAAAATGAGACTGCAATAATGTCCTATTTCCCACTTTGAGCTATATATTAATCTCTTGAAACTGCTTGCTATTGCTACAAGTAGCTATAAATTAAGCTAATAATGCCACACCAGACACTATAACCCACACCCTATAGCCAAAAATGTATAGCCAATCACTACTCCATGTCATTTCCATGAAACAATGAGAATTCCTGACAAGCAACTTTGTATCAGCCCACTCTGTGTCTCCCCTTTTTGCCTTTAACTACTTTTTTCACTTGTAACTACTGCTTGTTGAATTATATTCAGGGCAACTTGAATCTGTGCTCCTGTGTCGCAATCTGCAAGCTTGGCCCAAAGAAACTCTCTACGTATATTAATTTTCCTCAGCTTCTTCCTTTTAGGTTGACACTCTAAAGAAACAAAACAATAATGACAACATAAAGCTATATGTCTAATTTCAACCTGAAAAAAATTTTAAATCATGTTAAGAAGATTTTTATATTGATGGGGTTCAGAACACGTCATCTCAAAGTGTGACTGTAAAAGACCAGAATACACCACCCCAAATAAGCCTCTTTGACATAGAATTTTTTGAATTGAATTATTTTGGGAAACAGCAGACACAGGAGAAGCTCTGAAAACTAGAGTAGAAGGTACCCTTTTTTAAGAGAAATTTATGTCTATAAAGAAAATCTTTATTTGTAAGGGTGTCTCTCTCTCTCTTAGTACCAGGAAGAGAATGACTAAATCACAAGATACTCTTAATCAATGGAGAAGGGACTGACTTAAGTTTGCATAACAAACTGTTCTTGCATACTGTACTCTTCCTATCTCCCATAATCAGCCTTTCCCAATAAACTTCTCTTTTTGTTTCAACAAAGGATGGTATAAGCCTGAAGTTTAAACAACCCTTTTGAGATCTCTTGAGATTTAGCCTGGAGATTTTACTCTTTCAGATTTCGCTGAGTATGCCTTCCATGTATACTGGAGGTACACATGTTATTCATCTTTTATTTATTTTTCTCCTGTTAACCTGTCTGTTTTTATAGAGTCTCAGCTACGAACTCTGAAGGGTAGAGAGACAATTATTTTTCCTCCTCTATGGTTTGATATTAAATTACCTGTTTAACTGACTAATATTTTTTTTTCCTATTAGTTGTTTGGGTATCATTTATAGACAATATGCAAAAGAAAATAAATTGCCCATAGCTGGGAATAACTAAAGTTATATTCTGAAGTAGAAAGGCCAAAAGCTTATTAAAGACATTAAATAATTGATGGCTTCATTTAATAAGCATTAGGGATTATTCTCAATGTGCCAGATACCATGTGTTATCCAACCCAATTTTGGTCAGCCCACCTGGTGCAGCAAAGGCAAACATTGACACCAAGATTTGCAGTGAGAGAAAGTGAGGCATTTATGGCATGGCATTTAGCAAGGAGAATTGGGCAGCTAACACTTAAGACCCAAACTCTCCCACGGCTTACAAGCAAGGGTTTTTAAAGGAAGGGGAACATTTCAGGAAAGCAGAAGTTACAGGCAAAATCATACGTAATTCAATACATGGAGGTTACACATTGGTTTTGCCTCAAAAGGCAGAATATCTGGAAGTGGGGGCTTACAAGTCATAGAGAGGTTCACAGATTATTTGATTTACAATTGGTTAGGGAAGCAATGCTTTGTCTAAAAACTTGGGGTCAGAAGAAAGGAATGTTAAGGTTTGATCTATGGGCATGATGACCCTCTCCAGGCCCCTCATGAAGACAATTAGAACAAGGGACAACGATTAGAGTTCAGTCCTTAGCTCTCCCTTATTTGAAGTCTGTGTGACAGTGGTCAGCATTTTCCATCTTGTGGGGGTACAGGTTTCTGAAAAACAACTCAGGGAAATATGTCAAGATGTTATCTTTAGTTTTTATAGGGAACCAAACATTTTATGACTCTAGATTACTTGGGTGGCTATTGTTTAAGCTTATTATTACCTCATTGATTAGTGGGTTATTTATTTATTTCTCAAGGATAGTGGGGTGCCTGGAATTTTCCCCTAAAGGGAGTCAAGATTTTTTCTTTATTCCCATGCTCGGGGGATGGGGGAGCAGGACCCTAAGAGGGATATCATGTGCTTACAAGAAAATGCAGTTTCAGCTTTCAAGGATTTTAAATTTTTTATTTTTTATATATTTTTTGAGATGGAATCTCACTCTGTCACCCAGGCTGGAGTCTGGAGTGCAGTAGTACAATCTCAGCTCACTATAACCTCCACTCTCCCCACTACCACCCAGGGCTCAAGCAATCCTCCTACCTCAGCCTCTCAGGTAGCTGAGACCACAGACATGTGCCACCATGCCCAGCTAAGTTTTTGTATTTTTAGTAGAGACAGGGTTTAATCATGTTGCCCAGGCTAGTCTTGAACTCCTGAGCTCAAGCAATCCGCCCACCTCAGCCTCCCAAAGTGCTGAGATTACAGGTGTGAGCCACCACACATGGCCAAGAAGAATTTTAAATTTATCTGCAACAGTAATCATCTATAGATAGTGGTGAGAATATTATTATTATTATTATTATTAGACAAGATCTTGCTCTGTCACCCAGGCTGGAGTGCAGTGGTGCAATCACAAGTCACTGCAGCCTTGACATCCTGGGTTCAAGCGATTCTCCCATGTTAGCCTCCCAAGTAGCTGGCAGTACAGGCATGTACCACATGCCCAGCTAAGTTCTAATTTTTTGGTAGAGATGGGGTCTCACTATGTTGCCCAGGCTGTCTTGAATGCCTGGCTTCAAACAATCCTCTTGCCTTGGCCTCCCAAAGTGCTGGGATTACAGGTGTGAGCAACCACACACAGCCAGCAGTAAAAATATTATAACGCAGGTATACAGAAGTGTCTGGGAGTTGAAGTCCTTAAGACACCTAAGCTCAGCCTTCAAGGAGTTGGCAAGGCCAAGGATGTGTGGAGAAGAGTGCTTCAAGGAGAATGAGTAACAAGTGTATGGGTTGGCTGGGCATGGTGGCTCACACCTGTAATCCCAGCACTTTGGGAGGCCAAGGCAGGCAGATTCCCTAAGATCAGGAGTTCGAGACCAGCCTGGCCAACATGGTGAGACCCCTTCTCTACTAAAACTACAAAAATTAGCCAGGTGTGGTGGCGGGTACCTGTAATCCCAGCTACTCAGGAGGCTGAGGCAGGACAATTGCTTGAACATGGGAGATGGAGGTTGTGGTGAGCCGAGATCGCGCCATTGCACTCCAGCCTGGGCGACAAGAGTGAAACTCCATCTAAGAAGAAAAAAAAAAATAAGTGTATGGGTTGAAAGGCAAGGGAGCAGGTATCATTCTGGAAATTATAAGTCCTTCTATGTAGCTGAAGCATAGAATGTGAGAAGGAAGGGATGAGAAGAAATAAGGAGGGGAAGAAAGCAGGACCAGCCATAAATAAGCCTATTGTGAAAAACTAAAGAGCCAGGGCTTTCTGTTGCAGGTGAAGCCTTTTAAGCTAGGGAGCTGCAGGATCAAATTTGCATTTTTAGAAAGATGGCCCAGTAAGCAGGTTGGGGAATGGGTTGTTAACTGTGTTTCCCAATGTATATTTCACTCATGATTTAGCACAAGTTTTAACTGATTCTCAAGTTCCCCGGAGGTATTTCTTTACAATGTTTGGTCTGTAGCTACAACTTGGCTACACTGTGAGTGCAAAGCTGTGACTCTGTGATAGAAGGTGAATGAAAGAAATGGGGGTGGGGGGGACATGATAATATGAAGTGGGGGTCAACAAACTGTGACCTGAAGCCAAAGTTTTATGCTGTTATTGTAAAGAAAATTTTATCGGAACACAGCCACCCCTATTTGTTTTTGTATTGTCTATGGCTGCTTTTGTACTACAACAGCAGAGTTGATTAGTTGTGTGAGAGTGTAGGGAATGGAAAGCAGAACATATTTTACTCTCTGTTAATGAAAAAAGTTTGCTGACCTCTAATTTAAAGCGTTAAAATTTTGCATATTGGCTGGGCACAGTGTCTCACGCCTGTAATTCTAGCACTTTGGGAGTCCGAGATAGGAGAATCACAAGGTCAGGGGTTCAAGACTAGCCTGGCCAACATGGTGAAACCCCATCTCTACTAAAAAATACAAAAAATTAGCCGGGCGTGGTGGCAGGCACCTGCAATCCAGCTACTTGGGAGGCTGAGGCAAGAGAATTGCTTGAACCTGGGAGGTGGAGGTTGCAGTGAGTCAAGATGGTGCCACTGCACACCAGCCCAGGCGACAGTGTGAGACTCTGTCTCAAAAAAAAAAATTGCATATTAACGTATTTTATTTTTAAATTTATTATTTATTCCCTATATTTAAAAAGGATTTGTCCAAATGTTAAGGCCAGCCCAATGCAAAATTTCAAACCTTGAAAGCTGTGCTGGTAATAATACTGGTAATAATATGTGAAGATGACAATATTAATGGCATGTAGATGATTGTCTCTATGACTTTAATTCTCCTAAAAATCTTCCAAGAAGGAGCAGAAAGATCTTGTTTATGTACTATTGAATTTGATTTTTTTGTTGTTGAATGAAAGGCACTTGATAACAGATGAATTTTAAAATATGCTATATAATTTTTAGCACCTTATGTCTGAAAATCTCTAAGACAGTAAGTGAGTTGGGGGTTGGAGTACAATAAGCCTGGTTTTTACTGGATTCCTGGTTTAATGCTTAGAGGCTTAGGACAATCCCTTATTTGTGGGGGAAAATGCACAGAAGTATTTGTTTCTTTGACTTATATTAGCAGCTTCTGAGGGTCCCTATTCTAAATAAGACTGTCTTAGATTGCATCAAATAGGCACCTTACAGAGACTACAGGACTCAGAATAGGTCATTTTACTCCTGGCGTCTCCTGTAGCCTCCTGTACTCCCACAAGCTGCCTGCTTAGCCACCATGAGCTAGGACACCTCCAGATATTTGAAATTTTGGTATAGAGACACAAAACCTTATTTCATGGTTCAATTTTCTGTAGTGTCTCCATACTCACCTCAGGAGACTGTGACTGGAACATATGCACCAGTAGCATTTATTTAATAAGAACCTCCTTTGACTTGTTTAAGGCCAGAGAACACTGATGCTTAAAAAGAAAAGAGTATATTTCAGTCCTTGATTGAAATTATCCAACGTTTCGGGAAAAGTCAATTTGGATAACAGTTGGTGTTTCACCTCCTAGTGTTAAACCCATCTTCCCTATGCTGTCTTTTTGGATCTGTTAATCAAGTTTCCTGTCTTCTCCAGAAAGCAGCTTAATTGTTTATGTTCTGCAGAAATCCCTCACTGAGAAAGATATTTAATTTGTATCTTAATCCAATATTTTTATGCAGTATGGTAAAACACTATTACTTGTTACAGTATATTGTCAGCTTCATTATTAGTCTCCTGATAGAATTTCTTCCTTTGATTTTAATCTGACTTCTATTTTTCCGTTACCTCTGTCACAACTTTTGGGTTACTTTTTGACCCAAAATACCCTTTTCTGCCAGAGAAAAACATCATCATCACCATAAGAACTATTGATTGCATGCCCACAGGGTGCATGTCATTGTACCTGGAGTTTTACCAGGTTTCATTAGCTTTCTTTCCTTCCTGGTGCAGCAGAATGGCACTCAAACAATAACAAAATACAAAACCAAAAACAAACACAAAACCCACAAATCAACCTGCTTTGTGTCCTTCCTTCTGTCTGGAAGAAGTGAAAACTGGTATTCTAAAGTGTGAACCAGGCACTAAGATGGATCTCAAAAATAGGTGCTTTAATTAGAAATATATTCAAGCCTATAAGTGTATTATTAGCATGACTTTGTTTGTTTCTTGCTGGAATAACTTTCTCTTCCATCCACCCTTTTCCCTTTTTGCCCCCATCTGCCCTTCTGACAGCAACAAAATGAGTGTTAGCAATGTACTATTATTTGACATCCTTCTTTTTATAAAATTGAATTTCTTTTGATAAATGTCAGAAGGGGACACACATTCTTCAGTAAAATGAGCTGAACCTAGAACAGATTTGTCACTGCCACCTCACCAATCATCTCTTTTGCTTCTGACAAATACAGTATGTCCTGAGCTTGTCTGTCCTTGGTGACCTTAAGGAAATGGAAAAGTGATTCCATCCTTTCTAATTTCAGCACAGTGTATTGTCACAGATGGCGTTGGAAATGATTAAAGTGTTTACATATTCTTTCCTTGTTGCTGTCCTGTCTGGGCAAATGTATAGAAGGATGGCAGAACAGAACAATATGAAAGACTTTATGTTAAATAGGACTATTTTGCATTTGGGTTTTGCAATGTTTAATGTTATAAAGATTATTCGTGTTCATTTCACAAATACCTTTTAGTACTCCAGTAGAGGGATCAATTTTAAAATAGCTGATTCTTCAACATTGACTCTCCCTCTTTATAAATCATATTAAAACAAAAAAGAATCACATAAAATAACCTTTAACCTGATTTCTGAGAGTGGATCAGTCTTTGTCTAAGAACATGATGTTATTATTATTATTCCAATATCAAGACTGCCCTGAAGAGCTGACGGTATAGGAAGTCAAAGTCAGGAAAGAAGGTAGGAGATTTGAAGTTGTTACTCTCAGAAACAGGGGACAATAAAAACGAGTATATTAATGTAGTGATGCAAGGTATTATCCTATTTTCAGGTAGTTAGTCCTAGAATTAATAGGAAATCGGCCAGGTGCAGGGGCTCACGTCGGTAATCCCAGGCTGAGGCGGGTGGATAATGAGGTCAGGAGACCAGCCTGTCCGATATGGTGAAACCCCGTCTCTACTAAAAAATACAAAAATTAGCCAGGTGTGGTGGCACGTGCCTGTAGTCCCAGCTACTCAAGAGGCTGAGGTGGAAGAATCGCTTGAATTCCGGAGGCAGAGGTTGCAGTGAGCCGAGATTATGCCACTGCACTGTAGCCTGGGCAACAGAGTGAGAATCTGTCTCAAAAATAAATAAATAAATAAATAAATAAATAAATAATAGGAAATCTTTCTTTCCCAGATCTTCTTGAAACTCTGTTGTTACTGCACCTTATCTTTTTTTTTAACTTTGAACCAGGAGGTTCAGTGTTAGCAATATAAGAAAGATTTAAATTGGTCTTTACAGAAGGTAAAAGTGGATCAATTTACTCCTTTAACAAACTGTTGCTAATCTCTGCTGTGTGTAGATGCTGTGTTACGCATGGAATGGGTAGAGAACTTCACAGAAAACGTTCTCACCCTCATGGGAGTAATTTGCCAGTAATCAAGTAAATGAATTTGTAGATTATTGTCTTAGTTCATTTATGTTGCTATAAAGGAATACCTGAGGCTGGGTAATTTATAAATAAACTGGTTCATGGTTCTTCAGGCTGTATAGAAAGCATGGCTCCAGCATCTGTTTCTGATGAAGGCTTCAAGCTGCCTCCACTCATGGTGGAAGGCAAAGGGGAGCTGGCATGTGTAGAGATCATATGGTGAGAGAGGAAGCAAGAGAGAATGCAGGGGGAGGTGCCAGGCTCTTTTTAACAACCAGCTCTCATGGGAGCTAATAGAGTTAAAACTCACTCATTACCAGAGGACAGTATCAAGATATTTGTGAGGGATCCACCCCATGACCCAAACAGCTTTCATTAGGCCCTACCTCCAACAATGGGGATCAAATTTGAACATGAGATTTGGAGGGTCAAACAAAAAAAGCTACAGCAATTATGAAATTGCCACAAGGGAATTACACAGGAACACATAAAATAAAATAACAATGAAGACAAAATTGAATAGCAGTAATGAATGCCAGAGGCATTATTCTATTTAATAATTCAGTAACATATATGTGTGTATTGAGCACTTACCGTATGTCTAGCAATCTTCTAAGTGCTGTAGATTAATTTATTTAATTATCACAACAATTTTTTGAGGAGGTTTGCTATGGACTGAATGTTTGTATGTCCTCAAAATTCAAATGCTAAAACCCTAATTTTAATGTGATGATATTTGAAGATGGATCCTCTGGAAGGTAATTAGGTCATGAGGGTGGAGCTTTCACTACGGGATTAGTGCCCTTATGAGAAGAGACACCAGAGAGATGACCTTTCTTTCTCTCAGCCTTATGAGGATACAGAAAGAAGGAGGCTGTCTGCTAACCAGAAAAAGAGCCCTCACTATATACTGAATATGCTGGCACCTTGATCTTGGACTTCCCAGCCACAGAACTATGAGAAATAAATGTTTGTTGTTTAAGCCAGTCGGTACATAATATTTTTGTTAGAACAGCCCAAATTGACCAAGACAAAGGTCTTATTATTATTTCACATTATGATGAAAAAACTGGGGCACAGAGAGGTTTAGTAATTTCACAAGGTCACAAAACAAATAAGCAGTAAAGCCAGGATTTATCCCAACTAAACTAGCTCTAGATCTGCATCCTTAACTATTATTGTTATTACAATCCATCCAGTAGTTATTACATAAATTGCTTAAGTGCTGAATATTATGTCAAGTAATTGAAATACAAATATGAATAAAAATGGTGCATTACCTTTAAGAAGCTCACAGTCTAGCGGGGGAGACAGAACAATAACTAGAATGCAGTGAGATAAATGTAATACTAGAAATATGAAGAAATTATATTAGAAGCACTGAGGATACAACACTACCATGCATAGTGTTTACTGTTTTCTTATTAAAAAAAAAAAAACTAATAGAGATAGTCATCCATGAGGCAGTTTAAAAAGTGCTGCTAAATTTGCTACTAAGGCAAATGGGAAATCAAAGTCCTGTTAATGACTCTTTCCAAACTTTGTTTGTAGATATTTATTAGCCCTTACAGGCCAAATTCATTAACCCTCAATGATGCTGGCTTTTTCTTCTATTCCTGCCACACAGGAATAGAATTTGGAAATAAGAGGGAAAGAATTGTGTTCAAGTGGTCAATTAAATACTAACTTATACTTTATCTTATGTTATTAACTATTGCTTGGTGAAGTTTATTTTTCTTTTCCCTGCAGTTTCTTTATTCCTTACTTCATTCCTCAATTCTAAATCCATAATCCCAATTCTTGCCTAACATCCTCATATGAATATGTCCTAAATGTCTCACAGTCAACATGTTCTACTCATGGTATTAATATTGTAGGAGCAGAAAAGTGTGATACCTTCCCTCACCCATTGTAAGAGTCATGGCTGACACTCCTATAACAAAAGACAGATTAACAAGATAAAAGGATAACAAACTTATTTAATCAAAGTTTTATGGTCCAGGCGTGGTGGCTCATACTTGTAATACCAGCACTTTGGGAGGCTGAGGCAGGTGGATCACCTGAGGTCGGGAGTTCGAGACCAGCCTGACCAATGTGGAGAAACCCCATCTCGACTAAAAATACAAAATTAGCCAGGTGTGGTGGTGCATACCTGTAATCCCAGCTACTTGGGAGGCTGAGGCAGGAGAATCACTTGAACCCAGGAGGCAGAGGTTGCAGTGAGCTGAGATCGTGCCATTGCACTCCAGCCCGGGCAACAAGAAACTCCGTCTCAAAGGAAAAAAAAGGTTTTACTTGACACAGGAGCCTTTAGAAATGAAGACCCAAAGACCAAGGAAAAAACTGTTTTTATGCTTGGATTCTATGAAGAATGGACAGCCATGTAGAAATGTTATTGGCCAAAAGGGTATGATGGAATGGTAATAGACTGAAGGGGAATACTCAGTAACACCTGTCTGTTTAGATTCTTCTTGGTCTCTCCATGTATTATTCCTTCCTCCTAGAATGGAGCAAGGCCCTTGTTATCTTTCCAGGTTTTATGGCTTGTTTTGTGGGAGAGGGGTTCTAGTTTCTGTGACCCATCTTGGGGAAGAGGGATTCTGATTTCTATGACTCACCTGGAGGAGAAAAAAGGATGAGAGACAGGAGAGTGAGAAATGTTTAGAGAGACTTGCTTCTGAGGCCCTTCCAATGTCCTTCAGCTCAAAGTACTCAGCATCCCAGGGCGCCATACTTTGGGGTATCATGTTCTGAGCCCTGTCAATATCCTCTTCCAGGCTATTATGTTTAGATACCTCCCCCTTTCCTTCACCCCATATAATAGATTCTTAGGGCTTCTATAACAAATTATCATAAGCTGAGTGGCTTAAAATAGCAGAAATTTATCCTCTTACAGTTCAGGAGGCCAGAAATTAGAAATCAAGGTGTCACCAGAGCCACACTCCTTCCAAAGTTTCTAGAGGAGGATCCTTCCTTGTCTCTTCCAGCTTCTGATGACTTCTGACATTTCTTGGTTTGTAGCAGCATAACTCCAATCTCTGCCTTCATTTTCACATAGCCTTCTTAACTTTGTCTCTTACGACAATGTCCCTCCTCCATTCCTCCATTCTCTCTTTCTCTCTCTCTCTCTTTTTTTTTTTTTGGAGATGGTGTCTCACTCTCATACCCAGGCTGGATTGCAGTGGTGCGATCTCAGCTCACTGCAACCTCTGCCTCCCAGGTTCAAGTGATCCTCTCCTCTCAGCTTCCTGAGTAGCTGGGACCACAGGTACAGGTAATCACACCCAGCTAATTTTTATATTTTTCTTAGAGATGGGGTTTCACCATGTTGCCCATGCTGGTCTCAAACTCTTGGGCTCAAGCAATCCATCCACCTTGGCCTCCCAAAGTGCTGGGATTACAGGTGTGAGCCATCATGCCTGGCCTCCTCCTCCATTCTCATTAAAAGTCTGAACAAACATTAGCATAGTTTCTGACAGCTCAAGTTCCCATCCTTAGTATCACCACTCCAGTCTCTTTAAGTTCCTGCTTGGGAAAGCTCAAGGCTGCCCAAAAAACTATTGTTTGTTCTGGCCAACACCTGAAGATAGGGCCCCTGTCTTTTTGCCTCTTTGGGAGGGTAGGAGCCTAACTTTGACCAGTACCAGTTAGCAAACTCAGATGATTTTACATGGGCCAACTCACTGCTGTGGTTTAGATGTGTCCCCCAAAGTGCATGTGTTGGAAACTTAATCCCAATACAACAGTTTTGGGAGTTGGGGCCATATGGGGGTTATTTAAGTCATTGATACTCTACCTTCACTAATGGAATAATGTTGATTATTTAAACGGCTTGAAGTTGTACACAAACTCTCCTGCTTTCTTTCACCATGTGATACTTTCTACCATGTTATCATTCAGCATGAAGGCCCTTGCCAGATGCTGGCACCATGCTTTTGGACTTTTCACCTCCAGGTCACCTCCAGGACCATAAGCTAAATAAATTTCTTTTCTTTATAAATTACCTGGTCTGTGATATTTTGTTATAGCAACACAAAACAGACTAAGACACTCGTCTTCTCACTTTTTGTACATTTCCACTCCCTGACTCTGGTCCCCACCGTTCCCCTTTCCTATTCTCTCATTCTGTCTTTAAAACAAATCAAAGTTGAGTTCAGTTTATACTGGATTCTCTTCCCTTTTGCAATAGTTAATTACTAATTAAAACCTGTCTTTAGGCAGGGTGCAGTGGCTCATGCCTGTAATCCCAGCACTTTGCGAGGCTGAGGCGGGTGGATCCCTGAGGTCAGGAGTTCTAGACCAGCCAGCATGACCAACATGGTGAAACCCCATCTCTACTAAAAATACAAAATTAGCCAAGTGTGGTGGTGCATGCCTGCAATCCCAGCTACTTGGGAGGCTGAGGCAGGAGAATCACTTGAACCTGGGAGGCAGAGGTTGCAGTGAGCCGAGATCGCACCATTGCACTCCAGCCTGGGCAACAAGAACAAAACTCTGTCTCAAAAAAAAAAAGACAAAAAAAAAAAAAAAAAAAAAAAACAAAACCTGTCTTTATCACTTTAATAGTATCTGTCTTTGTTTATCTTTGGTAATTATAAGACAGTCTTTTTGGATTTATGTTCCACCCTAATCCAGTATGATCTCATCATGATCCTTACTTTATTTGTATCTGCAACACACATTTTAAAATAATGTAGTGTTCTAATGTTCTGGGTGGACAGGAATTTTGGAAGGACACTATTCAACCCACTGTACTCCGATATCCAATTAGTTACTGTAGCAAACTCTATTAATTGTTCACCTAATATCCAATGCCCATGTGCTCCATGCTAATAATGTTTTTTCAAAAGGACAGTGTGATCAGCCCATAGTTACAGACCATGATCAGTCTCAGGTGATCAAGACACTTCTATTCCCCACTTTCCTAGCCTCTACTGTAGCTAGAGGCTGCCATGTGACTCAGCTCCAGCCAATCACTCACCTAAAGTAGGCCATGGAGGAGACGGTTGTTCAACAACATGAAAGAAAAACCAAGAGAGCTGAGAAATGGTGTCACTGATGTTGTCAAGCCTCTGCACCAACACCAGCAGCATCTACTTGAATCTACTTGAATAAAGTAGATTCATCTGCATCTACTTGATCTATCTGCATCTCTCTGCATCTACTTGAATAAAGTAAGGCTCTGTATGTTCAACTCTGTTCAAAAGAAATTCTGTTTCTTGCATCCAAAGGGATTTCTAATTGATTTATTCACCAAGCTCAGTTAATTTTTTTCAAAATGTCTCCTATTTATTGTTTCCTTGCCAGTCAATCAAGTCTTCGTCTTTTCTTGCTAGACAATTATAACATCCTAATTAGCTTCCCTGCCTCATTCCAGTCTCATCTGCTCCCTATGGGCCCACCAGAGTAATTGTTCTGAAACACAAACCATGCCCTCTGCTCAAAAACTTTCCTCAGCTCTCAGTTACTTAGAGAATAAAGTCTAAATTTGTTAGTACTAATGATCTGGCCTCAATAATTTTTTCTAGTTTAATTTACTTCACTATCCCTTATGCACTCTATACTTTGCACTCCAAAATTACACTCCTAGATAGACCCTCTATTTGCACATCTTAGCCTCTCTCCTCAGTCTGGAAAAATTTGTGGGAATCCTATTTATTCTTCAGAACGCAGTCCAATGTGTTGTCCAGGAAGGTTTCCAAAATCATCCGGTCAGAATTAATCCTTGAACTCTGATACTTTGTTATTTGTTGCTCTAGTTCAGGCAGTCCTAGGCTTTAGAATGCGTGACTTGCAAACAACTGGCACCTCCATCCAGTGTACATAGACACATAACAATTCTCTTTCCTATGCTGAATCTAGACTTTCATCCTTCACCAATAACCAAGTATTTCACAGCATCACGGGGTGCTTCTGCCTGATGACCAGCTGGTTGATCTTGGCAATTTTATCATTTTTATTCCTTTGTAATGCCTGTGCAATTACTTAAATATTCTAATGCATTTTACGTGATACTTTAGACACATGAAAATGATACTACTAATGAAAATATAACTGAGACCAATATTAAATTCATGAAATAGGCTCAAATTTGCCATATCTTTAGCTTTACTTAAATTGTTCTACTGTGTTTAATTTTGAAGGAAAAGCACAAAATTAAGAATATATGTAGGGCTGGGTACGGTGGCTCACACCTGTAATCCCAACACCTTGGGAGGCTGAGGTCAGTGGATCACCTGAGGTTGGGAGTTCGAGACCAGCCTGGCCAACATGGCAAAACCCCGTCTCTACTAAAAATACAAAAATTAGCCAGGTGTGATGGTGCACATCTGTAGTTCCAGCTACTTGGGAGGCTGAGGAAAGAGAATCATTTGAACAGGGGAGGTGGAGGTTGCAGTGAGCCAAGATCATGCCACTGCACTCCAGCCTGGGCAACAGAGTGAGACTCCATCTCAAAAAAAAAAAAGGAATATAGGGAGGATGCAGGAATACAGATGTTCATACAATGTGGGATATGTCCCAATAAATCTTCAACAGTTGAAAATATTGTAAGGCAAAAATGCATTATTATTTCTAACCTACCAAACATCACAATGTAGCCCAGCCTACCTTAAACATGTGCAGAACACTTAACTTTAGTTTACAGTTGGGCAAAATCATCTAACACAAAGCCTGTTTTATAATACAGGATTTAATGTCTCACATAATTTACTGAATACTGTATAGTAAAAGTGAAAAACAGAATGGTTGTATGGATACAACAGTATTTCTACTGAATGCATCTCACTTTCACATCATAATAATGTCAAAAAATCATAAGTCAAACCATCGTAAGTCAGGGATTGTCTGCATATTATTGTAGGTTGTGACTTAAAGTATAAGTTTAGTAATCGGAAAAATAGGGACGTTTAAACTTATGGAGTAAGAATTAGCATCAAAAATTTGCAATTATTCAAAGGCAGAGAGAAAATCACAAGTCCTTAAAGCTATTGATTGGATACAATTCGGTAGGAATTCTTTTATCAAGAAAAGAATAAGGACTGGCATTCTATGTTTCTTCTTATTAAAAATGCTCACAAGTTACATATCACAGTCAGCATCACAGTTTTCTGCAAAATCTCCATTAGCAAATCCTTCTCCCCAAAACAAGAATATCCCTTTTTCCAGAATAATAAATGCTATCTAAAGGAGAAAAAAATGGTAAATTGAGGTAAGAAATTATAATGACTTTATTGTCTCTAATGTTTAATCTACATTTTTAAATTTAAAAATGCTTTTAAAATCATACTCACATTCTAGAACACATAGGGATAAAACAAAATACACATTTATACCATAATTACAGATTGTATAATACATTTAGCCCAGTATAAAAAGAATCCACCACATAGCTCAACTTCTGCAGCCACAGTACAAAGGGAGATGTTAATTAATTGGGCTCTGAGAGACAAAGAATTCTTGATCAAATAAGCTTAGGAATGCCACTTACTAAATCCAGTCTTGTAGATTCAAAAAATACATTAGCATTTTAAAGGTTATGGGAAGTCTTCACAGTTAAAAAAATCCATTTAACTTTGTTTAATAATTAAACACTCATTTATTTGCAAAGAGGAAAAATGTTTTTCCTTTCAGCACACCTATGAACAACCCATCCCAACAAAAAGAAACAAAACCATAAAAAAAGAAACAGCTTTCCTTAAATCCCAGTTTAGGAAGAGCTAAATGATGGATTTCAGAGAAAAAAAGATCTTATTATTTTGAATTTTTTTGCTGTGCCTAGTACAGTGTTTAGCAAAAAAAGCTCTTAATAAATGCCTATTAATTAAATAAAATAATGAGAGAAAATTGAAATGGAAACCAGTTTGGAGTGCTTGTGTCAGAGGCATGTGAACCAGAGAAACTCCATCTTGAATAGGAGCTGGGTAAAATAAGGCTGAAACATATTGGGCTGTATCGCAGAAAATTCAGCCAGATATTGGGCAAAATTCACCCCCAATATTTCACGTGGGTTCTTTTCTATTTTCCCTAAGTGTCGGCCGGTTTGAGAAATAAAGGGACAGAGTACAAAAGAGAGAAATTTTAAAGCTGGGCATCCAGGGGAGACATCACATGTCAGTAGGTTCCATGATGCCCCCTGAGCTGTAAAACCAGCAAGTTTTATTAGTGATTTTCAAAGGGGAGGGAGTGTATGAATAGGGTGTGGGTCACAGAGATCACATGCTTCACAAGGTAATAGAATATCACAAGGCAAATGGAGGCAGGGCAAAATCACAGGACCACAGGACTGGGGCAAAATTAAAATTGCTAATGAAGTTTCGGGCACCATTGTCATTGATAACATCTTATCAGGAGACATGGTTTGAGAGCAACCAGTCTGACCAAAATTTATTAGGTGGGAATTTCCTTGTCCTAATAAGCCTGGGAGCGCTATGGAAGACTGAGACTTATTTCATCCCTACAGCTCGACCACAGAAGATGGCCACGCCCAAGGGGGCCATTTTAGAGGCCCACCCTCAGGGGCGCATTCTCTTTCTCAGGGATGCTCCTTGCTGAGAAAAAGAATTCAGCGATATTTCTCCCATTTGCTTTTGAAAGAGGAGAAATATGCCTCTGTTCCGCCTGGCTCACCGGTGGTGAGAATTTAAGGTTATCTCTCTTATTCTCTGAACATTGCTGTTACCCTGTTCTTTTTTCAAGGTGCCCAGATTTCATACTGTTCAAACACACATGCTCTACAATTTGTGCAGTTAACGCAATTATCACAGGGTCCTGAGGCTACATACATCCACCTCAGCTGACAGGATTAAGAGATTGAAGTAAAGACAAGCATAGGAAATCACAGGGTATTGACTGGGGAAGTGATAAGTGTCCATGAAATCTTCACAATTTATGTTCAGAGATTGCAGTAAAGACAGGCAAAAGAAATTATAAAAGTATTAATTTGGGGAACTAATAAATGTCCATGAAATCTTCACAATCCATGTTCTTCGGCCATGGCTTCAGCTGGTCCCTCTGTTCGGGGTCCCTGACTTCCCGCAACATCACTGCATTCCCAGATGGCTATGGCATTCTAAGTCGCAGGATAAGATAGGAGGATGGCACAGGATTGAGGTCATAAAAACCTTGCTGATAAAACAGGTTGCAGTAAAGAAGCCCACCAAAACCCACAAAAACCCACCAAAACCAAGATGGCAATGAGAGTGACCTCTGGTTGTCCTCACTGCTATACTCCCACCAGCACCATGACAGTTTACAAATACCATGGCAACATCTGGAAGTTACCCTGTATGGTCTAAAAAAGGGAGGCATGAATAATCCACTCTTTGTTTAGCATACCATCAAGAAATAATCATAAAAATGGGCAACCAGCAGCCATGGGGCTGCTCTGTCTATGGAGTAGCCATTCTTTTATTCCTCTACTTTCTTAATAAAACTTGCTTTCACTTTACTCTACAGACTCGCCCTGAATTATTTCTTGCCTGAGATCCAAGAACCCTCTCTTGGCATCTGGATCGGGATCCCTTTCCTGTAACACTTGGAGCTCTGAAAAAGCTTTAAAACATTCTTGACTTCCAACCAGTGATTTTTTTCCTCATTGCGGTAACATATACATAACATAAAATTTATCATTTTAAACTTTTTTAAGTGTACAGTTCAGTGGCATTATGTACATTTACATTGTTGTGCAACCATTACCACTCTCCATTTCCAAAACTCTTTCATGATCCCAGACAGAAACACTATGACCATTAATCAATAACTCCCTATCCCTATTCCTCTCAGTCCCTGAAAACTTCTATTCTACTTTCTGTCTCTATGAATTTGACTATTTTAGGTACTTCATATAAGTGAAATTACACAATATTTGTCCCTTTGAGTCTGGCTTATTTCACTTAACACAGTGTTTTCAAGGTTCATCCATGTTGTAGCATGTAACAAAATTTCATTCCTTTTTAAGGCTGAATAATATTTCATTATATGTATATGCCACATTTAGTTTATCCATTCATTTGTTGATGGACATTTGGGTTGTTTCTACCTGTTGCCTACTGCGATATAGGGGAAGAAAAGTATTTCCTCACTTATCCCAGGTTCATGGCTGAAATGCAGATCAACAAGAGAAAAGCATATGAATTTATTCAATATAAGTTTTATGTGACATGGGAGCCTGCATAAGGCAATGAAGACCCAAAGAAGCAGATTAAATATGTGTACTTTTATGCCAAGTTTGATGAATAAATGTATAGACGTGGAGAAGTAGACTTGGACATAGTGGGTATAATCTACCAGTAATGAATTTGGGGAAACTTAGCAAGGCCTGCCTGTTCAGATTATTCGTGTCTCTGTCTTTGGCTGCTTTATCCAGGTATTAGAGAGGGCACCTCTCACATGAGGGTGCTATGACCTGCTTCAAGGGAAGGTCAGAAAATCCTGCCTAAGTTTTATGACCTGCTTCAGGAAAGAAGGGTGGAGTAAAGTGAGGGTGACCTTCCTGATTCTGCTGTTTTCTCAAATTCTTTCAGCTTAAATAAGTATTTTGGGGTAGAGTGTCTTAAATTCTATAAGTGAATAATGCTGCTATGAACATTGCTGTACAAGCATCTGTTTGAGCCCCTACTTTTAATTATTTTAGGTATATACCTAGAAGTAGAATGCTAGATCATGTGGTAATTCTATGTTTAACTTTCTGAGGAGCTGCCATACTATTTTCCATAGTGGCTGCACCATTTTACATTCTTACCAGCAATATGAGATGGTTCTAATTTTTCTACATCCTTATTGCTATGGTTTAAATGTTTTCGTCCACTCCAAAACTCATGTTGAAACTTAATCTCCAAGGCAACAGTGTTGGGAGATAGGGCGTGATGGGAGGTGTTTAAGTCATGAGGCTCCACCCTTATGAATGGATTAATGCTGCTATAAAACAGGCCTGCAGGAGTAGGTTCTCTCTCTCTCCTGCCTGTTTGTCAGTTGAGGAAACCACGTTTCTTCTCTCCAGAGAACTCAGCATTCCAGGCACTATCTTGGAAGCAGAGAGACCAGTTCCTAACTTGCCAGTCCCTTGATCATGAACTGCTCAGCCTCCAGAACTGTGAGAGAATAAATTTCTGTTCTTTATAAATTACCCAGTCTGTGGTATTTTATTACAGCAGCACAAAACGAAGTAAGACACTCACTAATGCCTAGTGTGTTCAATTTTTAAGAAACAATAGCCATTTTGATGGATGTAAAGTAGTGTCTTATTGTGATTTTGATTTGCATTTCCCTAATAACCAGTGATGTTGAACATCTTTCTATGTGCTTATTAGCCATTATTATATTTTCTTTGTCTATTTGTGAATCTCAATAAAAGATTTTTAAAAATTCTATATGAAATTTTAATATACAAGTTGCCACATTTTAAAATTACACTGATCTTTAGTCACACAGGGACTTTGGTTGGAAGAGAAGATTATTCCTTGATTCTCAATTCTAGGATTTTCAGTGGAGAGCAATTGACTTTTAATTTCTTTTTTATGATCTCATAACAGAGTAAAGAGGATTCAGGACCTTCTGATTTGTCAATGCAGAGGACAGAGCTGACATAGAAATTCTTACCACTCTAAATACAAGGAAATGCTAAATAAAATATTACTAGTTCATTCAATCAATGATTTTTTTAATTCCAAATACGATCAGGGAAATTTTTTTCTTTGGCTTGTTAGCAATCATCTGAAAATATAAAATATCATTAATTATATAACACTACTTTTAAATACAATTTTGGCAGACAAATGGGAGGGTATATTTAAAAACGTTAATTTTTCCTTTTTTCAATTTCCATCTGACCTTGTATATCATGATTAACAGTTTATTTGAAGGATGTGACAAAAAAATTGAAAAAAATAATTTCATGATTTTCTGGGATTATCTTTTTTCTCAAAGAGTCTCAAATAATATGTTTTTTAAAAATTGTAAAATGTTTCAACCAGTGTACATTTTCATGTAATCAGCGCTTCCCCCAGTTTTTCTCCTTGATGTTCTTCTAGAAACTTTGTCAGGAAGACCAGTGAAGAATTTTGAATGGGCACAATTCTGGGTGTTCTGGAATGTCTGACACTGTCTGGCTTACTCTCCAAGGTAAGGTTATCTGATTCTGTTGGAACCTGTGCTTTGGACTGCCCTTGACTGAGCTATTTTACAACTCAGGAAGTTGTAAAAAATTGACTGACAGTAAAATGCAAATTATTCTTTTCCATAGACATGCTAATGAATTTTATCATAGAGATACAATTGATTTCCTCTCTGTAGAAAAGATGATTCCAAAGATTACAATTTAGTACCTATAGGATCTATTAATTTGCACATATTAGCACATTTACTTCAACATTCCTGCTTGCCTACATATGACTGTTTCTATTCTTTTTTGAATAGCTTGTAATATCTTACAGGGTCCTTCATTAATTAATGAGTTAAATAAAAATTTTCACATATGCTCTTTTAATATTTGTATTTTGCCATTTTGAAAATCATCTTTTAACAAGTTTATTATCCTCAATAGGTATTATGTACTCAGTTCTCTCATCAGCTTAGGTAAACCTATAATATAAACAAAAGTTTACCTTTGAACAAATTAAATTTTTTCCAAATAGAAAGAAAGTCAACATTTACTAGGTTTTGCCTGCTTGCTTATTAATAAAATATATGCTGATTAATTTTAAAAAGCATTATTTAATGTTCCCTTACCTCCTCTCTCCCCTCTAAATTCTAATTGTCTGTTGCTTATTCAATCTAGGGCTCATTTCCTTTTTGACAAGATTACTAGGCTGATAGATAAAGGAAATGTTATAGACACAGTATATCTGGACTTAAACATTGTATTTATCCTAGGTTGGATAGTTTTCTGTATAATAGGATAAGTGCCAACTGGGTAAAACTGCAAATAATTCTGGCCCTGCCCGGTTGAACATTTTATTAACGACTGTTATGCCTATTGTGGGGCTGACTTAGATTAATTTTTGTGGAACACATTCTGTTTGTCAGGCACTTTTACTATATCATTTAATTTATGATTATTATCTTTATCCTGCATGTACTCAAGGACCAAATTAAGATCAGTGATTAAAAGTTATAGAGAAAATCATTTCACTGAATATAAGAATAACTTCTTAGCGGTTAGAACTCTCTGAAAATGGAATAGTAAATTTCATGAAACAGAATATAACAGAATGATTAAGAACATAAAGTTTAGTGTCAGGTAGACCTGCATCTGTGTGCTCCAGGTTCACCATACAGTAGCTTCTTGAGCTTGGGGAAATTCCTTCTTTGTTGCCTCATCTGTGAAATTAGGATATTAGTAGTACCTACCTCATAATGTTTTTGTGAGAAGTAAAGGAGATAACATTTTAAAGTGCTTTTAGCACATAGTAAGCCTTCAACAAGTGAGAACTTAAAAAAAATACTATTATTATTATTATTATTTTGTTTGTGGTTTATGGAGAATGAGAAACACATGGAGCAGAATCACCCCAGATGAGCTCAGCCTACCCTTAGCTAATCTGTAGATGCTTGAACAATAATAAATGTTTTAAACCACTGAGTTTTGGGAATGGCTTGTTATAAAGCAATAGCTTACCAATACATCAAGGTCCCTTTCACCTCCAAAATTTCATAATACTGTGGGATTATGCTATACATGTTGCCTCTTATTTGAAAGGTGAATTACAGGCACTTCTCAACCACGAAGTAAAGAGTAAAATGTATCTGTTTCTCATCACTGATGCTTGCCTAAGTTTCCACTTACCAGAGAATTGCTGTCTCAAGAAGCAATACAGGATTACTAATCATCTTTCTCATTTCTTCTACACTTCTTTCACATATTATCTCTCAGAAGGATAGATGTTTTCTGGCTTGTTACTACAAAAAAGTCTAAGTCTACATCACAAGTATAAAATGACTTATCAATTAATTTAAAAAGCATTGCTTGGTGTTTTCAAGGTATTCAAATATATATTCTTAAGCATTTAAAGATTAATCTTTTATGAACTGTTCCCGACATTGCTAATGGATGAGTAGGAGAAAGAGAGTTCTAATAGCCTCATTCATGTCTTCAGAAGTCTAGGAGTCCCCAGTTTATTTAAAATTCTGGTTAATTTTAGTTACTCATGCTCAAGGATACTCTCTGAGCATCATGTCCAATTTACTTTCAGTTTTTGAATTTACTCTTAGTTGTGTACAAGAAATGCAATTAGCAATTCTTGTTTATTTGGGACTGATTATCCAAATTACTATTTCCCTTTCTATTTTGCTTAATTTCAAAGCTCCTTTACAGAAATTAAACAGACCTATAAAAGGAGATAAAAACTCAAATCACACAGTTTTTATTTTATTATGTGGTGAAAAGTATTAAAATGTTTTTGATATCATTTTCAATTAACTATGAATTTTATCAGTAATTCATTCCTCTGCCCCATCTTAGCATAGTAGTGTTTAAGATATGTTTACAAAGTTTAAGGCAATAGTAAGGTTTAATTAGGTAACCAGTTATTTTGAAAGAACCAGGTTGTTTAATTGAATTCAGCCTTTTCTTTTTTGAAATAGGTTTTTCAGTTTGGTGAAATAGCAAATTATTGAGATTGTGAAGGGCTTATGTTGGCCTTTCTATAATAACCTTAGGTATCCCCATCCATTATTAATTCAAGAATTAAAATTAATCCTTGGGACAAAGGAATAAATCCTATATTGAGTAGTGAGATGTGCAGATTCTTCTTAAAGTTCTGATATTCAGCTCTTCTATGGTCTTGGACAACTTTTCCAATATCAATGCAAAAGACACTTATTGGGATGTCCACTGATTCTGTCTTCTCTGGGAACTGTTCTTCCTGTTCACAGGGGTAGACCTCTGACAATCAGGTTTGCTCTACAAGGCCCCTACCCACTGGTTTAGCTTATTAGAATATAGGCAAGTTCTTAGTTGTAAACAACATAAAATCATTCTGGTATATTTGAGGAAAAAAAACAATTATTAGAAGAGTTGAGGAACGCTCACAGAATCAATGAGAAGAACTGAAGATTGGGCTTGGAAAGAAATGAGCAATAATTAAGGGAGGCCATAACTCAGGACATTTAAAATTATGCTGCAGAAAGAACCTGGTTAGGACATGACTGCTGTCTTTGCCGAGCAGTCACCACTGTATCATCAGATGCTGGAAGCCACTACTGCCACCAGAACCAGAAGCCACTGCCATTGGTGCCACAGCCATAGAAAAATTCCAAATTGTGTGTATCACTTGATAAAGTTCCAGGCAAAAACATCATATTGGTGGGACTTGGGTCACATGTCTTTGTTTTAGGAACCAAAAGGTGGGGAGATGAAATATCTGCTCACCTAACTGAAGATTCTTTATAATTAGAAAGATGTTTTGATATTGAACACACACCACTGATGAAGGTTCACTATAAGGACAAACTGGTCAACCAGATTTTCTCCCTGGACATACCTGAAAAAAAACTAATAATGGTTTTAGCATACTACCCTTGATTTCTCAAAGAAAAGACATATGAAGTTGGAAGCTGCTGAGTGACCATGATCTTACCTGGTAGGTGGAAAGAGAAACAGAGAAAGCCTAACTTCAGAGAAAATAAATAAATAAAGCAAACATGCAGAGAGAAGAAGATATGAGAGATGAAGAAAGATCTGGTAACTTTTCTATCTCTTTCTTAGGCCTGAGTGCCCTTCTGAATTCTTAAATTCTTTTCTTGCTTAGGCTGGCTCGATACAGTTTCTGTTGCATACAGCTTAAGGCAACAGAGAATCTTATTTAATATACAAAGTGCTACCTGTGATAGGGTTCGGAGTAACAGATTCTTAATCAGAAAATATAAAATGAGTGAAGTTAAGGCAGGTGTCAGATTGGGAGGAGCCTCACACTCCCACCTACCACCCCAATCTTAGGATAGAAACTTACAGTCTTTCTGCAATATTGAAGTAACTAGGAAAACCTGCTCATTGTCTCTTACATCTCAGATCATTCGCCACCAAGCCATGGGGGGCCTTGGTAGAAAATATTAGTATATATCTATTTTTTGTAGCTGTCAGTATACGGTGCAGAAGAAAAAAACCAACTTAGATTTGCTTGACTGGAAGCACAGAGAGAAAATCTGAGCTTCTAAATAGATTGCTGGCCGGGTGCAGTGGCTCATGCCTGTAATCCCAGCACTTTGGGAGGCCAAGGCGGGCGGATCACTTGAGGTCAGGAGTTCAAGACCAAACTGGCCAACATGGCGAAAGCCTGTCTCTCTTAAAAATACAAAAATTAGCTGGGCATGGTGGCAGGCACCTGTAATTCCAGCTACTCGAGAGGCTGGGGAAGGGAGAATTGCTTGAACCTGGGAGGTGGAGGTTGCAGTGAGCAAAGATCATGCCACTGTACTCCAGTGAGCACAGCAAGACTGTCTCAATCAATTAATCAATCAATTGCTGAGGTACTGATGAAGAAATAAATCAAGGAAATGTGAATTGCAGTAGTCAAGTTCTGAGTTGACTCTCCTTTTTGTAGTTAGGATAAATAAATGTCTGGACCAAGAAAACGCAAGATCCTGGAAACAGGAATGGGAATATCCTGGAAGAAGCAGAAGAGTGGAGAAAGACTGACCATACTTCCTCCCACCCCCATCCTTCCAAAGTCCTTCTCACTAGCTAAAATAGGAGAATAGGGACAATATTTCCATAGCTGATAAGAAAGGAAGGAGTTCTGTTATGCTAGCTACCTCATATCAGGCCATAGTTTTTTTTGTTGTTGTTGTTGTTTTAGAGATGGGGTCTTGCTATGTTGCCCAGATGGTCTTGAACTCCTGGGCTCAAGTGATCCTCCCACCTTGGCCTCCTAAAGTACTGGGATTACAGGCATGAGCCACTGCACCCGGCCAGGCTATAGTTTTTGTTTGTTTGTTTTTTTGAGACAGAATCTTTCCTTGTCACCCAGGCTGGAGTGCAATGGTGCGATCTTGGCTCACTGCAACCTCCACCTCCCAGGTTCAAACGATTCTCCTGCCTCAGCCTCCTGAGTGGCTGGGATTACAGGCCCCTGCTACCACGCCCAGCTAATTTTATAGTTTTTAATTCATGTATTAAAGAGCCATATGGATGGTGAAACCTTCGGACTTACTTCAAAAACAAACAAAACAGAACATAGGCCTGAGTAGAGTGAACAAGTCCTGGCTATTCAATTTGGAGCATGACCTAAGAAGATTTGTGGTGCTGGATTTTAGCAAATGGAGTCCAAAATGGATGTGACAGCCAGCCAGAAAGGTTTTATAAGAATGAAAATGTCAGTGAAAAATACTAAATCTGGTGAAAGGGACCCATGGTTGACTCATACCAGAAGAGTCAATTCTTAGGAAATTTTCAGACACAATCCAAAGAAGAAATAACACGAACTGAAAGTTCACTATAGAGTCAAGAAACCCGCCAAGGGAGTGAGTCAAAATTATGCCCAAATAAGTCACTTGTTCTTTCAAGCTTTTCAAACTGCCACTGTCCAGCAGAATAAATCACAGACCAGTGACCACTATGTGGAGCTTTCTTTCCGTCGCTATTTCTCTATATGGCCATTTCCCCAAGTGTTGTATATTAGATATATTGAGAGTGGTTACGTTTGTAATTTAATCTCTAAATTTTAAGAAAATGAGAACCAAATTAAAACTGGATTCGGGGAGGAAATGGACCTCATCCAGAAATTTTACACAGGAAGAGCAGTGACCTCAAGGCAACATCACTTCCGAATGTAATGGATTATCCACTCATTACTTGGGTAGTCCTCCATTGCAGAGCATGTGTGAATGAGTGTGTGTGTACTTGTGTGTATTTGCATTTGAACGTGAGGTAGCTGGATATTATGAGTCAAGAATAACTTTATAATGTAAACGAAGAAGTGTATGCGTTCTGAGTGTACTTATTCATGTATCTGTCTAGCCATCTTTTACCAAAAATTGCCTGTCCTATCTGTAATGGTTGTCCCCTGGCCATGCTGTTTATGCATTGAGAGACTCTCCTAAAACCATAATTGATTGGACGTAGATGAATAACTGGTTCAAAGAGGGCGAGTTAACTTCCCTATCTCCAGAAATAAGCATTGGTAATTGCGGGAAGGCTATTCTCTTCCCATCTGCACATTCCTACCTTAGTCCATCGTATAAAATAACTTTGAAAATGTTATGAGGAAAGTTTCTGCCCTTATCTCCATTTTTCAGCAACTCAACCCTGAGGGAGTTGGTGGAGTGACTTACTTAATTAGTAAGTTTCAGTAAAGGGTCATTGCACATGTCTGACCAGATCCTTTATTCTCCTTTTGCATATGTGCAAGTGCAATGTGCTCACCTCCTGGACGTCTTTCCCATCTGATAAGCTCGTCAGGTCAGGCCGCCAGATCAGGCCATCTCCTGAGATGCAATCTGGATATCTGCCTGGACTGGCTGAATTCAATTCAAAGGAAAGTTGCAGAAAAGTACATTTTGGCCTCAAGTTTAAGCCACATTATCCCATCCAGTTTTACTGTGGCTATTTCTTAATTGGCTTAGCATTCAGAAGGGAGAATAATGTGATTAATTGGCTGCACAAAGTCCAGAATAATTTAGGCACCCAATCATTCTGGACTGGTCCCTTGAATGATAGAGATGTAAATTGGGGATCTGTGGCATAAATATCTCCTACCCATTATGTGGTTGGGAAGCATAGAAAATACATCTGCAGAAATAGAGAACAAAGCAGCTGTTAGAGAGAAACAGGGTGAAGATACAGAGAGAGAGAGAGAGCTTTGGCCTCAGTCCCACCCTGGAGACAGCTGCATTACACTGGCCTTAGGTTCTGTGAAATACCATTTATTCTTATACTGTATTTTGTTTTTGCTCAGGCTAGCTCAAATTGCTTTATAATTTACAAAGAATCCTAACTAATATACCCTCTGAAATTTACTATTTTCATTCATACATAGCCATTTAAATACATTTTCTATGTGTGTCACTTGGAGAACAAAATGAGATGATACACACCAAAAAAAAAAAAAATCACAAACACTGAGTCTTTTTGATAATATCCCCGATAAATGGTTGTCCAGCCTTTTACCTTGACAAGAAATCACTATTGCTTGAGGGAGTCTGCTCTCATTTCAGAATTCTCTAGTTGCTAGAAAGTGGATATATATAGTAAGTCAAAATTTTCTTTCCTGTAACTTCATCTCATTTATCCTAATTCTTTCCTCTTGGGTCATACAGAACAAATGCAATCTCTCTTGTTCAGGAGAGCTCTCAAAGTTTATGAGGACAGCTATTAAATTCTCACCTAAGTCTTTTCTTTTATAGGCTGAATATTTTCAGGCTGTTTAGGTATAGGTCATGATTTCACTGCATCACTGTGCCTGTAATAACCAAGTAAGTCTGGACATATAAACTGGAGAGATAAAAACAATTTTGATTAAGTCTTGATCATTGAAAAAGAAAAAGTCTTTGTTAATAAGGTAATTGGGACAGTATTTGCCTTTTATAGTGTTTCTAAATCCCTGACAAATATCTTCAGGATTCAGGTTAAAAAAAATACAAATTCCTGGGAATTCTCAAAACAGAATTCATCCTATTTTTTTTTGTGATATTTACATGTTTTTATTATTTTTTTTAAAGACAGAGACTTGCTCTGTTGCCCAGGCTGGAGTGCAGTGGCACGATCTTGCCTCACTGCAACCTCCACCTCCCAGGTTCAAGTGATTCTCCAGCCTCAGCCTCCTGAGTAGCTGGGATTACAGACACGCACCAACACGCCTGGCTAATTTTTGTATTTTTAGCAGACACGGGGTTTCACCATGTTGGCCAGGCTGGTCTCGAACTTCTGACGTCAAGTGATCCAGCCACCTCTGTCTCCCAAAGTGCTGGGATGACAGACGTGACCCACTGTGCCGAGCCTGTGTTTTCAAATTTTGATAAGTGACCACAATAATAAAGTGGTGTGTCATTTTTGATGATAGAATTATGCTAAAAGTTTCAGAGGTTTTCTATAAAAATAAAAATACAATATTAACTGCATTTGATGAGATTATGTATTTTAATAACATGTAAAAATGATCTATACCTGATGATAGAAAAAATAAAAAAGTATCACTAACAGCAAATAAAATCAATTAAAAAATTGAAAGCTGTTACAAATATTTAAAAGTTATTCTTAAAATAAAAATTTAAAACACACAAAACATGAATTGCCCTATCTGATAGTGTTGGTCTTTGTTTTGTGACAAATATTCCGAATGTAGAAAAATTTCTTTCCTTTTGTTTTGATGTTAGTTGAATTGAGCTCATCCAAAAGCATGTTAAAGTTGAGTATTACAGCACACATACCTTTATATAGCTCATTTATTTCTTTATTTTGTCAGCTTGCCCTGGTTTTAGAAATTGATATTCCTTTTGATAATTCAGGTTTTAGATCAGTTGCTGATTTTATGTTGGAATATTCCATAAAAATCCCTATCTTCTTTGCATTTCTTCTATTAAAGTGTTTATAAGGAGGGCTTCTGGTTCTGGGCAAATGGAAGTAGCCTCATTCCTCCCAGACCCTCTTTCTTACAACTAAAAAAACCCTGGCCATAACTCAACAAACAAGCACAGGAAGACTCTAACACTGAAAAGAAGAAGGTAAACTACTTAGGAACCTGGGGACCCAAGGAATGACATGGCACTGAGGTCCCTGGATTTCCTTATTGCCTCTCATATATTCCAGACAGGGTCCGGCAGAAGCTTTCAACTTGGAGCCACTAACAAACATACACAAAAAGCCCCAAGATGAGCCTGTTCGTTCCCCGTAGCCAGAACTTTTTGGCGATACCTGCCCTACTCAGGGCAAATACCAGTGTAACAACTGCACCCTCCCTTTCTCAAAGTTTGAGTAGAATAGGACAGGAGGCTGATTTTTTACTCCACTCACTGGAGGCAGGCAGCAGCATTGTGATCCCACTCAGGGTGGCTTTGCCTGGCTGAGCAAGGATCTGGTTTTCTATCCCTCACCTTGTGTTGGCAGGGTGCAGCAATGAGCTGAGCTTGCACCCACAGTGAGACTCAAAGAGACGGTAGGATGCAGGGCTCATCACAGTTATGCTTCAGTCTAGTGTCAGTGGTAACCAACAGGAAGCTGAGACTCCACTCCCATCCAGCATCAACAACTGAACTGGGTCGTGTGACTCAAGTCTGGTCAGTACTCCACTTACCCCCACACCTCCATGTAGGCAGGGCCCAGTGGGTTGCTGAGTCTTCACCTCCACCTGGCATCAATGAGACAGAACAAAGCAGTAGAGGCAGGGATAGTTGGCACTTTGCTTGTCTCCCTCTCCTCCTATGGCATCAGGGAGGCCCAGCAGAGAGTTGAGAACCTAATTTCCACCCCAATTCTGCTGTAATAAAATGGTGTGAATCAATCGTCTGCTTCCACCTTTCTAGTGGCACCTGAACTTAGAGGTGTGAGCGAATATCTCACTTTGACTGGGAAGGTGTCAGCAGGGCAAGGGGTAGCTGAACTTCCAACACACATGTTGTGGGCTGAATTGTGTTTCCCATCCTAAAGTCATATGTTGAAGCTCTAATCCCCAGTACCTCAGAATGTGAATGTATTTACAGATAGTTCCTAAAAGAAATATTAAATTAAAATGAGGTTATTAGGGTGGCCCTTAATCCAATCTGACTGGGGTCCTAATAAGAAGAGGACATAAGGACACACATAGAGACACCAGTGGCATGTGTACCCAGAGGGGCAACTATGTGAGGATACGGTGAGTGGGTGGCCATCTGTAAGCCAAGGAGAGAGGCCTCAGAGGAAGCCAACCCTGTCAACACCTTGATCTTGGACTTCCAGCCTCCATAACTGTGAGAAAATAAATTTCTGTTTTTGGTTTGTTTGTTTGTTTGTTTTTGAGACGGATCTCACTCTGTTGCCCAGGCTGGAGTGCAGTGGCGCAATCTTGGCTCACCACAACCTCTGCCTCCCGGGTTCAAGCAATTCTCCTGCCGCAGCCGCCCGAGTAGCTGGTACTACAGGCATACACCATCATGCCAGGCTAATTTTTTTTTTTTTTTTTTTTTTTTTTTGAGACGGAGTCTCGCTCTGTCGCCCAGGCTGGAGTGCAGTGGCGCGATCTCGGCTCACTGCAAGCTCCGCCTCCCGGGTTCACGCCATTCTCCTGCCTCAGCCTCCCGAGTAGCTGGGACTACAGGCGCCCGCTACCACGCCCGGCTAATTTTTTGTATTTTTAGTAGAGACGGGGTTTCACCGTGTTAGCCAGGATGGTCTCGATCTCCTGACCTCGTGATCCGCCCGCCTCGGCCTCCCAAAGTGCTGGGATTACAGGTGTGAGCCACTGCGCCTGGTCAAATTTCTGTTTTTTAAGCCATCCAATCTGTCGCATTTTGTTATGGCAGCACTAGAAAATGAATACCCGCCCCCACCCCCCACACCCCCATAGACATCTGGACAGGATGAATAAGTACTCCACGTTTGTCTGGAAGGTGTTGGTGGGCCCACTGGGAGACCAAACATACAAAATCACCTGCCTTCTTGCTACACCCCAACAGGAGGCCTACCTGATTAAAAAAGATTAAATAGAATCCAGAGTCTTATACTATAATATCCAAAATATCCAGAATATAATTGAACATCATTCCTCATACCAAGAACCAGGAAGATCACAATTTGAATGAGAAAAGAAAATCAACAGATGCTAAAATCAAGATGAATCAGATGTTGGAATGATCTAATATGGATTTCAAAATAGTTATTATAAAAATGTTTTAACCAGCAATTACAAATTCTCTTGACACAAATAAAAAATAAAATATCTCAGCAAATAAATAAGTTAAAAAAGAACCAAATAGAAATTATAGAACTAAAACATAAAGTAATGAAATAAAAAATTTGCTGGATGGGTTCAATAGTAGAGTCAAGATGACTAAAGACAGAATTGATGAACTTCAGGACACATCAATAGAATTTATCCAACCTGACTGGGTGTGGTGGCTCATGTCTGTAATCCCAGCACTTTGGGAGGCTCAGGCAGGAGAATCCCTTGAGCCCAGAAGTTTTATACCAGCATGAGCAACATACAGAGACCCTGTCTCTACAATAATAATAATGATAATAACAATTTACCCAACCTGAACAATAGAGAAAATAGACTAGAACAAAAAATTGAACAGACTGAGGAACCTGTGGGACAATAACAAAAGAGCTAGCATTTGCATTATTGGAGTTTCAGAAGTACAGGAGAAAGAATGAGACTGAAAAGGTATTTGAAGAAATAATTTGTTAATATGTCCTAAATTTGGCAAAAGATATAAACCTATAGATATAATGAGAGGTGACAGCATGCTGGCAGTCCTCACAGCCCTTGCTCGCTCTGGGCGCCTCCTCTGCCTGGGCTCCCACTTTGGCGGCACTTGAGGAGCCCTTCAGCCCACCGCTGCACTGTGGGAGCCCCTTTCTGGGTTGGCCAAGGCCGGAGCCCACTCCCTCAGCTTGCAGGGAGGTGTGGAGGGAGAGGCGCGAGCGGGAACCGGGGCTGCATGCGGCACTTGCGGGCCAGCTGGAGTTCCGGGTGGGCGTGGGCTTGGCGGGTCCCGCACTCGGAGCAGCCAGCCGGCCCTGCCGGCCCGGGGCAATGAGGGACTTAGCACCCGGGCCAGCGGCTGCGGAGGGCGTACTGGGTCCCCCAGCAGTGCCAGCCCACCAGCGCTGCGCTCGATTTCTCACCGGGCCTTAGCTGCCTTCCCGCGGGGCAGGCCTCAGGACTGCAGCACGCCATGCCTGAGCCTTCCCCTGCCTCCGCGGGCTCCTGTGCAGCCCCAGCCTCCTCGATGAGCGCCGCCTCCTGCTCCCCGGCGCCCAGTCCCATCGACCACCCAAGGGCCGAAGAGTGCGAGCGCATGGCGCGGGACTGGCTGGCAGCTCCACCTGCATCCCCGGTGGGAGATCCACTGGGTGAAGCCAGCTGGGCTCCTGAGTCTGGTGGGACCTTGGAGAACCTTTATGTCTAGCTCAGGGATTGTAACTACACCAATCGGCACTCTGTATCTAGCTCAAGGTTTGTAAACACACCAATCAGCACCCTGTGTCTAGCTCAGGGTTTGTGAGTGCACCTATCGACACTCTGTATCTAGCTGCTCTGGTGGGGCCTTGGAGAACCTTTATGTCTAGCTCAGGGATTGTAAATACACCAATCGGCATTCTGTATCTAGCTCAAGGTTTGTAAACACACCAATCAGCACCCTGTGTCTAGCTCAGGGTTTGTGAGTGCACCAATCGACACTCTGTATCTAGCTGCTCTGGTGGGGCCTTGGAGAACCTTTATGTCTAGCTCAGGGATTGTAAATACACCAATCGGCATTCTGTATCTAGCTCAAGGTTTGTAAACACACCAATCAGCACTCTGTGTCTAGCTCAGGGTTTGTGAGCGCACCAATTGACACTCTGTATCTAGCTGCTCTGGTGGGGCCTTGGAGAACTTTTGTGTGGATACTCTGTATCTAACTAATCTGATGGGGACGTGGAGAACCTTTGTATCTAGCTCAGGGATTGTAAACGCACCAATCAGTGCCCTGTCAAAACAGACCACTCGGCTCTACCAATCAGCAGAATGTGGGTGGGGCCAGATAAGAGAATAAAAGCAGGCTGCCCAAGCCAGCAGTGGCAACTCGCTCAGGTCCCCTTCCACGCTGTGGAAACTTTGTTCTTTCGCTTTTTGCAATAAATCTTGCTACTGCTCACTCTTTGGGTCCACACTGCTTTTATGAGCTGTAACACTCACCGCGAAGGTCTGCAGCTTCTCTCCTGAAGCCAGCGAGACCAGGAGCCCACCGGGAGGAAGGAACAACTCCAGATGCGCCGCCTTAAGAGCTGTAACACTCACCGCGAAGGTCTGCAGCTTCACTTCTGAGCCAGCGAGACTACGAACCCACCAGAAGGAAGAAACTCCGAACACATCCGAACATCAGAAGGAACAAACTCCAGACGCGCCACCTTAAGAGCTGTAACACTCACTGCGAGGGTCCGCGGCTTCATTCTTTAAGTCAGTAAGACCAAGAACTCACCAATTCCGGACACAATAGGAGATGGAGTGAACCCCAAATAGGAGAAATCCATGCCAAGACATTTCAATTAAACTTTTGAATAGTAAAGACAAATAAAGTACTGAAAGCATCCAGAGAGAAACAGCACATAACTTATAGAGGGGTACACCAATTTGAGTGAGAGCAGATTTCTCATCTGGAGGCCAAAAGGAAGTATTAATAACAAAACATTTTCAAGTACCGAAAGAAAAGAACTGTCAATTCTATTTTTGGTGAAAATATATTGCTTCAGAAATCAGTGGGAAATAAAGACATTCTCAGATGAATGAAAATAGAATTTGTTAACTGTAGTCAAGAATATATTTTGATCATGTGCAGGCTTAGCCATTGCTTCATTATTTTGTGTTTATTATTCCAGCTAAATCTACTCTCTCAGTGTTTTTGGTTTTTATAGTTATTAACAAGATATGAAGATATGAATCTTGGGTTGGTTTTTATTTCAACAAATTTTTACCATGTGTGGTTTTATTTTGAATTGTTTCTCCCATTACTAGTTACTATAAATTGCTGGTTTGTAATTGTTATCTGGCTAATTCATTAGATAATTTAAGGAATTCTTTCAGATATCTCAGGATTATCAATAAAAAGTCAATCAAAACCAATCCCCCCCGTTTTTTTTCCCCCCACTGTAGAGTACCAGGAAATCCCTGGACAAAATGTGAGGCAGGCCCGGGTCTCCTACATAACTGCTTCCTTCATTCATGGATCTAAGGATTTGGTCAACTATTACTAGGATAGTCATTTAGCAAGGCTTATGTATTTCCATTACCAAGAGATAATCTACATATGTTGTGATAAAGAAATGAAAAAGATGAGATATTCACTAGCTTTTATGTTTTGCCCTCACTTATTTTTCTGTTTTCTACGTTATTATAAGCTTATAAAAGAAGAGAGGAACCCTGCCTCTCAGTGTACCAAATAAGAAAGGCAAAGTTGTAATTGGTTAACATCATTATCAATCATCTTGTATATAAAAGACAGAGGCAGATCACCTACCTGTGAAAATCTGAGTAGGGCATGTCTATGGAGCTTGATCTTTGATGCTTCTCTTTTTTATTCTAGCTTTTCCTATCTTTTTTTGTTAGTTCAAAATTTGCTTTATTTATTCCTATAAACTTTTTGTATCCATCCCATCAAGTAGTTATCCTTTGAGCTACAATCTAATTATACTTTTTAAGTTACTTTAAAATATGCAATTGTTTGTTATTATTGACTTAAGAGTCACTCTGTTGTGCTATCAAATAGTAGGTCTTATTCTTTTTCTTTTCTCTTTTTCTTTTTTTATTTTTATTTTATTATTATTATATTTTAAGTTTTAGGGTACTTTCTCTTTTTCTTTCTTTTTTTTTTTTTTTTTTGAGACAGAGTCTCCCTCTGTCACCAGGCTGGAATACAGTGAGTGATGCAATCTCAGTTCACTGCAACCTCCACCTCCTGGGTTCAAGTGATTCTCATGCCTCAGCCTCCTGAGTACCTGGGATTACAGCTGTGCACCACCACCCTGGCTAATTTTTGTATTTTTAGTAGAGACAGGGTTTTGCCATGATGGCCAGGCTGCTCTTGAACTCCTGGCCTCAAGTGATCTGCCCGCCTTGGCCTCCAAAAGTGCTGGGATTATAGGTGTGAGCCACTACACCCAGCCTTATTCATTCTTTCTAACTAATGTTTTTGGTACCCATTAACCATCCCCACCTCCCCCAAC
The DNA here is from genome assembly GCF_028858775.2 of Pan troglodytes. Taxonomy (NCBI): domain Eukaryota; kingdom Metazoa; phylum Chordata; class Mammalia; order Primates; family Hominidae; genus Pan; species Pan troglodytes. The sequence continues at coordinate 126,964,160 of NC_072404.2, read as the reverse complement.
CCTCCCACTACACTTCCCAGCCTCTGGTAACCATCCTTCTACTCCCTATCTCCATGAGATCAATTATTTTGATTTTTAGATTCTACAAATAAGTGAGAAGATGTGATGTTTGTCTTTCAGTGCCTAGCTTATTTCACTTCACATAATGATCTCCACTTCCATCCATATTGTTGCAAATGACTGGATTCCATTCTTTTTTATGACTGAATAGTATTCCATTGTTTATATGTACCACATTTTCTTTATCCATTACTTGCTGATGAACACTTAAGTTGCTTCCAAATCTTAGCTATTGTAAACAGTACTGCAACCAACTTAGGAGTGCAGAGATCTCTTTGATGTATTGCTTTTCTTTCTTTTTGGTATATACCCAGCAGTGGGATTGCTGAATCACACAGTAGCTCAAGTTTTAGTTTTTTGAGGAACTTCCAAATTGTTCTCCACAGTGGTTGTACTAATTTACATTCCTAGAAACAGTGTATGAGGATTCCTATTTCTCCATATGCTCACCAGCATTTCTTATTGCCTGTCTTTTGGACGTAAGCTATTATGACTGGGATGATATTATATCTCATTGTAGTTTTGATTTCCATTTCTCTGATGATTAATTATGTTGAGCACCTTTTCATATGCCTGTTTGCTATTTGTATGTCTTCTTTTGAAAAATGTCTATTCACATTTATGCAGCCAACAGACACATGAAAAAATGCTCATCATCACTGGCCATCAGAGAAATGCAAATCAAAACCACAATGAGATACCATCTCACACCAGTTAGAATGGCAATCATTAAAAAGTCAGGAAACAACAGGTGCTGGAGAGGATGTGGAGAAATAGGAACACTTTTACTCTGTTGATGGGACTGTAAACCAGTTCAATCATTGTGGAAGACAGTGTGGCGATTCTTCAAGGATCTAGAACTAGAAATACCATTTGACCCAGCCATCCCATTACTGGGTATATACCCAAAGGATTATAAATCATACTGCTACAAAGACACATGCACACGTATGTTTATTGTGGCACTATTCACAATAGCAAAGACTTGGAACCAACCCAGATGTCCATCAATGATAGACTGGATTAAGAAAATGTGGCACATATACACCATGGAATACTATGCAGCCATAAAAAATGATGACTTCATGTCCTTTGTAGGGACATGAATGAAGCTGGAAACTATCATTCTGAGCAAACTATCACAAGGACAGAAAACCAAACACCGCATGTTCTCACTCATAGGTGGGAATTGAACAATGAAAACACTTGGACATAGGAAGGGGAACATCACACACTGGGGCCTGTCGTGGTGTGGGGGGAGTCGGGAGGGTTAGCATTAAGAGATATACCTAATGTAAATGACGAGTTAATGGGTGCAGCACACCAACATGGCACATGTATACATATGTAACAAACCTGCATGTTGTGCACATGTACCCTAGAACTTGAAGTATAATTTTTTAAAAAAGTAAAAAAATAAAAAATAAAGAAAAATGTCTATTCACATCTTTGGTCCATATTTTGATTGAATTATTAGATTTTTTTTTCTCCTATAGAGTTGTTTGAGGTCCTTATATATTCTGGAGACTAATCCCTTGTCAAATGGGGAGTTCGCAAATATTTATTCCCATTTTGTGGGTTGTCTCTTCACTCTGCTGATTTCCTTTGATGTGCAGGAGCTTTTTAACTTGATGTGATCCCTTTTGCCCATGTTTGCTTTGGCTGCCTGTTCTTGTGGAGTATGGCTCAAGAAATTTTTACACAACCCAATGTCCTGAAGATTTTCCCCACTGTCTTCTTGCACTAGTTTCGTAGTTTGAGGTCTTCAATTTAAGTCTTTAATCCATTTCAGTTTGATTTTTGTATACGGTGAGAGATAGGGGTCAAATTTCATTCTTCTGTATTTAAATATCCAGTTTTCCCAGTGCTATTTATCGAAGAGACTGTCTTTTCCTCAGTGTATGTTCTTGGCACCTTTGTCAAAAACGAGTTCACTGTAGATGTGTGGATTTTTTTCTAGGTTCTCTATTTTGTTCCATTGGTCTCTGTGTCTGTTTTTATGCCAGTACCATGCTGTTTTGGTTACTATAGCTCTGTAGTATAATTTGAAGTCAGGTAATGTGATTCCTCCAATTTTGTTCCTTTTGCTCAGGAGAGCTTTGGCTAACCTGGGTCTTTTGTGGTTCCATATAAATTTTAGGATTGTTTTTTCTATTTCTGCGAAGAATGCCATTGATATTTTGACAGGGATTGCATTGAATCTGTAATTCTTTGGGTAGTATGGGCCTTTTAACAATATTGATTCTTCAAATCCATGCATATGGAATATTTCTTCATTTTTTTGGTGTCCTCTTCAATTTCTTCAATCGGTGTTTTATCATTTTCATTATAGAGATTTTTCACTTCTTTGGTTAAATTAATTCCCAGGTATTTAATTTTATGTGTGGTTATTGTAAATGGGATTACTTTTTAAATTTGTTTTTCACATTGTTCACTGTTGGCATATAGAAATGCTACTGATTTTTGTATGTTGATTTTATATCCTGAAACTTCACTGAATTTGTTGATCATTTCTAATAGTTTTCTTGTGGAGTCTTTAGGTTTTTCCAAATATACTATCATCTGTAAACAAGGATAATTTGACTTCCTCCTTTCCTATTTGAATGTCCTTTACATCTTTCTCTAGTTTGATTGGTCTATCTAGGACTTCCAGTATAACTTGAATAACACTGTTGACAGAGGGTACCTTTGTCATGTTCCAGACCTTAGAGGAGAGGCTTTCAGTTTTTCCTCGTTCATTGTGATGCTTGCTGTGGGTCTGTCATATATAGCTGTTATTATGATGAGACATGTTCCTTCTATCCCCAGTTGTTTGAGGGTTTTTATCATAAAGGGATTTTGAATGTTATCAGATGCTTTCTCAACATGAATTGAAATGATCATGTGGTTGTTTTTCCTTCATTCTGTTGATATGATGCATCACACTGGCTGATTTGCACATGTTGAACCATCCTTGCAACCCTGGAATAAATTCCACTTGCTCGTGGAATTTATTGAGAATTTTTTCATCGATATTCATCAGATATTGGCTTATACTTATTTATTTATTTATTTAAATGTGTCTTTGTCTACTTTTGGTATCAGGGTAATATTGGCCTTGTAGAATGAGGTTGGAAGTCTTCTCTCCTCCTCTATTTTATAGAATAGTTTGAGTAGGATTGGCATTAGTTCTTATTTAAAAGTTTGATAGAATTCAATAGTGTAGCCATCACGTCTCAGTCTTTTCTTTACTGGGAGACTTTTTATTATGGCTTCAATCTTGTTACTTGTTATTGGTCTGTTCAGGTTTTGGATTGCTTCCTGGTTCAGTCTTGGTAGGTTGTATGTATCTGGCAATTTGTTCATTTTGTCTATATTTTCCAATTCATTGGCATCTGGTTGCTCATAGTAGCCACTAATGGGCCTTTGAATTTCTGTAGTATCAGTTTTAATGTCTCTTTTTTCATTTCTGATTTTATGTATTTGGATTTCTTTCTCTTTTTTTCTTAGTTTGGTTAAAGGTTTGTCGATTTTGTTAATCTTTTCAAAAAACCTACTTTTTATTTCATTGGTCTTTTGTATTTTTTTATTTCAATTTTATTTATCTCTACTCTGATCTTTATTATTTCTTTTCTTCTACTAATTTTCTTCTACTAATTTTGGATTTGGCTTGCTTTTGCTTTTCCAGTTCTTTAAGAGGCATCCTTAGATTGCTTATTTGAAGTTTTCCTGTTTTATGATTTAGGCACTTATTAGGTTGGTGCAAACATAATTGTGGTTTTGCCATTACTTTTAATTACGTTTAATGGCAAAAACCACAGTTACATTTGCACCAACATAAATAAACTTCCCTCTTAGTACTGCTTTTGCTGTGTCCCATGGGTTTTGGTATGTCATATTTCCTTTATCATTTGTTTCAAGAAACTTTTCAATTTTCTTCTTAATTTCTTCATTGACCTGCTCATCATTCAGGAGCACATGGTCTAATTTCCATGTATTTGTATAGTTTTCAAAATTCTTCTTATTGATTTCTAGTTTTATTCCATTGTGGTCAGAGAAGATGCTTGATATTATTTCAATTTTTTGAATGTTTTAATATTTGTTTTATGACCTAACATAGGATCTATCTTTGAGAATGATCCGTGTGCTGAGGAAATGAATGTGTATCTGCAGCTCGTGGATGGAATGGTCTGTAAATGTCTATTAATCTGATGTTTCTTTGTTGATTTTTATCTGGAAGATCTGTCTTTCTGCTGAAAGTGGGGTGTAAAAGTCTTCAGCTATTATTGCCTTGGGGTCTATCTCTCTCTTTAGTGGTAATAATATTTCCTTTATGAATCTGGGTGCTCCACTGTTGGGTGCATATATATTTAAAACTGTTATGTCCTCTTGCTGAATTGACCCCTTTCTCATTATATACTGACCTTTGTTTCTTCTAGGTTTTGTCTTGAAATATCCTTTGCCTGATATGAGTATAGCAACTCCTGTTCTTTTTTGGTTTTCATTGTCACAGAATATCTTTTTCCATCTCTTTATTTTTAGGCTATGTGTGTCTTTGTAGGTGAGTTGTGTTTATTGTAGGCAACAGATCAATGCGTCTTGTTTTTTCATCCATTCGGCCACTCTATGTTTTTCTATTGGAAAGTTTAGTCTATTACATACAATGTTAATTTTGATAAGTAAAGACTTACTCCTGCCCTTGTGTTATTTGTATTCTGGTGAAGGCGATTTTCTCTGGTGATATGATTTCTTGCTGTTTATTTTTTGTGTATCCATTGTATGCTTTTTGGCTTGAGGTTACTATGAGGCTTGCTAATACTATTTTATAACCCATTATGTTTAACCTGATAACAACTTAATACTATTTGCATAAACAAACAAAAAGAAAACTAATGAAAGCTCTATGACTTAACATTGTTTCCCCACTTATTAACTTTTTGCTGTTTCTATTTATATCTTATTGTACTTACTATGTCTTGAAAAGTTGTTATAGTTATTATTTTTGATTGGTTCATTGTTTAGTCTTCAACTACTTAGGGTAAGAGTAGTTTATATACCACAGTTACAGTTTTACAAAATTTTTTTTTGTGTCTGTACTTATTGTTACCAGTGAGTTTTGTATTTTCAGGTGATTATTTATTGTTCATTAATGTTCTTTCCTTTCTGATTGAAATAGTCTCTTTAGCATTTCATCTTGTCTTGTAGGACAGGGCTGGTATTGCTGAAATCCCTCAGCTTTTCTTTGTGTAGAAAAGTCTTTATTTCTCCTTCATGTTTGAAGGATATTTTCACTGAATATATTATTCTAGGTTTAAAGTTTTTTTCCTTCAGTACTTTAAATATGTCACGCCACTCTCTCCTGGCCTGCAAGGTTTCCATTGAAAAGTCTGCTGCCAGATGTATTGGAGCTCCGTCGTATGTTATTTGTTTCTTTTCTCTTGCTTTGTGTGTGTGTGTGTGTGTGTGTGTGTGTGTGTGTGTTTGTTTTGTTTTGAGATAGAGTCTTACTCTGTCACCCAGACTGGAGAGCAGTGGCATGATCTTGGCTCACTGCAACCTCCACTTCCTCAGTTTAAGTGATTCTTCTTGCCTTAGCCTCCCAAGTAGCTGGGATTACAGGTGCCCACCACAACGCCTGGCTAATTTTTTTTTTTTTAGTAGACACAGGGTTTCACCATATTGGCCAGGCTGATCTCGAACTCCTGACCTCAAGTGATATGCCTGCCTTGGCCTCCCAAAGTGCTGGGATTAGAGATGTGAGCCACCATGCAAAGCCACCAGTCTTTTAGGATTTGTTCTTTATCCTTGACCTTTGGGAGTTTGATTATTAAATTCCTTGAGGTAGTCTTCTTTGGGTTAAATCTGCTTAGTGTTCTATTACCTTCTTGTACATGGATGTTGTTATCTTTATCTAGGTTTGGGCTCTGTTATTATCCCTTTGAATAAGCTTTCTACCTGTATTCCCTTCTCTACCTCCTCTTTAAGAACAACAACTCTTAGAGTTGCCCTTTTGAAGCTATTTTCTAGATCCTGTAGGCATGTTTCATTGGTTTTTCTTTTTTCTTTGGTCTCCTTTGGCTGTATTTTCAAATAGCCTGTCTTCAAGCTCCCTAAATCTTTCTTCTGCTTGATCAATTCTTGTTGCGGGAAGTCAGGGACCCCAAAAGGAGGGACCGGCTGAAGCCATGGCAGAAGAATGTGGATTGTGAAGATTTTATGGACATTTATTAGTTCCCCAAATTAATACTTTTATAATTTCTTTTGCCTGTCTTTATTGCAGTCTCTAAAAATAAATTGCAAAGATTTCATGGACACTTATCACTTCCCCAATCAATACCCTTGTGATTTCCTATGCCTGTCTTTACTTTAATCCCCTGATCCTGTCAGCTGAGGAGGACGTATGTCACCTGAGGACCATGTAATAATTGCATTAACTGCACAAATGGTAGAGCATGTGTGTTTGAGCAATATGAAATCTGGGCACCTTGAAAAAAGAACAAGATAAGAGCAATGTTTAGGAAAAAAGAGAGATAACCTTAAATTCTGACCGCTGGTGAGCCGGGCAGAACAGAACCATATTTCTCTTCTTTCAAAAGCAAATGGGAGAAATATCGCTGAATTCTTTTTCTCAGCATGGAACATCCCTGAGAAAGAGAATACACGCCTGGAGGTTTAGGCTTATAAACAGCCCCCGCAAGGTACGCCTGTCTCTTATGGTCGAAACTGCAGAGATGAAATAAGCTCCAGTCTCCCATAGCGCTCCCAGGCTTATTAGGAAGATGAAATGCCCACCTAATAAATTTTGGTCAGACCGGTTGATCTCAAAACCCTGTCTCCTGATAAGATGTTATCAATGACAATGGTGCCTGAAACTTCATTAGCAATTTTAATTTCACCTCAGTCCTGTGGTCCTGTGCTCTCGCCCTGCCTCCACTTGCCTTGTGACATTCTATTACCCTGTTAAGTACTTGATGTCTGTCACCCATACCTATTCGCACGCTCCCTCCCCTTTTGAAAATCCTTAAAAAAAAACTTGCTGGTTTTTGTGGCTTGTGGGGCATCACAGAACCTACTGACATGTGATGTCTCCCCCAGATGCCCAGCTTTACCATTTCTCTCTTTTGTACTCTGTCTCTTTATTTCTCAAACTGGCTGACACTTAGGAAAAATAGAAAAGAACCTACGTGAATATCAGGGCAAATTCCCTGATAAATTCTGCTATTAAAGTACTCTGATGGATTCTTTAGTCTGCCAATTGCATTTTTTAGTTCCAGAATTTCTGCTTGATTCTTCTTAGTTATTTCAATCTTTTTCTTAAATTTATCTGATAGAATTCTGAATTCCTTCTCTGTGTTATCTTGAATGTTTTTGAGTTTCTTCTACCCAGCTATTTTGAATTCTCTGAATTCTCTGTCTGAAAGGTCACCTATCTCTGTTTCTCTAGGATTGATCCCTGGTGCATTATTCAGTTCATTTGATGAAGTCATGTTTTCCTGAATAGTGTTGATCCTAGTAGATGATCTTTGGTGTCTGGGCATTGAAGAGTGGGTATTTACTATAGTCTTCACTGTCTGGGCTTATTTATAGCCATCTTTGGGAAGGCTTTCCAGATATTTGAAAGGACTTGGGTGTTGTGATCTACAAGGACGTGAGTGTTGTGATGTACTTTAGGGAGCACCCCAAACCCAGTAATGCTATGATTCTTGCAGACTCACAGAGTACTGCTTTGATGGCCTTGGACAAAATCTGGGAGAATTCTCTAGATTACAAGGCAGAGACTCTTGTTCCTTTCTTCTTACTTTCTCCCAAACAGCCTCTGTCTTTGTTCTGAGCCACCTAAAGCTAGGGATGGAGTAACACAAACACCCCTGTGGCCACCACCACTAAGACCGTGCCGGGTTAGACCTGAAGCCAGCAGAGCACTGGTACTTGTCCAAGGCCTCCTATAACCACCCCCTGGCTACTGCCTATGTTTGCTGAAGACCCTGGGGCTCTACTGTCACCAGATGGCAAAGCCAGCCAGGACTGTGTCCTTCCCTTCAGGGAGGGAAGGTCCCCCAGCCCACCAGTGGGTACAGAAGTGCCATTGTCTAGGAGTCAGAGACTAGAGTGAAAAACCTTAGAAGTCTACCTGGTGTTCTATTGTATTGTGGCTGAGCTGGTAAACAAACCACAAGAGGCTGTCCTTCCCACTCTTCCCTCCCCTTTCCAAAGGCAGAGGAGCCTTACCCTATAGCCACTGCCATCCCGGGCCATGAAGAGTACTGCCAGACTACCACTGATGTTCCCTTAATGCCCAACAGCTCTTAAGTCAGCTTGTCATGAATGCTGCCTGGCCTGGGACTCACCCTTCAGGGTAGTGGACACCCCTCTGGCCCAGGACAGGTCCGGAAATGCTGTTCAAGAGTAAAGTCCTGGAATCAGGGACCTCAAGAGCTTGCTTGATTTTCTACCCACTGTGGCTGGGCTGTTATCTGAAGCCATTCCCTTCTGGCCCAGGGTGTGTCTAGAAATGTTGTCTGGGAACTAGGGCCTGGAACAGGGGCCTTGCAAGTCTATCTGGTGCCCCATCCTGTTGTGGCTGAGCTTGTACCGTAGATGCAGGACAAAGTTCTCCTTGTTCTTCCCTCTCTTCTCTTCAAGTGGAAGAAGGTGTCTCTTTTGGAGCTGCAAACTGTGCAGCCTGAGGTTAGGAGAGGGGTGAGGCCAGCACTTCCTTGGCTACCTATCCAGTGTCTCAGTATGTCACATGCCCCACCAGTCCACTGTCCTGGGCCTACTTCAGCACTAGGATATGCCTAAGAGTTGTAGTCCTTATGGCCTAGACTGCCTTTCAAGTTTACTTGGAGACAGAGAGCTGTAGCCCTGGGTGGCGAGGTTTGCAGGCACTCAAGTCCCCCTCTGGCTAGGGCTAGTTTAAATGTTCTCTCTGTGGGTGGACACCAGCTGAGTTTGGGGTTTCCTTTCTGCTCTAACAAGACAGCACCGAGTTCAACGCCGCACAATTGCTGTGTTCTCACTCCCCCAGCACCCAAGGACACTCTCCACACCATGCTGCTCCTGGGGTCAGGGAGGAATAGGGGGTGGCATTGGCAGTTCAGTACTATTTTTTCTCTCTTTGTTGCCTCTTTCAGCACTATGAAGTTAAAGCAAGGTACTATGAGTGCTCACCTGATTTCTTGTTCTTATGAAGGTGTTTTTTTCCATGTAGGTAGTTGTTAACTTGGTGTGGGTTAGTGGGAACGATCCGTGGAGCTTTGTATTTCACCATCTTGCTTCGTCTCCCTCTTTCCCAGACTTTTTGAACCCTGCCAACCATAGTGTTTAAGTGTGAGTAGAAAATAAAAGGACTTTGTTGAAAATCCTTCTGATTGGTCTTTATTTTTTAAGAGGACTGAATCTTGACCTGCCTTGTAAGAATAGCCTATTAATTAATTTGAAGGCAAGGCCAGGAGAAGGAAGGCTCCTTTAACTGTTGGCCAAAAATTATCCTAAAATACTTAGAGAACAGTTACTCTTTCTAAAAATGTGAATCTAAGTCTTTCATATTTTCATATCAGTTTGTTTACTGGCTACTGACTTTGTAGGCTGAGCAAAATACAAACAGGAAAGAGTAAAGGACCTCTTTAGCATCAAGGAAAGTGAAAATTTCTTGCCTAGAATTTGTCAAGGTAAGGCAAGGGTGATAGATTCAGCTAGTAAGAAAACAATGAGTTGCCATTTTTAGATTCAGACAGTTTATTACTTACTTGGACAGCAAAAGCAAGAGTAGCCAAAGATGCCAGCTCTGGTATCCCTTGCACAGGGTGACACTGATACAAAGGAGGCCAGATGACCACAACCTGGATGATAGGGCACCCTGTTCCTGAGGAACCAATGTCATGCTTCAGCTAAGCAGTTTTACAGCCTGAGGCTGTACTCTAGGGAGAATGAGGCAGAAAGTGTCATACCTCCTCAAAACACAGGAGGCAATGAGAAACTGGGAGGTGAATGAGAAATGGCCTTGGGGCAGCTCTTAACAAGCCTCTCATGATCTCATATTGTAGGAGAATCAACAGAATTCCACCATGACTTAGATCAGCTGCAGTCAAGTCTTGCTGATGTGGCCTTTGTGGAGATGTGCAAGGGCGCATGCAAATGTTCAGGTCACTGTGGTAGAACCCTTCTCCTATATTTAGTTTCTGCAGCCATTTATGTGACTGTGATTTCTGTTAATCAAAAATAATGGCTTTGACCTGAATAAATTATTTACTGATGTAATAAGAAAGTCAAGCAGAATGATTATTCTAGTTCAAAAAGGCTAAAATTATAGGTAAGTCTTCACTAAACCCAAAAGTCACTGATTTGTTTAAATTCTACATTGTGAGATTAAACAAATCTCAGTCACTTCATAAAACCCATTTTCACTTCCCTGCCCCCAACCTTTTTTCCCCCACATGCTTGCCCTGCTTTATGGAACAAACATTGATGAATGAGAGACAGAAGGCAGGAAGGATCCAGTTAAAAAAAGTGCCTTAACCTTTCCCCTCCTGAGGGAGGATTGTTACCCAGTGGTTTCACACAGCCTTCTTGAGATGTCCTGTGTGACTAAGCAACCAACTGCATGTACTGGGATGCTATAATCAGCTTGGAAACATACCACCATGGATCTTCCTCCCTCTGTCCCTGCCTCTGTTCCCCCTTTTCCTTCATTATTGCTTTTCTAGTACTGCAACCCCCAAGAAAATTTTAACATGTGAGCTTGTCTCAGGCACTGTTTTCTAGAAAATCTGAGCTACGGCTGTCACTTATATTTTAAAATATTCATTATACAAAATTTCATACATATACGAAAACCATGGAAAAGTACAAAGAACTCCCCTCATCATCTAGATTCAATAATTATCCATTTTATTTTCATATTTATGCTATCTCTTTTTCTTCCTTCTTTTTTTTTTATGTTGAAGTATAAAGCAAATTCCAGAGAGTATGTCGTTTAACTTCAACATACTTCAGAATGCCTCTCCAAAAATTATGGACATTTTCTTACATAATCACAATGCCATTATAACACCTAATAAAATAATATTTCTTTGGTATCATCTAACACCAGTCCATAGTTAAATGTCCGTGATTGTCTTACAAGTCTTTATAGTTGTGATGTTTCAATCAGGATCCAAATAAAGTTTCACATCTTACATTTCATGGCTGTATTTTTTTTAACCTAGGCTTCTCCTGACCCATTCCCTCTCCTGTGTGTCCAGTTATTAACTTGTTGTAGAGACTACATCAATTGTCCTAGAGAGTGTTCTCCATTCTAGATTTACCTGTTTCCCTCTTTGTGGCATCTTTTTTTCTTTTTTTTTGAGACAGGGTCTCACCCTGTCATCCAGGCTGGAGTGCAGTGGTGCCATCTTGGCTCACTGTAACCTCTGCTTCCCGGGTTCAAGCGATTCTCCTGACTCAGCCTCCTGAGTAGCTGGGATTATAGGCACGCACCACCATGCCTGGCTCATTGTTTATTTTTAGTAGAGACAGGGTTTCACCATGTTACCCAGGGTGGTCTTGAACTCCTGGCCCCAAGTGATCCACCTTCCTCGACCTCCCAAAGTGCTGGGATTATAGGTGCGAGCCACTGCGCCCAGCCTCTTTGTGGTGTCATTTAACTTATTCCTGTAACCCTCATGTTTTTTGTAAGCCTGTAAGTGAGAAGTCAGTTTTAAGGCTTGATTAGATTCCATTCATGTTTTTTGGGTGATAACATTTCATAGTTGTGCTGAGTGCTTCAGATGGCATTAGATCAGGAAGCACACAATGTCTGGAGTCCCACTTGTAATGACAGATTATTAGGCTGAGGTAGTGACGGTCTGATCTCCATTGTGAAGTTCCTCATGAACATTTCATCTGTTGGTTTGATCCATTGATGATGGTTGCCTGAATCATTTATTAAATGCAAGATTGCTAAATGGTGGGTTTCCAATTCTGTTGTTTCATATTTATTATAAAAAACAACTTTCCCTCAACACCAATTTGGTTTTCTGATATATAGTTTAATCAGGAAAGATACATCAGAAAATTTGAATTATTTTCTTTTAATGGACAATTTTAGAATAAGGGCTTAATGCTAGCTACTTGCAATAGTGTCCAGTGGACTTTTTTTTCCTTTTATTGACCTCCCCTTTTTGGAACATCATTAAGAACACATGAATTTTTATATATTCAGTATGTTTCTAACAACTGCATCCATTACTTTTTTTGATGCTTAAATTGTCCATCTTTGGCCAAAGGAGCTATTTGATATTGGTTTCTGTGTCCCTTTGACACATTTTGTTGTTAATGGATTCCCGGCTTTGTGGGACAAGTTATCCTATGCTCATCTTGTGTATAACCTGACCCAGATCTGAAGTCAGACATTCCGTTGGTCAGCTCTAGTTTCTTTTAGTTGGAAATTGTATTAAAAAACCCCAAACTGGATGATTTACATTATTTTTATTTGTAATAAAAATGAAAGGTTATATATTTAAAATTTTATTCCAAGGTAGTAAGTTTAGAATCAAGTATTTAGTTAATAAATAAAACTGTAATTGCTTGTTTTGTTTTTGTTTTAAGCTCGCTTTTAAATTATTTTTATAAAAGGGGATATACCTTGTTATAAGCATACCTAAAATTGGATTAATAACTATATACCAATCTTACATTTTTTCCAGATGGTACAATTTATATTCAAAATTTTCCAAAAAGTTTGAGATGAAGGATATAAATGAAATCTCAAGTGTTTTCATATCAATTCAAATAATAATATCAATTTCATCAGAGTTGCTATAGTAAAAGCTTTTAAAAACTTTATTGAAATGTCATGGTTTGATATGAGCTGACAAATATGAGTTTTAGCTTGAAATAAGTAAAGGGCTATAATTTCAGGTGTTAACAGAAGCCTGTGTGGAAATACATGACATTCAAACAAATGAAATGCAAAATGCCATTTGGCAGTAATTCTCCAAGTGAGGTTTGAGAACACCTAGGGGTTACTGAAACCCTTCCCGGAGCTTTGTAAGGTCCTCTCTTTTTCGACTATGAATTTGTATGACAGTTAATTTTCTTCATATCTTAGGTATAACAACATATCACAACAGCCTGAATGCAGAGGCAGAATATGAGAATCCAGTGCTCTCCATTAAGCCAGATAATAAGACATTTATAAAATGTTAAAAATGCCACTTTTCTCTAATTTTTTGGAAAAAAAGTAGTCATTATTTATAAAAATAACTTTTACAGTAACATGTAATGGGTTTAAATTAAGCAAACACATGTCTAACATTTTTCTATCTTAAATTTTAATACAGTAAATATGGACATATATAACCCACATAAACAACAGCTCTTTAAAGTTCTCAATCATTTTTAAGAATGTAAAGAGAACTTGAGATCAAAAAGTAGTTTGAGAACTGCTACTCTATGATACCTTCTATTATTTGCTTACCAATGGTAAGTATGTATAGATAGGAATATATTTTAATATCTATATTTGTGGAATCTGTAAACTTAATTATTTTAACTTTGTTTAAATATCTCTTTGACCATTAGATTTGATGCCTAACTATAGTTTAAATTTGTACCTTAGTTAGGACTTTATGATTCATTTTCCCCTGATGGTATTAACAACAAATAGAGGTCTGCTTTAATATATAAGGAGACAAAGCAAATATATTTGAACTAGATACATAAAGCCAAATATTCAGCTTAGAATTTAATTGATAAATTAGAATAAAATAGGATGCTCTAACTGCTGCTTCTTTTTCTCATAAACTTTTTTCTCCCAAAGATCAGTTTCAGGTTCAGAGCAAAATTGAGCAGGAAGTATAGGGTTCCTATATATTCCTGTACCCCACATCTGCACAGCCTCCCTGACTATGAATATCCTGTACCAGAGCAGTATATTTGTTACAATTGATGAACTTACATTGACATCATTATCACCCAAAGTTGAGATTTTATATTAAGGCTCCCTCTTTGGGTTGTATATTTTATGGGTTTAGACAAATGTATAATGACATGCATCACCATTATCATATCATACAGAATAGTTTCACTGCCCTAAAAATCTGTGCTTCATATCCCCCTCCTCTGTGACCTCTGGCAATCACTGATCTTTTTACTGTCTCCATATGTGATGGTTAATACTGAGTGTCAGCTTGATTGTATTGAAGGATAGAAAGTATTGATCCTGGGTGTGTCTATGAGGGTGTTGCCAAGGAGATTAACATTTGAGTCAGTGGGCTGGGAAAGGCAGACCCACCTTTAATTGGGTGGGCACCATCTAATAAGCTGCCAGTGAATATAAAGCAGGCAGAAAAACATGAAAAGGAGAGACTGGCCTAGTCTCTCAGCCTACAGCTTTCTCCTGTGCTGGACACTTACTGCCCTCAAACATCGGATTCGAAGTTCTTCAATTTTGAGACTCGGACTGGCTCTCTTGCTCCTCAAACTTGCAGACAGCCTATTGTGGGACTTTGTCATCATGTAAGTTAATACTTAATAAACTCCTCTTTATATTTATATGTCTATCCTATTAGTTCTGTCCCTCTAGGAAACCCTGACTAATATACCATAGTTCTGCCTTTTCCAGATATTAGCTTCTTTTTAAGTACACTTGATGAATCTTAGTGATAAAATCAGGCCAGACCTAGCAACTCTTTTTGTATGTTTATTGACTTCCCAATACAATAAAGGCCATAAACACCTGTCTTTGTTGTTTATTCACCTACATTCCATCCCAGACTGTCAGTTCCTAGTGACCAGGAGCTCCATTTAATTTGGGGTCATGGTACCAAATAGTTCTTGACTGCTATTTGATGAGGGTGGTCCTGTCACCTAAGTGCTCTTGAAATTAAGTCCTTAAGCACTGGCAGAAAAGAGCTTACTTTGCAGTAATTATTTCAGTGACAAGTAAGAAAAACTGGCACATATCCCCTTCACAGGAGAGCAATTTTGCTCTCTTTAGGAGACTCTTGGAATTTTAGTTATCAGGCTATTTAAGACCCTGAGTAGATTCTTAAACCTTTAGAATAAATTTTGAACCAAGAGTGCCAGAATGTCTGTTATTTACATTAGTATTAAGTGATCTGAAAGTGCACAGAGTAGTTTGGCAGTATCTAGAAGGAGAATAGAGACAGAAATAATGAAGATACAACTGGAGGAGTAAGAAAAGGAGAAAAAAAGTATTTTATGTCTGTTCAGTATTTCTAGGTGCCACTGCTGCTAAATGCCTGGGCTTCAGCCTAGGTTGGGTTGCTCCTAGCAAAGAAAACCAGTCCCTGAGACAACGAGTATTGCCAGGGAAGACAGGCTTTAATGCAGGTGATGCTGGCAGGGAGATCAGTCTCAAACATGTCTTAGGGAGACTAAAGTTAGGGCTTTCTATAGCAGGGAATTATGGAGGGGTAAGGAAGAGGAGTTTGTGAACAGGCAGCAGATGCACCTCATTGTCCAGATGTAGTGTTCTGGAAAGTTGCAGTTCCTTGACACTATCTGGGAGGTCTGACAGTTTATCTGCTGAGAAAGGAACTCAGGTAAAATGCACGCGAGTTTCTCAAGTTTCACTTCGAAGGGAAAATTTGGCCGGTTTCGGTCTTCCCTTTCTATTTATCAATTCCTCAATCATGGGGAATCTGGTAGTTGATCTTTCTGGCTGCTTCACGTGAAGGAAGGGCATCTTGGGATGATATGGAATGAAAATATCGCACCTGTAATTGCAAGTACTTACGAGTACCTGGTTGGCATCCAGCTTGTTGGAGCACCATGATTTGGGTACTTTCATCAACATTTTAAACCACATTGAATTAGGATAATTAATAACATGGATAAGAAGGTTTCTTTGTAGGTTGTAATAACCCAGTTAAGAGTTTGTACCATTTGGCCGGGCGCAGTGGCTCACGCCTGTAATCCTAGCACTTTGGGAGGCCGGGGTGAGCGGATCACGAGGTCAGGAGATGGAGACCATCTTTGCTAACACGGTGAAATCCCGTCTCTACTAAAAATACAAGAAGATTAGCCGGGCATGGTGGCGGGGGCCTGTAGTCCCGGCTACTAGGGAGGCTGAGGCAGGAGAATGGCGTGAACCCGGGAGGCGGAGCTTGCAGTGTCGCTCTGGCGACAGAGCGAGACTCCGTCTCAGGAAAAAAAAAAAAAAAAAAAGAGTTTGTACCATTTGAGGGCAAAAGCTTCAGTATGAAATTCCCGTTTCTCTCAAGTAAACCGCCTGTCCTGTGTTACTCACTTTGTTTTACCTGGAGGCAGCAAAACTGAATAGTTTTCCTGAGTGCACATGAGTAGGAAAAAATGAAATGAAGAGTTGCCCAGAGATCGCTAGTGAGGTGCTTTGCCACTACTGCCCTGTACTTAAGTAACTGTGAGGGTTCTCTGTTTTCTGACTTCTAAAACAAGAGGAAGAGCTGAAGACACAGTTTCATAGACTTTTCGGCTCTTTATTGTCCTCTCCCCCATTAGTACGTTGCTGAGCTTAGGGCAAGTGCTCAGTAATAGCTTGCTGAATTAGTGTTGTGTTTGATCCTTTCAGATCCACGCCGCATTTTGAGCCCGACCTGGGCGGGCGGTCCAGAGACCAGTTTGCCGCCGGGGGCGGAGCTTCGGGCGGCCAGCGCGCGCCGGGGCAGCGGGGCGGAGCTTGCCGCCGGCGGAGGGCGGGGTCTGCGCGGGGACTTCCCCCGGGTTGAGCTGCGCAGCGGGTGCGGAGGGCGGGCGCCCGGCGTCCGGCGGCGGGTTGGGGGCTGTGAGGCTGGCAGGGGTCGGCGGGCGCGTAGCCGCCGACCCTTGGTGGTCTCTTGGGCTGGGGACCCTTCCCTGGGAGTCGGCCCCGGCCCCGGCGGGGCGGGCGTTGCCGGGAGGCGGAGGGGTGCGCGGCCGCGAGTCCTGCGTGATCGCGAGCATGTGTGCGTGCGCGTGTTTATCTGAGGCGCGTGCGGCGGCCACCCCAGCCTAGTCCTCTTCTTGGTGCCACTGGCTAACTAGGTTGAGAAACCGGCGCCACAGGCGGCACACCTGGCCCGGAGCTGGCCCGCTCCTCCCCGCCGAGCCGGCGCCCCAAGAACGCGCCCTCTCCCAGTCCGGCCCTGGCCGTGAGGGAGCGCTGTGGGGGCGCGCTGCCTCCTGCCTGGAAGTGTTGGGCAGGTGGTGGGAGAGCTTCAGGCTTGAACAACATGATTTTAAAGCACGTGTCTGTCTGTCGTTTTTTACTTTTAGGGTTTTGGCCAAATTGGGCGAGGGCACAAAATAACCACTTACCCCTTCTCACCGAGGAAGAGCGGGAGAAAGGGTAAGTAAGGAATGGTCAGGGGTGGAAGGACCTAGGACTTTATCCTGAGAGCGAGCGAGAGAGAGAAGGGCTAGATGTCCAGAACTGCTACTGGGAAACTTGGGCCCAGATTCTACCTTTTCATCGGGAACTGGAGGACCCACCTTCAAAGTCACAGGCTCCAAGCCCCGGACTGTTTTCAGCCTCACACAGTCTATAGAGTTTAACAGCTTGGGCATGTGGATCCCTTTTAGCCCGTTGACCCGACAGAAAACTGCACTTCCCCTTTACCTGTTTTTACCTTGGAACATTGGTCCTCTCTAGTTGTCTGTCTCCGGCCCCTATCTTATTAGCCAGCTTTGACTAATCCCTGAGACCATAGCACTAAAGAATCCAGGTCCTGTTTGATAATGAACAGTAACCCCCCTAGGGATGTTTACATTTTAAAAGGGTACTCCTGAAAAAATCC
Organism: Pan troglodytes; assembly: GCF_028858775.2. NCBI lineage: Eukaryota > Metazoa > Chordata > Mammalia > Primates > Hominidae > Pan > Pan troglodytes. The sequence continues at coordinate 126,946,362 of NC_072404.2, read as the reverse complement.
TTTAGGACCCCAAAGCATAAAGTTAGTAACAAGATTACAAGTGTTGAAGTTCTTTGGGATCTCTCAAGCTTACAGAAGAAGATGTTTTGAGGGGAGAGAGATGACCAGGCTGGGCCTTTTTCTCTGGGCTTTCACTCTTGGTACCTCCTCGCAAGCATTCCATTCACTTTTGAAAAGTTGCCAAAAAGGACACTGAAGTTCTCTGAGGCTTACTGTGATTTTCAGTGTGGTCTATTTCATTGGTTCTTCTGTGGGACTTTTCTATCACTTCTTTAATACACTGCTTCCCTCTCCCCTGTATGATGGAATGAAACACAGCTCCTCTCACAAGGTTGGGAGCTCATTATGCATCCTATATGTCACATATAAATAACTGTTTTAAATTAGTTGAAATTCAGATTAGCTACAAGCAGGAATGTAGTAAAACTACATTCTTGGATTCTTACGCAGGAAAAGTAGAATTGCCCTCTGTGATAGGCTGCCTATTCTGATACTGGCTGCCTGTGTCCTGAACGTGCCTATTTGTTTGTGCTCAAGTGATAGGTGACCACATAATTTACTTTATGGAAAACCAGGAAGTGATTGTTTATTGATAATGGGTTCCTTCATTGATTCAATAGCTAATTCTCTCTTACCATGTGCTACGCACTTTTATCAGCACTTTGATAAAAGTAGGATGGTGAGAATGATGAGATTGTATTGGAGATGGCTGTTTTGGGGTAGGCCTTTCACCAGTTTTGTGGATTTTCTCAATAGTTACATGTTAATTTACAAGACTTTCCCTGTACTACTGATCATATTGGTTTGCAGGTCTATACAGTGTTGTGGGAGAACAGAATTATTATTCCGCCTTTCTAGTACTTTCAGTAATAAACTTACAAGGATGGCTGACCTTGATGATTTGTTTCCTATAATGAATAATGTTATAGTCATTTTCCAGTGTACGAGTATAATAATTAGATGAGGATAACTTTTGTAGTTGTTCCATAAGAAGGACCTAATATTAGGAATCATGGAGAGTGTAAAGGATGATGTACTTAGAAAAACAAATTCGAAAGTAGACCATTATTAACTTGCATGGGTTTCTGTGCATTTAGCCTCATTTAAAAGATCTAAGCTAGAATAGTTCTTTGTCTTTTTCTGGTTATAAGAGTAATAAAAAGTCAAAAAACGTTATTTAGAATTAAATCTGGGAGGGTATAAAAGGCAATAAGTGAGTTTCCTATGAGTCCACTTTCAGATGACCACTTAACAATTTGATACTTGTTTCTTCAACTTTTTGTTCCATATATACACATACTAAATATGCAGCTTAAGTATATGTTAAACATGTATACATCTTAACTGCGTATTATATATGGAACATATGTGGAACATAATGCATGTTTTATATATATATATTACACTGTTATTTGATAAAATTGTAAATTTCTTTCTTTTTCTCCTTCTTCTTGGCTATTTACCACCCCTCCTCACTCCACCCCACAACTTCATGTAGAAGTAGCATGACTTTTACAGTCTTTTGGACATGAGCTTGATTTCTGGCTCTTATTTTATTAGCTGTGTCACTTTGGGCCATTAAAATTTCTCTGCTGCTTGATTTCTTATCCATCAAAACAGAACAAAGAGTATATATGAAAGAATGTGTGAAAAAACAGTGCCTGGCATAGAAGTACTTTTAAATTTCCCTCCCTGTTTTTCTATGTGGTCACCCATTACTTTCCTATGATCTTCCTTTTGATTGTGGAAAGCCATGTAGTGCCTAACTTTCCTATAGCTGTTAAGCCTCCCTGGGATTTGCTTTTCACAGGGTTCACCTGGTGTATCTGATCCTAGAATTTCTGGGACAAGGACTGACACCTGATGTGGCCTTATCAGATCATTCCACAGCCCTGGATAAAGAGTGTCAGCTTGAAAAATGAAGGGAAAGAATTTCTATAATGTGTTTAAAAAGCCCTGACACTATTCTTAAAGTGAGAAAGACATATTACTGTATTTAGCTGAGTACTTAAACTTAGGATTTCCATTTCGGAAATGTCTTTGGTTTATAAGGATTACAATAAAAATGCTGATGCTTCATGTCCAAACTGTCATGATTTTGCCAAGTTGTGGATTTAATATACAGCTTAGCTGTGTATTTAGTATATCTGATACTGCTCTGGAAACTGAGAAAGACAAGTTCACAGACATCTGATTTCACACCAGACATCTGGTTTCACTTTACTGAGGAGTATGTTTTGTCAGTAGATTATAGGCATATTAACTGTACTGCTATAGTTTGTGGCATTTCTCTCATAAGCTGTGGTCTGTAGGGTTTAGTATGATGTTTTATTCAAATGACTGCCCACCGAAAATGAGCACCTGGTCAGATAAGCACATTTCCCATAGGTTTCTTCTAGTGTCATTGTTCTTACAAGTTAACAAGGCAAAATCATTCTATCCTTGGTGGCTTTTGTATTTTTTGTGGAAGCAAGAAAATATTCTTAAAGAAAAGCCTTACTTAAGAACCCATTGTATTCCACAAGTTCATTTTCAAGTCTGTTGTTTGTAAAGTTAACAATGTACTTATAGGAATAAATAGCATTTAGATTTCCAGATCAGAACCCCAGGAAATCTAGTACTTACTTTCCTAAAGGTACTAAGGAAAGCTTTTTAAACTTATTGTGTGCCTATTATATATTAGTGGTACCGTAGACTCTAATCAACATATATAATAGTGTTTTGGAGGTAAGTGTCTCCTGAGTGCCAACCTAGAATGGCTGGACCACGTCTCCCTCCATTTTGAGGTAGTGAGGGGTATAGAAAAAGCTCTGGAGGTTGTCATTCTTAGGTTTTCAGGCAGGGCCTGTTATTGCTTAACTGTTGACCTTGGACACAAATTCCTCATCTGTAAATGGGATAATTACTTATGATTACTGTGAAATTCAGTGAGTGAGTGTAATGTGGCACAGAATCTGCCGTAAAATAAATTCTCAATAAATAGTTGTTTCATGTTTCCTCAAAGTCCTAGACACAAGAACAAAGATACCCTTCTACCCCTTGCCCTTGCATCCAGATTAAGTCACTGGCCTGGACCTGTGGCTCCATTGGAGGGGAACTACCCATGGTATTGGGGATTTAGTAGTGAGGACTCAGAAGGGGTCATGCAGAATAATGACAAAGGAGAGGGGTTGTGAACTGAGAGAAAGGTGGCAGTCTTTTGCTCAGTCCATGAATTTAGATCAATGAATTACTTGGTTCCTAGAAAGAACCATCTTTTTCTCTGGCTTCTCTGTTGATCTTTGTCAACTGTTCCGCTGGAAACTCTTACCTTCTTAATGTCTACTTAGTCCAATAATAAGTTTTTTTCTTTGTCATCTTCATACTACCTGAATAACCATATTTTTCTATTTTTTTTTAATGGTTAGGACTTAGTAATGGATATCTGTACTACAGTAACAGATGTCTGTACTAAAGATGTCTGTACGTTCTTAAGATCTGGTGTTTTTTTTTCTATACTCAAAGTCCAGTTGATTTTCTTGTTCTTTCATTGACTCGTACCTTATTCATTAACCTCGCCCCTCCTTTTTTTAGTATATCTATCTGCATTGAACTAGTAATGTACATGGAACTAGTGACTGTGTGAATTGAACTAGTTAGGAGGATATAAAGATGAAAAGTCATCTTTGACCAAGGATCTTATAGTCTGTAGGACTACAGATATCTTGACCAATAGTTCAAATACTGTATGCTATTTGCTATAACAGAGGTAGGTACAAGTACAAATGAAATCTAGCAAGAGCTCTTGATCTCTGCCTGGAATACCAGGTAAGGGTTTTAGTAGTGGTTGTGTTTGAGCTGAGACTTGAAAACTGAGTAGGAGTGGGCATGTTGACAAGCAATAGAAAGCATTTCTAGGTAAAGCTAACAGCATGAGTAGTTGTGTGGCATTACGAGAACATAGTGTGTACTGGGAACTATATGTAGGTCAGTTATTTTAGAGTGTGAAGGACAAGGTCAGGAGTGAAAGGAGATGAAACTGGTTAGCCAGTTCAGGGTACACTTCCTAGATGAAACTGGATAGCCAGTTCAGGGTACACTTCTTATACTATGTGTAGTAGTGAGCCACTGAAGAATTGTGAGTGTCATGGAAGATCACTGAAAGCAGTGTGCTGGGTAGATTGAGGGTAGAGTGGGGTTGGGTGTGGGGTCATGGCAAGACTGGAAGCTTTCAAGGACAGTACATTAGTATGGATAAGAGAGGTTGAAAGCTTAGATAAAGGTGGGAGTAGTGGGAATAGAGAAGTGAGAATGTTTAGGAAAAGTAAGATGAGGGAGAATTTGCTGGTCTTTGTGACTGTTTGAATGTAAAAGATATGGGAGAGGGAGAATGTTAGAATGCTTCCTAGGTTTCTGGGTTGTGAGTGGGAAAAGAGAAGAGGAAGAAGGTATGAGGGAGAAGAGAATGAGTTCAACTTTGGACCTGTGTATAACATGCTCGCAGGGCATATCGTTGGCAAGTGTGAGATGTCTAGAAGGCAGTTGGATATAGGATCCTGGAACATCACAAGAGATTGCAAAGGCTGGAGAAACAGATTTGTGTGTTCTTACCATATGGAGAGTAACTGAAGTATCCATAGATACGGATAAAAGTACGTAGAGGAATTGTATAGAAAGAGAAGAGAAAAGGGCTAAAAATTAGTCTTAGAGAATGTAAAAATTTAAAGGAGAAACCATAAAAGAGAAAGATGTAAAGATGCTGAAGGAGAGCGGCCATTAAGTATGATGATGATTGTAAAGTTACAATCATCAATGACTGTTAGAAGTCACTGGTTTCATTGTAGTGGTGGAGGTAAAGCTATCGTGCTGTGGGTAAAGGACTGAATAGGAGATGAGGCTGAAGGGGGCTGGACATGAGAATAGAGAGTAGATATGCTTGGGTCCCTCTTAGGAGATAATTGTTCTTCAGTCAGGATATTTACTTAATACATTTTATTGTGTATATTTAAGGAAAATAACATGTTATGGAATACATGTAAATAGTAAAATGGTTACTGTAGTGAGACATAGTAACATCCATCATCTTACATAGTTATCCATTTTTGTGTGTATGACAAGAGTAGCTAAAATCTACTCATTTAGCAAAAGTCAGGAATACAATACAGTATTATATAGTACTGATGCTGTACATGAGTTCCCAAACTCTTTCATTATACATGGCTGCTACTTTGTGTCCTTTGACCTACATCTCAATTTCCTTCCCCCTCCCCTGGGATCACTGTTTTATTCTCCATCTCTGTATGCACACATATTAGAATCCCCTAGAGAGCTTTTAAAAATTCCGACTGATATCTTTACAAGGTTGCGGTTTCATTTTCTTTGGGGGTATATATATATATATATATATATATATATATATATATATATACACACACACACACACACAGAAGAGGGATGGCTAATTGGTACAAAATAGAAGTAATGGTAGTTCTATTTTTAATTTCTTTAGGAACCTCCCTACTTGTTCCATAATGGTTGTACCAATAGTATACAAGGGTTCTCTTTTCTCCACACCCTCGCCAACACTTATCTCTTGTTTTATTTGGTAGTAGCCATCTTGATGGGTGTGAATATATGGAAACAACCTAACTGTCCAACAAAAGACAACAGAAAATCAAACTGCAGTACATATATACAATGGAATATTATTCAGCCTTAAAAAAGAAATAGATTCTGCTTTTTGCCATAAGATAGGTAAACCTAGGGGACATTATGCTAAGTGAAGTAAGCCAAATGCAGAAAGAAAAATATTGTATTCTCTCACATGTGGAATCTTAAAAAAAAGTCAAATACATAGTGAAATCATATCACTGCTTCAGATTTTATTTTTTGAGAGAGAAACAACATGTCTGTATGCTGTGAGTTAGAAACACCATAGAAAGGGAGATGTTGAAAATACAGTTGCCTGATTCCTTGCTTGTCATATTTTTTTTTTGTGAATGAAGATTAGGTTGTCTCTTTGTTTGCCTACTCCTTCCCGGCTTGCAAAATTCATATCTGACCCCAACTGTCAGATATGAATTTTAAATGTCCTTTCTACTCTATTCTTTCCTGCCCCACAGTTCACTGCTGTCTTGCTCTCACTACGTCTGGCCCTTTTGCATACATTATTCTCTAACCTAATCCAGTTGTGCGTAAAAACTCCATTTTCCTTTATTAAAAGTTGAAAAATTTCACAGGAGTGTCTGCTAGGAGAATGGAGGAAATAATGATAACAAACATAAAAATCATTCAGCATAGCCAACACATATTAATATCTGCTATGGTTAAGGCCCTGGATACAAAGATATATATGGCAGGAAGGATGAGTAACATAGGGATCTGATCTTAATGCATTTATGCCTAGTGCTCCATTATTGGAGCGCTAAGCTAGTGGGAGTTATTTATATCCTACTTCTCAAGGTCATCGCCAAGGCCTGATTTTTCACAAAAAAAATTTGCAACCTCCAGCACAAATGGGTTAAGGAGCCCTCAGGGCAGTGAGAAAAATGGATATATAAATAAAGCAGCACCAGTACTTTGGGAGGCCGAATCACCAGAGGTCAGGAGTTCGAATCACCAGAGGTCAGGAGTTCGAGACTAGCCTGGCCAATATGGCAAAACCCCGTCTCTACTAAAAATACAAAAATTAGTCAGGCATACTGGCATGTACCTGTAATCCCAGAGGCTGAGGCAGGAGAATCACTTGAACCCAGGAGGTGGAGGTTGCAGTGAGCCGAGAATGTGGTACTGCACTCCAGCCTGGGTGACAGAGCAAGACTCCATCTCAAATAATAATAATAATAATAATAATAAAATAAAAATAAAGCAATGCTTTGAGGGACAATATGTGCTGTGATAGAGTTCAAGGTAAGATAGATGCAAAAAATGGACTTCATTATTTTTGTGATCCTGAAGGTCTCACAAAAGGTGATACCTGAGCTATAGCTTGAGATATGGCATGGTGAGGTTCGGGGAGTAAGATTAGGGGAATAAAATATTCCTTAATGGCCCCACGATAGCAGCAGAAGGGGCTTGGGTTTCTCATCTTCGCTTTCTTCTTGTTCTGCGTGATTTTATTGCAAGATATTTTTGTGTTTGAGGGAGTTCTTAGGGGGTTAATATGTTTCAGTTTACATATAGATGTATCAGCATTTTCTCCCTTGTGATATAAACTTTCTGTGAATTTACCAACACTGGTTTATTATATATTAGACAGCTAACACAAACCAGTGCAATTATATCAAGTATCTGGGGGATGAGGTCCAGGCAGTGATATTTTCAAAGCATCTTAGGTGTCCTCATGGCAGTCAGGGTGGAGAACCACTGGGCTAAAACATGGCTTCGAAGAAAAGGCTGGGATTTGGAGCTAAAAAATTGTAGATTAGATTCTTGAATTCCTTTTAATAGTTACGTATCCTTAGTTAAGTTACTGAGACTTCTCTAAGGCCATCATTGAAAAATAGGATGGTAGTATACCCGTCCTGCCTACCTGTTTTGCAAAGTTATATGGCTCAAAAGAGGAGATTTGTGTGAAGGAACATTATATGCAGATGTGATTATAACAATAAAATGTTCTCTTGACCTTCTCCAGAAGTGGACAGGCTTAAGAGCTGGCTACCTTGTCCTGTAAGATAGGAACTACTTTATGGATTTTGATTTAATATTTTACCATCACGAGCATTTTGATGATATATTTTACTACATTTGTGTAATGCTACAAGGTTGAAGACCTAAAGCCAAAATGCAGAACCTTAAAGAAATAGCAGTTGAGCATTTCCTGTCTGATATATTCTAATTGTTTAAAATTACACAGATGCTTATTGTAATTAAGATTTAAGTGTGTAGTCTCAGTGTCAGTAATATTTTAGTATTAAAATTCTCTAAATGTGTTAAGTGTTTATTTTCATGATATGCACATTAAAAATAGCCATTTTCCAGAAAATAGTAACAACTCCACAGAGCACAATGGAGCACCACAAATGGACTTATTTTGGAGATTCCCATTATATTCGTTAAGAATGCAGGGACATATACTGTGTCTCTGTACTGTAGGAAGCTTGACATACTAGTATCAGTCATATAATCGTGTAGGAATGATCATCCTTACAGTATTATACCTTATTTTAGTTGAGAAGAAAGTGGTATTGTTTAATGACAAATTGAACCTAAAGCCTAAAGACTGGGTTCCAGATCTGTTTTCTCTACTCATTCCTATATGATAATTGGTAAATTAACCTCTCTGAGCCTCATATGTAAAATTGGGTTCTCTGTTGTTTTGTAACATGAAAACCTTAGTGGCTGAAAACAACAATGATTGTTATCTCATGGTTGCTGTGGGTCAGCAATTTGAGGGTCCTTGCTTGGGTCTCTGGAGGTTGCTGTCAGATATCAGCAGGAGTGGAAGTTTTATAGGAGCATCACTGGAGCTAAAAGATTCACTTCCAAGGTGGCTTACTCACTTGGCTGGCCAGTTGGTGTTGGCAGGTTGGTTCCTTTCCACAATGGGCTTGCCGTGGGACTATTCTCATGAGATGGCAGATGACTTTCCTGAGATTCAAGCCGCCAAAGTAGAAACTGCAGTGCCCTTTATGACTTACCTGTGGAAGTCATACACCATCATTTCAGATGTATTCAATTGGTTCTACAGACCAGCCCTGATTCAGTATGGGAGTGGATTACACAAGGACATGAGGCAAGGATCATTGCGGACTGTCTTGTGAGGGTAGGCTCTCTGAGAGGATAACAGTCTCTACCTGACATAGGATTGCTTTGAGTTTCATTGTAAGCATTTATGTGAGAGTCCTTTGTAAACCATTAAAGCAGCATATAAATGTGTTATAGAAGTGATGGTGGCTCACACCTGTAATCCCAGCACTTTGGGAGGCCGAGGCAGGTGGATCACTTGAGGTCAGGAGTTTGAGAACAGCCTGGCCAACATGGTGAAACTCTGTCTCTACTAAAAATACAAAAATTAGCCGGGTGTGATGATACATGCCTGTGATGCCAGGTCCTCAGGAGGCTGAGGCAGGAGGATCTCTTGAACCCTGGAGGTGGAAGTTGCGGTGGGCAGAGATTGTGCCCGTGCACTCCAGGCTGGGTGACAGAGTGAGACTCTGTCTCAAAACAAAACAAAACAAAACAAAAATGATGCTATTCTTTTTGACCAGTAAAACTGAATGGAAGTTGAATTATTTTGCTTTGTGCCATGTTAGCATTATGACACACCTTGCTCCAAATCCTTTCCTGCTTGCTTTATCTTATATCTTACTTTATATTCAAGAATTCTCCCCCTTTAATAATCAGCTAGAACAAAATAGCCTTTTTCAAGTTTCTCACATCTCTGGTGTAGAAGTAGTACATTGAATGGGAGAAAATTATAAACGAGCAGTGGCTATAGCATGAACTTGTTGGTCATCTGAGTAATAGCCTCAGGGTTCATTCTAGAGCATCTCCCTGAGGAAACCTCTGAATGCCTTCTTTGTATTTCTCTTTTAGTACTTGCTCTACCTTGCCTGGATTATAGTCTTACCATATTTTTTATTGGAAAATTCTTAAGGTAGTAGGGGCTATATTTCCTCCTATTCAGTGTCTTTTATCACCTTTAACCTAATGCTTTGTACTTCACTGGTGCTTAATCAGTGTTTACTGAGCTGGACTGCTGGCAGAACTCGAGCCTTTGTGCTTCCCTGAAACTTCAGATGAAGAAGGTTGTATTTTGCTGAGGTGGTAGTGATGGTGGTGGTGGATCCTGCCAGAACCATCTTTGAGCCTGTCTTATAGGTCCCTGATTTGCCACTGGAGCCCTTAGCCTTTCATAAATGACTGAGATATTTGGACTCTTTGTTAGTTGCTTAGCCTGGTTTCCTCACCGATGACCAAAGCAAGCAAGTGACCACACACACACACACACACCTCTAACAGTCATACCTAACATACCTAACATACTATTTGTTACTAAACATATTGTATGTTTTTGGTAATACATAGTACGTTAGGTATAACTTTCAGAATCTCATTGAACTCTTGCCCAGTTTGGTAACACATAGTATGTTCTTGACTTCTTAGATTAAGAATACCCAGAATATAAAAGTGTACAACTTTCTTTCAGGCAATAAATCATAAAAATTTAATATTTGTACTTTTTTCCAAGTTATTCTGAGACATAGGTCTTTGTCACACACACTTTTATATATCTTTCCTTTGAAAAATATAGCATTTACAGTCAACTTTTGAAAAATCATCTTGCTTGTCGCTGCGGGACACGTTGCAAACAGATTATCAAGTTCTAGTTATGGAATTGTATACAGCAAAGACTTTTTTTTAAAGAAGGGAAATGTTTGTAATGTCATCATGTTTTGTATTTTAGGATAATTTCATTTCATATGATTTTCCCATTATGTAAACCAATGAACAAATTCGTATCAACTCAGGATTCTTTTCTCCTTGTTGCTGCAGATTTTCTCCTGCAGATTTATCTGCTGACTTCCCTCTTTAGCAGTTCTTTGCTTCCTTAGCCCCACTGCCTGTCTTCTCCATCTCGTTTGTACCTGACTCCTTCCCTGTCTTTGGACTCAGTATACTGATGACCATTAGAGGATAAGCAGGCTACAGTGGGCAGAGCAGATGTTATGAGGAGCCATGTGTGTGTAAATAAGAGCTGTGCAGAAGGTTAGCATTGACAGCCAAGGATGCTTTCTACTAAATAGTTAACAGAGGACCTGTGAAGTAATAATTGATAGGAGAAGATTAAGATTGCCGCAGATATTTTGCCTTATTTAAAATAGACTTTTTTTTAGGGTCTTTTGGTTCACAGTAAAATTGAATGGAAGGTACAGAGATATCCCATTTACTCCCTGCCCTCACACATGCATAGCCTCTCCTGCATGATCAACATCCCCCACCAGAATGGTATGTTTGCTACAATTGATGAAACTACATGGACACATCATTATCCCCCAAAGTTCATTGTTTACATTAGGGTTCATTCTTGGTGTAGTGCATTTTGTGGGTTTGGACAAATGAGTAATGCCATGTATGTATGCTTATAGTATACAGAGTATTTTCACTGCCTAAAAATCTTGGGTTGTGCTTATTCATCCCTCCCTTCTCCTAACCCCTGGTAACTTCTGATCTTTTCACTGTCTCCAATGTTTTTGCCTTTTCCGTAATGTCATAGAGTTAGAATCATACAGTATGTAGCCTTTTTGGCCTTTATTTTTAGTTTTATTGGTATTGCAGATTATTTACTAAGGATCTTGGTATTTTCCCAGGAGCTTATTTGTTTAATAGTTGCTTGAATAAGAGTTTTTTTTAGTGTCAGATTTAAATACTGAATAATTATTATTTAGTTTTGTTAAATATTAATAACTATTTAGCACTGTTATTATGTGAGGGCAGTTTGAATCAGTTTATAAATGAATTAGCTTATGCTTTTTATGAGTCTCACTATGTTTTTTTTTTTTTTTTTTTGACACGGAGTCTCACTCTGTCATCCAGGCTGGAGTGCTATGACGTGATCTCGGCTCACCACAACTTCTGCCTCCCAAGTTCAAGTGATTTTCGTGCCTCAGCCTCCCAAGTAGCTGGGATTACAGGCATGTGTTACCATGTCTGGCTAATTTTTTATTTTTAGTAGAGATGGCCAGGCTGGTCTTGAACTCCTGACCTCAGATGATCCACCTGCCTTGGCCTCCCAAAGTGCTGGGATTACAGGTGTGAGCCACCACACGTGGCCAGAGTCTTACTATTTCTCATGTTTAAGAGACATCCTGTAGTCTGAGTATGTGGATTATGACAACATATTAGAAGATTTTTTGAGACCTGTCTGTTGTATATGACTACATTATGCTAATACTCTAAACATTCAGTTAAAACTTCTATATTAAAAGTTAAAAAATAGGCTTTAAATATAAATATCCAGATGTTAAAGTGGTGATATATAGTGAAAAGGATATGTAAGATCTTTATTCAGGTGCTAGCTCTGTTATTACCTATGTGAACATGAACAAGTCACTTTTTGTCTGTGAACTTCATTTTCCTTCTGGGAAAGCAGAGATAACACATACTTCATAGGTTATTTTTGAGAACTTCATAAGCTGTAAGAATCCTTGTGAATTTAAACTCAGAGAAAAGTGGGGAATTGTTCAGTTAATGAGTCAGACTTGGTTACTATCATAGACTTAAATTTTTTTGTTTTGAAGATTAATAGTAAAGAAGGGAAATAATGATTTGGGGCTAACAAGTCAATACTACCAAAAAGATGGTTATTTAGGAGCATCTGAGAAAAAAATGACTGTATTTTTTGCTGAAAATGTCTCACTGATTAAGCCTTGTCTTCTTCTGAAAGGTATACCCTTTGGGATATTCTCATTGTGTGCTTGGGTCTTAATCATATTTATTACCTAGTTGTCAGCTTGAGATGTTAGTCTTCCTTCCAAAAGCATAAATTATGTTGCCACATTTTTGGATAGTGTCAGAGACACATTATTTCCTGTTTGTAGGAAGAAAATGCTAGATTCTAAAGCACTTATGACCAGTCTCTGTATGGGTTAAGCCACGAGGGCAAGGTTTAGATGGAAAGATTCTTGGGAAGAGAATAGAAATAGGCTTGTAAAGTTAAATTACTGAGGGAGGTGTTGTATTGAATACAATTCTAGTTTCAATCAAAATGTCCCTATAGTTTAAAATACTTAGAGAAAAATGGTAAGTGACATGATAATGAATTAAAATTATAAAAAAAACTATACACTTCTGAGTTTGAGAATGGTTGATGGTGATTACTTCGAGATAAAGGTGTAATTGCCATCTCCTGTTAGTACCATTGACATGCTTATTATATTGTAATATCAACTTTTTGTATTTATACTAATTTACTTTCTTCTGTTAACTTCAAAGTGTATCGTATATCTAAAGACAGAACGGTGGAATATCCTATGACAAAAGATGTAAGAATGACTGTTAAACCACTAACCCCTAAAGTAGACATGGGGAATCAAAAAGGAATTGTCACCAGCAAATAAGAAATAGTACAGACAATTCCTGTTAGGTGTTACCTGATTTATGATATTGAGAATGGGGAGAAGAAAATTTTAAAAGCATTCTAGAGAAGCATGCAGTCAAACAAACTTTATTTTTTGAATGTATTTGTTTGGAAGAACTTTTTTTTTTGTAGCAAGCACATAGAAGGTCATTTTAGAGAATTGAATTGGGTGACAAGATAGATAATATTCTCTCCCTGATAGATAATATTCTCTCCCTGAAACTGGTTTCTCACTACCCAGGCTAAACGTAGGGAAATTCAATGGTCATAACATCTCATGAATTCTTTCTGGACATTTAATGTCATCTGTTGAAAGCAGGATGGGCCAGGTGCAGTGGCTTACACCTGTAATCCCAGCACTTTGTGAGGCTGAGGCAGGAGGATCACTTGAGTCTGGGAGTTTGAGACCAGTGTGAACAACATGGTGAAACCCTGTGTCTCCTAAAAATACAAAACATTAGCTGGACGTGGTGGCATGTGCCTCTGGTCCCAGCTCCTTGGGAGGCTGAGGTGGGAGGAGTGTTTGAGACTGGCAGGCAGAGGTTGCAGTAAGCCGTGATCATGCCACTGTACACCAGCCTGGGCAACACAGTGAGACCCTGTCTCAAAAAAAAAATTAGACTGGTGTGGTGGTGCCCATGGGTAGTCCCAGCTACTCAGGAGGCTGAGACAGGGGAATCTCTTGAGCCCAGGAGTTTGAGACTGCAGTGAGCCATAATCACACCACTGTACTCCAGCCTGGGTGACAGAACAAGGCCCTGTCTCCCCCAACCAAAATAAATAAATAAATAAATAAAAAATTAAAAAAAAAAAAAACAAGCAAAAAAGGATAAAAAAGGAGGGGGGTGGTATGACAATTTGTTTAGCCTACAATGGAGAAGTAAGAGTACAGTTGTTGAGTGAACTGCATGAATTTGGGCCCATACTTGTCCGTTTTGGATTTTATGATAAAGTGAGAATCAACTATGATTTTTTATTATTAGAGGTCTCATCTTTAACATGGTCTGATTGTCTGGTTGTTTAAATTGACTTGCAACAGTGATAGTTCCAAGCCCTCAGTTAAGGAAGTAGAGCAGCACAGTACCTTATTTCACCTTTCTGTAGCATTCTATTCCATAGTGGTTTAAAATTCACTTATTGAATAAATAAGAGTATATTTGATATTTGAATCAGTTTCAACTCTGTTCACTGAAGTGCTGGTTAAACTCAAGATTGCAGTTAGTGGTCTTTGTAAAATTCTTCTCTGACCAGCATTCTGCTGCTTAAAATGGTTCTGTGGCTTCTAGTTGCCCTTAGATCAAGAAAAACTTACTTAAATTGGCCTAAAAGACCTATCCTACCTGGCTCTGCTTGCCTCTTCAGCTTTTTCTCTTTTTCACTCCAACATTAGCATTCTGTACCCCAATGAGACTAATTTATAGACAATAAGTTCTCGTTACCTGGGCCTTTGTTTCATTTTTAAAATTTGGATCATATCTTCTCATTTTTTCAGATACAATTTAAATGTTTAGTGGCCTCTATAAATTTTCCTTGCTGTGTGCTACTATATCACAAAATTCACTGGATTTACTTATTTGTAAATATAATGCAGTAGGCTCTCACTAAATAATTTTTGAATCAAGGTGATCTTGAGTGATTAGGGAGAGAGCAGAGACATCAACTTGAATTGACCTTTGAAGGAAGGGAAGAACATTCAAAATAAGGAATATAGTTTGAACAAAGACATAGTGGAAGTACTTTTGTTCCTAAATTTGAGAATTAAGAAAACATAGTATATCAAAAAGCAAAGAAAAACTAGGAAAAAATGTTTGCAATTCATATCATAGGAAGACAGCTGATTTCATAAATATATAAAGAGCACGAACAACTCAATGGGAAGAAGACCAACAATTGGATAGAAAAATGGACAAAGATACAAAGAGTATTAATATTTCATAATAAGAGAAATGCAAAATTAAAACTCTAATGAGATGCCTTTTTTTAAAACCTAATTGGCAAAGAAACAAATTTTGAAAACACAATGTGTCATTGAGGGTATAGGGAACTAGGCAAGTGTGATCATTGCTAATGGGAGTATGGATTTGTGCAATTTTCATTGAGGTCAGTTTGGAAAATTTGAAATATATATAGCATTTAAGTTTTCTACTAGATTGTATCCTATGGATCCTGTAATTGTGTGAAATAACATATATTTAAGGATACTCTTGGCAATGACTGGAAACAAATGCCCATCCTTAGGGGACTGGATAAATAAATTATAGTATATATAATGAAATATTTATGTTGTTAAAAATAAGGCAGTTTATATATACTGAAATGTAATAATCTTCAGGATGTAGTAAGTCAAAAAGGAAAATGCAGAACAATGAATAGATTATTTTGGAGGAGACTTAAGAAATGTATTTTCTTATATATGCATAGAATATTTCTGGAGGGAATTATAAGAAGATGAAAAATGTCTCTGGGGATTGGAACTTCGTAGCTGAAGAACAGGGATAGAGGTTATTTTCCATTGTATTCCTCTTTTGAGTATTGTAAATTTTGTATTAGGTAAAAAATAAAAACAAAGAAGAAATATATTCAACTCAAAATGTACTTCTGCATTACATATAGCCAACTCTGAGAAATTAGGGAATAGAGAAATGAATTTAAAAAGAATCCTGCAGTTCATGTATCTGATAAGGGGTTACTATCCACAGTATATAATTTGAGAGGCTAGGGCAGGTGGATCACCTGAGTTCAGGAGTTCAAGACTAGCCTGGCCAACATGGTGAAACCCCGTCTCTACTAAAAATACAGAAAGTTAGCTGGGAATGGTGGCCTGTAATCCCAGCTACTCAGGAGGCTGAGGCAGGAGAATTGCTTGAACCTGGGAGGCAGAGGTTGCGGTGAGCTGAGATTGCGCCGCTGCACTCCAGCTGGGTGACAGAGCAAGATTCTGTCTCAAAAAACTCCGAACATCTCAACAAGAAAAAACAACAAGATTAAAACATGGGCAAATGGTTTGAATTGACATTTCTCCAAAGAAAATATACAAATAGCCAATAAGGGCATGAAAAGATGCTCAACATCATTAATCATTAGGGAAATGCATATCAAAGGCCTAGTGAAATTGTGTCTCACATCCATTAGGATGACTGCTATGGAGTTTTTTGGAAGCATCTATGGGCAGAGCTGACAAACCTGTTCTTTCTCTTTTTTTAAAAAAATTAATATTTAAAAATATAATTGTACTACTTTTATCTTAATATTGTAAAATATGTTGTCCTTTTGTTCTCCTGCTGCTCTGAGAGTATGTGTGTGTGTGTGAGTCTGACTTCTGGATGCAGATATTTTGTTCTTGATGTTGTCTTATTCTGCTTCTCTCAATGTAAGAGAGAGGATTGGGGTTTTTGTCTTAGTTTGGGTTTTGGTCTTTTTTCTACTTTGTCTCACTTTTGTTTTGTTTGGGGTATAAACCATTCTCAGGGATCCTTTAATTTTCTGCCTGTTTTGTTTCTTGCCATGCTGATTCTGCTTCATTCTTAGGGTAGCCAGTTACCTTCCTTCCCTCATGAAAAAAAAAAAAGCCAATATACATTATTTTTATACATGTTGAATGTAAACCTCCCCTTCTCAGCTGCTTTTCTCTCACCTTATTTTGCTGCTCTGTTACACTAAGCCTGAGTTCTGTTTGTCCTCTGCTACAAAGTCCACCTTTTCGATTTTTCCCAGTCAATGGAATAGAACATGTCTAGAATACAAAAAGCAGATGACATATTATTCCAAAGGTAAATGTGTACATATAAATTCATTGGGCCTTATTGATTTTCTCTGTGATAGGTGACATATCTAATTTAGTTGCTTTGTTGATGTTTTACACTTTTATCTCTTCATTCAATAACTTTGCTCTTTCTCTCTTTGCATTAAAGAAATATGAACTGAATTCATAGAGTCGGTAGGAGCCATACTTAATTTTTTTTATTATACTTTAAGTTCTAGGGTACATGTACACAATGTGCAGATTTGTTACATGTGTATACATGTGCCATGTTGGTGTGCTGCACCCATTAACTCGTCATTTACATTAGGTATATCTCCTAATGCTATCCCACCCCATCCCCCCACCCCACGACAGGCCCCGGTGTGTGATGTTCCCCATCCTGTGTCCAAGTGTTCTCATTGTTCAGTTCACACCTATGAGTGAGAACATGTGGCGTTTGGTTTCTGTCCTTGGGATAGTTTGCTCAGAATGATGGATTTCCAGCTTCATCCATGTCCCTACAAAGGACATAAACTCATCCTTTTTTAGAGCCATACTTAATTTTAAGTATAGAATTTGTCCTTCAGCCAGGTATTATGTTGGTCGCTTTATTTCCTTGATCTCTTTTTCTTCCTGATTCTTAGGTATTAAAGCTATAAGATGGACACTGTCCACACCTTTTAATGATTCTGAGTTCATTTGTTTTGCTAATTTTTCTCTCCTGCTAGGAGATGTGCGGAAAAAAGTCTGAAGAAAAGTATTTTCTGTTCAGCTTCTTTTGGAAATACTTAAAGTAGTCAAAAGGGAATGAAAGGTATATTCTTAAGGATTGCTATTTGATTATGGAATAAAAAAGATTTTGAGTAGTTATCTGAAGTGTGATTCTCTCTTGGAAAATCTAACATCCTATTAGTGTTGATTTACATATCTTTTGCTTTTAACAAAGATGTGATTGGATCAGAAAATATAAAGGCTATACATTTGCTCTCATATAAAATTTAATTTTAGGGTAACATGATCTTCTAGCTAATTTTTATCTTTGTTTAAAGTATTTTTGACTGAGGATTCTGGTTGGTTAGAAGCCATGCTGTTGAGGCCAGTACGTTGGGGATTAATCAAGAGTGGTCTTGCTGGCTTACAGAGAAGGCTTATCTCATTTCTTTGCCCAATACATATTTTTGTTCTCAAGCAAACTAATATAGGGAAATTGGTGTCAGGGGAGGGGTTTGTTATACTAGCAGTCCCTACCAGGTACAGGAGGTGACTAGTACAGTGGTTAACATCAGCTTTGTATTTGAAAAGGAGAGCACACTAATGTGATTATGAATGTTTTAATAGATAGATAATGAACTACCGGAGAAAAAGTAGTAGTTTAAAATTAATTGCAGTTTTGGTTTAAAAATGTGGTTGACTTTGTTCTGTATTTGCTTTTATATTTGCCGAAAGTATTACACATAAAGATTATGCTTTAAATACTGTAAAATGTTTTTCTAGCATTAAGTAAATGATTGTGGAAAATGTTATATTTGAAAGGTCATGTTGATTTTCTGGCATTTCCAGTTTTACATTTTGTATATACAGTTGGATTGCTTTAGTTTCTAGTCGAGTGTTAGAAGATCCAGGTAATAAATGTAGAAGATAAATTGCAAAAGGGCAAAATTTTTTAGAATGCACATATATTTTATGTTTCTTTTGTTTCAACAGTGAAATTTCAAATTCTAAGAGGCAATTGAGAGTGCTGAAATGACAGCAAGATAATAAGGACCTTCAGTAATTGTGAAGTTTAAAGACAACCCTGATAATATTTTTTATTAATTGATGTTCCATATAGACTTTGTACTTTTCTTCCTTTTCTACCCCTTCTCCATTTGAATGAGACTTGAACATTTACCTTTTACATAGTGGATTGAATTAATTGTGTATTCAGAACACTTTTCCAAATAAGTAGTATCTGAATGCTGCAGTAGCAGTTATGAAATCAATAACTCATCGTGCCCTGTGTTTTATTGGGAGTGTTGAATATTTATTGGGAGTTAGGAATAACTGGAGGCAGTGTAGCATAGTGCTTAAATACCTAGTTTACAGGGTCAAATAATCTGGATTCAGCTCTGCTACTTACTGTTTCTTTGACCTTGGGAAGATTCCTTAAGCACTCTGAGCATCGGTTTATATCTTTTAAAATGGGGATAAAAATAAGGTTAATGTAGAGATTAAATGAGGTAATTAAAATAACAATTTTCGATATTACTGTGTTTAACACAGTGATATAAAATTTTAATCAACACAAAATGAATATTCTCTACTAGACTGAGGTTTTTATTTTATTAGTTTCACAATAAAAATATTTAGCTTTTTTCTTTTCCCAATTAATGCTTCATTCAGAGTTTGTATATTTTTTGTCATAATTTATGGAGGAGTAATATTGACTGATTTTTGTGAATGGCTAATCACTCTATTAAAAATGAAACAAAACCTTACTATACCATTAGCCAAATATTTTTATATTTTATATTTGATAATCTAATATTTGTACTGAGATTAATATCCAAAATATATGAAAATGTTGATATGATTTTGGCTGAGGAAAACTAACCTTTTAAGTATTTCTTGGAGGATTCTGTTACCTACGTCTCACTTTTATTTTTAAAACTCACCTTTCATCAGGGATTTTATTATGGCTGGTTTTGCTTAACATGTATGAAGAGGTGAAATTTTCACTTTTCTTTTTAATTACTTGGATAACAGTTGGTTAGGGACAGGTCTTTTTAGGTGATATGCCTCGTCTTTTTTGCAGAAGAAAGCTACATTAGGTTCTGAGAAACTTTATTTTTCAAAACTGGTAGATATTAATTTAAATTGCATCAAATCTCTATATGGCTCATATATTTTTTATCTAGCTCATATATTCCTTAAAACCTATCAAAATTGTTACTGAATTTTCTTTCTAAGCCATTTATTGTCACAGTCATTGTGAAACTCCCTAATATCATTTGACGTTGATGAGACAATAAAAATAAGTTTCTTATAAAATGGGAGAGATCAGATTATTCTCAAGGCTACTAAGCTGCCGTTTAAGATGAAAACAACCTTCCTAGTGACCAGTATAAAAATAATTTAGTTTTATTTACTATTATTGGTGCTTATTTGCAAATGGAGCCATAACTTATCTTTGCTGCTGAAAGCAGGAATATGTTAGAAACTTCCCTAAATGAGTGTCTTTTCCCATATTACCCAACTACCCACTTGTGTTTATTAAATGAACGCAGGTATGACGTAAAGATCAGACAAGAAATTTAACAATGTTATCTTTAGAAGTGTAAATAATTTCGTGAGTATGTTGACCTTGTAGCAGAAGTCAGAAATGGCCTTTGAACATGGGTGTAGTGATGATGATAATGGGACATATCATGGAAGATAAGTAATTTTAGTACTGTGAGGGAGGGGCCATTCTGATATTGGAAGGTAAAGGCCTGAAGTTAGAATCATAGAATCATAGATAATTGGAGCTAAGGTCATCTATTCAAATTGCTTACTCATTGGCATAGCTAAGACTTGAATCCAAATCTTATTTCTGACTTGGTACAAAGCATAGCAGGAACAGAAAACACTTAGCCCTAGAACAGAGTGGGCACTTGGTCTTTGGGAGGGACGCATGCATGGAGAGGTAGTATCAGATTAGTTGCATGGCTGTCAATACAGCCTGATCTGGCCGCTTATTTTCTCCATTACTCTCCTGACTGGCATTTAAAGGAGTGGAATGTCGTCTGACACAACCATATGAAACTATCAACATTGTAAATGGGTGGTAATATAAACCATATCTACAATTAAACAAACAGTCGAGATACATTTATTTAGCATCTGCAAATGCTTAGCAAAATTCTAAGAATTTTAGGATGTATAGAAAAGAGTGAGACATGACCTATGTATACCCTTTAGGGGCTTACAACTTAGTTGGGGAGTTACCTATAAAACGGTAACTAACACTCTTGGGTGCCAAATGAAGGTGTGGCTAGTGAATGCCAGAGGAGTTTGGAAGTGGAAGAGGGCCTTGTGGGTTCCAGTGCTAACATAGGGTTTCCCAGAGAGATGAAAATCAAGTTTGGTTGCTTCTCACCTCGTTAGATCTTATGAATAATTTTATGTGTTCAGCTGTAAAGGTTTTGGATTCACTTAACTTGTTACAGAGCCTGGACTTGATTGCAAGTGTTTCCCTGACTTCCAGTCAAGTGCCATTCTGCAATTGCACAATGTTGTGCACAGGTTGGCAGGAGGTTTCTGTTGGAAGAAGCCCATTTTTGCTTATTAGTCTTCATTGTGTTCACCAGCAGATCAAATTCACCCCACTGGTCTTCTGGATGTTTTATGATGGAGCACCCCCAGTTTCAGTTACCCGGAGCCCCTGTTGTTTCTAGATTGCGAAAATAGCTAAAATTATTATTTAAATATGAGTTTGGTGGATCTTTTCCTTTAAGGTAATCTTTCTACTAAGAAACTATTAAAGTGAGGTGGGTATTTGTTTACAGTATATGAAACATAGCAGCAGCTGGCATTTACAGTGGGCTTCTGTTGTTCAATTAGATTATTTTGGTGTTCTGTTATGAATCATTAACTTGAAGATTGGTACATAAATAAAGCCATTAAAAATAATAAGTAAATTTAGCAATAGCTGCATCAGAGAATAAATATACTTATCAAAAACCCATTTTGTTTTCCCTCTACCTGGATATTTCTGTATTCAAATGGTATTTCTCATTTTAGCACAAAGAAAGGCCTATAAAGCTGACAGTTGAATTTAGTCTAACCAGGAAATATGAAATACATTAGAGCTTGAATTATATAGTGCAAACCTCAATCCACTGCTGATTCTTTAAGGCAGTGTTTTTTAACCTTTTTCTTTTTTTCTTTTATTCTTATTTTAATGTAGTGAACCCTTCTTCAAAGAAAATCTTGGTTGGAATTCCATTATTGAAAAAAAAAAAAAGAAACAGATTAAAAAAAAAGCAGAGTGGCTCTGATTGAGGCAGTTCAGAACTCTGTTCACTTAGCACCTGCTCCCCCTGGCCCTTGAGACTCCAGGGAATCATTAGGAGACCATGAAGCACAGACTGAAAAATAATTGCTTTGAAAGAAAATCTAACTAAACACTTCCTAAAAATCAGCTGTTAATTGGGAAAAAAATTCTTAATGCCTTATAGTTGGGTGGATTATGAAAGTTACTTGATCCTTCTTATCCATCTTTACTGCTTTTGGACAAGAGTGTTGTGTTATGATTTATTGAAGAAAAATACAGAAAAGTCAACTTCCTGAAGTTCAATATACAGATATATATGTAGTAATCGACGTATGTTCTTTCTTTCTTTCTTTCTTCCTTTCTTTCTTTCTTTCTTTTTTTCTTTCTTTCTCCTTCCTTCCTTCCTTCCTTCCTTCCTTCCTTCCTTCCTTCCTTCCTTCCTTCCTTTCTTTCTTTCTTTCTTTTTGTGAGATGCAGTCTTGTTCTGTCGCCAAGGCTGGAGTGCAGTGGCATGATCTGCTCACGGCAACCTCCGTCTCTCAGGTT